>NC_134356.1:97177466-97488300 GCF_048569485.1 Anomaloglossus baeobatrachus | reverse complement strand
TTTTAATTTTTAGAGGCTTATCAGGCTGCCATCACACTTAATTTTAGAGGGTCATCAGGTGGCCCTCACTCCTAATTGTTAAGAGTATCATCATTCGACTCTTGCTCTTAATTTTTCCAGGGTGTGTATGATAACCTCCTTCATTATTTTTTCAGGATATATATGGGCCCTACCTCTACAATTGTCTTATATTTATAGATGTATACACCCAGAGGTAAATGTATTAAAAAGCCCTTGCACTTAGTTTGGGAGTCCCACTCAGTCGAGAAATGAGCATATCCGAGCACCCGGGTGTTCGATCGAGTATTGAGCAATGGCGAACATGCAAACAAATTTTAGATTTAGATCACCAAGCACCCTGGAAGGGAATACATTGATTCTCTACAGAAGTGACATCTGCATAAAATTTAGATTGAATCTTAAAACATGTAAGGAAAAGTCTTAGAAAATTTCTAAATAGTTAAACTGCTCCTCAAACGCCTAATTTACTTGATTGGTAGGTTGTAACATTTAAATTGTTGAAAAATTTGTCTTTTTATGTAAGTGATGTAAATTTCTAACCAATGTCTTAATGTGAATGATTGTGTTTCTTGCTGAAAGGATTGTAATTCTCAGCAGCACAATATTTTATTTGTTCTCGGCACTCTATAGAAAAGCTTTGTAAGAGAACATTTTGTTTTTATGACCGTTGTGATTTCTATCTCTAGAGATATGCTGCAGTAGTGCCATTAAAATTACTCAGGAAAGAGAAAACCTCTGCTTTTATGTGGTTTCACAGTATATAGCAAAATAGTTTGTACATTTAAATGTGCAGTCACAGGGGATAGCTTTTCTTTTCAGTGCAGCTGTATTTGGAAATGATGAGGTATTACACGAGTTTACTGTCCTGTCCAGTTTAATTTATCTGTATTGTTGTCAGTGACCAATTCCATACTGAATAGCATTCCATCATTTTTCTCTACAATAAAATGTATATGCTATCAGATTTCTGCAACGTTTTAAAGGCTATGACATCATTATATAATTCTGCTTTTATAGACCCCCCTAAACATACTCTTTTCAATGTTAAGAAAAGATAAATCTGAACAATTTTCCCTGAACATATTGGGGTCAACGAATAACATAACTGCAATTGCTCATCCTTAGAATAATTGCTGTTACTGGACACTGTTGATATGTTACCGGACTACTTATTTTCAAACATCCATATTTCTTAGGAAAAAACTCTTTGAATTTTCCAAAGTCCTTATTTTGATAAAAGTAACATGTTTATTGATGATGATGATGGCCCACAACAAAACTCATTTTTATACTGAATAGACAGTGATTTTTGCTTTTTTTGTGTTTTTATTATTTTTTAACAGCATTTTTGGACAAATCAATATACCTAATTTGGACGTGTCCCTGTGTCTGCGCGCAATGAGTCATCCAGCCCTATGTTGCCGAGGCAACCATCCACAGCCTTATGTTGCCTAGGCAACACTGTGAGGCAACGTTGTGAGGCAATATTGAGGGAACACTGAGGCAACACTGAGGCAACAGTGTGAGGCAATATGTTGCCAAGGCAACACTGTGATGCAACACTGAGGCAACAGTCTAAGGCAATATTGAGGCAACACTGAGGCAACAGTGTGAGATAATATGTTGTCGAGACAACACTGTGAGACAACACTGTGAGGAAGCACTGAGTTAACAGCGTGAGGCAATATTGAGGTAACACTGAGGTAACAGTGTGAGATAATATGTTGTCGAGACAACACTGTGAGGCAACACTGTGAGGCAACACTGAGTTAACAGCGTGAGGCAATATTGAGGCAACACTAGGGCAACATTGTGAGCCAACAGTGAAGCAACATTCACGCAACACTGAGGCAACATTGTGAGGCAACACTAAGGCAACATTGAGTGAACACTGAGGCAAAATTGAGGCAACACTCAGGAAACATTGAGGCAACATTGAGACAATATTGTGAGGCAACACTGTGAGGCAAAATTTCTGAGGCAACACTGTCGGGCTAACGCTATCTGATAGCGCTACTTTGAATGAAAGAGCACGGATAGCATTATCCATAAAGCACTACCAATAATGAAAGAGAATGTAGCGCTACTCCTAGAGAATGGAGAGCGTTATCTGGATAGCGCTATCGAAAAAAGAAGCACTAATAGCATTATTCCTTCTCTTTTTTATACACAAGGTAAGAGTGGCAGGACACGTATACCAGGTATTTATGTTTACTGTTAGTCTGCACATACCCAATCTGATGCGTGGTTACACCCCATTGCGTGGAACGTAATCCCATTGCGCGCCCTTCGGGCGCGCAGTCACTCGTTGTTACTAAATCTGTGATGATTTTAAATGCATAAAAATAGCATATATAGCATGATATATTTAGTGACATTCTGTATTTATTATCATTCATAAATGTCCTTCAGACAATACCTAAAGGCCACGTCACACACAGAGATAAATTTTTGGCAGATCTGTGGTTGCAGTGAAATCATGGACATATTGTTCCATTTGTACACAGCCACAAACCTGGCACTGATTGTCCACAATTTCACTGCAACCACAGATCTGCCACAGATCTGCCACAGATCTGCCACAGATCTGCCACAGATCTGCCACAGATCTGCCACAGATTTATCTCTGTGTGTGACAGGGCCTTAATTCCCATATAAACAACAATGGGAAATGCAAAATCTTTGTATACAATGTATTTCTTATGTATTTTTTAAATTCTACTATAGATTTTATATAATTTTTGACTGCAGCATTTTTGGCTAATAAAAAATAAAATTAACATGTGACAAAAATATAACACTTTTCAGTGTACGCAATAAAGTCCCTATTAGCAATTATTTGACATCATGTGGGAATAAGTATATCAAGTTAGCAGTAACAGTGTGGTTGTCAGGAGAAAATAAGTTATTGTCACGCTCCCCGGGTCCTCGGCTCCCCTTCCCGGGTCCCCTGCCCCGCTCCCCGGCTCACCTGCCACGCTCCCCGCGTCCCAGTCCCTTGTGCCCGTCCTTCCTGGGCTTCCTGGCCGCCGATCCCGGCGCCCGACGGCCTCCCAGGCCCTGCTCGGCTCCCCTGCGTCCTCCTCTCAGCCTCCTTCCCTGGCTTCTGGCACCCGGGCCGCGCGCACGCGCATTAGGGCGCGCGCGCGGTCACTGACCCTTTCTTAAAGGGCCAGCGCCCATTAACAGGAAATGAGGTTAGGCAGGTACGGGGTATAAAGGGGGTTCTTGTCCAAGGGGGCGGGGCCTGATCTTCGTGTTTTCTGAGCTAGGAGTCAGGTCTCCTTGTGTTTTCCTGCCATACTTACGTATCTCTCTTCTAGAGCTGATCCCGCCTCGCCATCCAGTCCTGCTGAATCCCGAGCCCCGCACGCTGTCCGTCTGCCATCTGACAGTCCGTACCATCTCGGATCCCTGCGGTGACCTGTCATCTCGCTCCCAAGGTTCCGGACCCCGCCTGACATCATCTCGGCCTCCGAACCTGAGCTACGTCACCCGGACTACCATCTGTGACTCCGTGGTCCCAGGGACTCCTTCGCTACCTTCACTTGCACGGACTGTTCTGCTGCCCATCAGTGCTTCAGCTACCGGACTCCCTACCACCATCTTAGAGTTCGGCCCAGTGGATCCACCTCCTGGGTCTGCCCGACCGCCCGGCCCTGACAGTAAGATCAGGCCATGGATCCCGCTGCAGCACTATTGGCCCTGCAAGAGGAACTCCAACGCCAGCGTGAAGTCCAGACCCGCATGCTGCAATTTATGACCTCCGTGGACACTCGCCTGTACACATTACAAGCATCAATGACGCCTGCAGCACCCAGGTCTCCCACTAGGCAATCCACGGCTCCCGCACCAGTGGCAGCCGCGTCGGATGCTTCCCGACTCCGTTTGGCGTCACCTCCTCGTTATGCTGGAGATCCCAAGACCTGCAGGGGCTTCATAAACCAATGCTCCCTTCACTTCACGCAGCTGCCCCATCTGTTCGCCTCCGACCAAGCCAAGGTCGCCTTTATAATGTCTCACCTGGAGGGCGAGGCACTGGCGTGGATGAACCCCTTGTGGGAGAAGGAGGACCCCATGACCAAGGATCTTCAAGAGTTCCTGCAGGCCTTTCGCAGTACCTTTGACGAGCCGGGACGCGCCTCTGCGTCTGCTTCATCACTTCTCCGCCTACGTCAAGGAACACTGACGGTGGGCCAATACGCCATCCGTTTCCGCACTCTGGCTTCTGAACTCGGGTGGAATAATGAGGCCCTGACAGCCGCCTTCTGGGAAGGACTGTCAAGTCGCATCAAAGATGAGTTGGCGGGTCGTGACATGCCCTCCACCCTAGATGCCCTGATTGCCCTAGCCACGCGAGTGGACATTCGTTTTCAGGAGCGCTCCAGAGAGCTGGTTCGTGAGCGACGTGCGGTACGGCACTCCTCTCCGCCACAGAAGTCCTCTGTGCCACAGTCATCTACAGCTGGGATTCCTGTCCACGAACCCATGCAGGTTGATCGAGTACGACAGTCTGACCAACGTCGAGCAGAGCGGCTCGCCAAGGGCCTCTGCTTTTACTGCGGAGGGGACACACATCTCCTACGCTCTTGTCCGGAAAGGCCGGGAAACTCCAAAGCCTAGGGTTGGTAGGAGAGGCCACCCTAGGTGCTGGGACTCTCTCCGACCCAGTTATGTGGACGGTACAAGTATCAACAGGAGAGACGCGCTTCACGGCTGAGGCATACCTCGACTCCGGAGCAGCAGGCAATTTTATCCAGCAGGCCACGGTGGACAAATACCAGCTGCCTGTTACTCTACTCGAGAAGCCCCTACTGATTGCCTCGGTGGATGGGAGACCCCTCTCTGATACCATCTCCTGGATCACGAAGCCGGTGGAACTGCGTATCGGTGCTCTGCACACCGAGAACATCGCTCTCTACGTCCTTCCACACATGTCCCACCAAGTCCTGCTGGGACTTCCTTGGTTGCGAACACACGAACCCTCAGTCAACTGGGGTACTGGCGAAATCACCCGTTGGGGCTCTGCCTGTCATGAGAGATGTCTAAAGTCTATACAACCAGTCCGACGACCTCCGGTTCCTGAGAACCTACCGGGTCTGCCCTCGGCCTATTGGTCCTTCACGGACGTTTTTGACAAGAAGGAGTCTGAGGTACTTCCGCCACACCGTCCCTACGATTGCGCCATCGACCTGCTCCCAGGAACAACACCACCTCGAGGACGGATATATCCGTTGTCTCCAGCCGAAACCAGGGCCATGTCCACCTACATCATGGAAAGCCTGGCAAAGGGATTCATCCGGAGATCCTCCTCTCCTGCGGGAGCAGGCTTCTTCTTCGTTAAGAAGAAAGAGGGTGACCTTCGCCCATGCATTGACTACCGGGGCTTGAATCAGATTACTATAAAAAACAAGTACCCCCTACCGCTCATCCCCGAACTGTTCGATCGGCTCAGAGGAGCCCGTGTGTTCACCAAACTGGATCTTCGGGGTGCCTACAACCTAGTTCGTATCCGCTCTGGGGACGAATGGAAGACCGCGTTTAATACTCGCGATGGGCACTATGAATACTGTGTGATGCCCTTCGGTCTGTGTAACGCTCCTGCCGTATTCCAAGAACTGGTGAACGACATTTTCCGGGACCTCCTCTACGTATGTGTAGTAGTTTATCTGGATGACATTCTTGTTTTCTCTCCGGACCTCCAGACCCACAGAGAGAACGTAAAGCTGGTTCTACAAAGACTGAGAGAGAATCGTCTCTACGCCAAATATGAGAAGTGCGTCTTTGAGCAGTCTTCTCTTCCTTTCCTGGGATACATCATCTCGGGGACTGGGCTGCAGATGGATCCCAAGAAGGTCTCCGCCATTCTCAACTGGCCTCCCCCTTCTGGACTGAAGGCAATCCAACGGTTCCTGGGATTTGCCAACTACTACCGCCAGTTTATTCCTCACTTCTCCGCCCTGACTGCTCCTCTCTCCGCTCTGACCAAAAAGGAGGCTAATCCAAAGGACTGGTCACCTGCGGCCGACGCCGCATTTTGCTCCCTGAAGCGAGCATTCGCCTCCTCTCCTGTACTCCACCGACCAGAGTTAAACCGCCAGTTCACCTTAGAGGTGGATGCTTCCTCCTCAGGAGCCGGAGCAGTGCTCATGCAAAAATCCTCCTCCGGGAAGATGGTGACTTGCGGTTTCTTCTCTAAAAGCTTCTCAGCACCTGAACGTAATTACACCATCGGTGACCGAGAGCTATTAGCGGTCAAACTGGCTCTGGAGGAGTGGCGCTACCTCCTGGAAGGAGCAGTGTACCCCGTGATTATCTACACGGACCACAAGAACCTGGAATACCTGCGGTCCGCTCAGCGACTGAACCCACGGCAAGCCAGGTGGTCCTTATTCTTTGCCAGGTTTGACTTCCAGCTTCATTTCCGACCCGCGGACAAGAATATACGCGCTGATGCCTTGTCTAGGTCTCTCATGCCCCTGGAGCAGGAGGAAGAGACTATCCAACCTATCATCTCTCCTAACAAGATTGTTCCGGTGGCTCCTGTCACTCTGGCCCAGATACCACCCGGGAAGACCTATGTCTCTGAGACCGACAGGGAAAAAGTGTTACACTGGGGTCATGCCTCGAAAACAGCCGGCCATGCAGGCCAGAAGAGAACATGGGATGCGATTGTACGCCATTACTGGTGGCCATCCCTTCGCACGGACGTTGCCGCCTTTGTCTCTGCCTGCCCCTCTTGTGCCAGGAACAAGACGCCCAAACACCTGCCCTATGGCCGTCTTCTGCCTCTGCCGATACCCTCAGTTCCATGGCAACACATAGCGATGGACTTTATTACGGACTTGCCAGTATCCTCCGGACACACAGTCATATGGGTCGTGGTGGATCGGTTCTCCAAAATGGCTCACTTCGTCCCTATGCCCGGACTGCCCTCTGCTCAGGAACTCGCGGAAGCCTATATACAACACATCTTTCGCTTACATGGCTTTCCTTCCCACATCGTGTCCGACAGAGGAACTCAGTTCACCTCCCGCTTCTGGAGGGCTCTCTGCAAACATCTGGGAGTGACTCTGGACTTTTCTTCCGCTTACCATCCTCAGTCTAATGGCCAAGTGGAGAGGGTCAACCAAATCTTGACATCCTTCTTACGTCACTATGTCAACGCCCATCACGACGACTGGTCCACGCTTCTGCCTTGGGCTGAGTTCTCCCATAACCACCACGTCAGTGAGTCGTCCTCCAAATCTCCCTTCCATGTCGTTTACGGACTACAGCCTTCCGTCCCGTTGCCTATATCCCCTTCTTCGGATGTCCCTGCTGCTGATACTGTAGCCCGTGACTTCGCTACCATTTGGGACTCTGTCAAGGCGTCCCTTGGGCGCGCTTCCCAGCGGATGAAGAGACACGCTGACAAAAGGCGTCTAGACCCTCCGTGTTTCTCTCCTGGTGACCTGGTCTGGCTTGCTTCCCAGTACATCCGACTGAAGATTCCTTCCTACAAGCTGGGTCCTCGCTACATCGGGCCGTTTAAGGTCCTCAGCAAGATCAATGAGGTCTCCTACAAACTGAAGCTTCCGGCCACGATGAGGATACCCAACTCCTTCCACGTCTCTCTCCTCAAGCCGGTGTTCCTTGGTCCCTTCTCCGCTGCTGCCAGCCCGGCTCCTCCTCCTATTGCTGAGGACGACATCTACGCGGTAAGAGATATCGTGGCCATGAAGACTGTTCGTGGCCGGCAGTTCTTCCTGGTGGACTGGGAGGGGTATGGTCCTGAGGATAGATCCTGGGAACCCAGGGAGAATGTGGGTACTCCTCTGATCCGTGCCTTCATGTCTCGGTTGCGGGGAGGGGGGCGTGGGGGGGGGGGTACTGTCACGCTCCCCGGGTCCTCGGCTCCCCTTCCCGGGTCCCCTGCCCCGCTCCCCGGCTCACCTGCCACGCTCCCCGCGTCCCAGTCCCTTGTGCCCGTCCTTCCTGGGCTTCCTGGCCGCCGATCCCGGCGCCCGACGGCCTCCCAGGCCCTGCTCGGCTCCCCTGCGTCCTCCTCTCAGCCTCCTTCCCTGGCTTCTGGCACCCGGGCCGCGCGCACGCGCATTAGGGCGCGCGCGCGGTCACTGACCCTTTCTTAAAGGGCCAGCGCCCATTAACAGGAAATGAGGTTAGGCAGGTACGGGGTATAAAGGGGGTTCTTGTCCAAGGGGGCGGGGCCTGATCTTCGTGTTTTCTGAGCTAGGAGTCAGGTCTCCTTGTGTTTTCCTGCCATACTTACGTATCTCTCTTCTAGAGCTGATCCCGCCTCGCCATCCAGTCCTGCTGAATCCCGAGCCCCGCACGCTGTCCGTCTGCCATCTGACAGTCCGTACCATCTCGGATCCCTGCGGTGACCTGTCATCTCGCTCCCAAGGTTCCGGACCCCGCCTGACATCATCTCGGCCTCCGAACCTGAGCTACGTCACCCGGACTACCATCTGTGACTCCGTGGTCCCAGGGACTCCTTCGCTACCTTCACTTGCACGGACTGTTCTGCTGCCCATCAGTGCTTCAGCTACCGGACTCCCTACCACCATCTTAGAGTTCGGCCCAGTGGATCCACCTCCTGGGTCTGCCCGACCGCCCGGCCCTGACAGTTATCTACTAAACTGGATAGAAGATAACTAGTGATGAGAGAGCAATAAACTAATCGAGTGCTTGATACTTGATTCAAGTAACGAGTATAATGAAAGTCAATGGGGAACTGAAACATTTTATTTTTCCAGCAGACCCCCCTAGGAGGTCTGGGGATGCCAGAAAATCACTGAAATGGATGGAATTGACGCTCAAATGTAATGGGAACAACATGGTGAAGATGTCTGGCTACATATCTTACTCCCAGGTTGCTGCTGAGAAGTAACAAAACAATTAAATAAAAAAGCATGAGGTTCCCCATTTTTGATAAACAGCCACAGTAAAGCAGACAGCTGGGGATGGTGTGAGAGTCATTATTCAAATAAACAATTTTTCTTGTGTGTTTTTTTTTTCACTTCACACTTACTGGGTTAGAAATGGGGGTGTCTGATAGATGATTCTCCATTACTAACCCCTGGACTTAATGCCAGCTGACAATGCACAGCTGACAGCAACCCCATTAACAATTACCCCGATCACTACCACACTAGGGAAATTGGAAGAGCTAGGGTGAAGTGCCAGAATTGGATGCACTAATTCTGAGGCTGCTGATATGATAATACCAGGCTGCAGCTGTCTGCTTTACTTTGGCTGGATAGCAAAAATAGATGGGACCCCACACTTTTTTTTTCAATTATTTATTTATATATTTAAGTTAATACTAAAAACACCCTATAGTGCCACATGAATTGCACTAAAGGATGCAAGTTTACAAATCGTGCCCTAATCTAAGCTCTCACTCATACATCAACTCTCCGTGAACTGCTTCCAAAGGACAGTGGGCTGAGCATTGTGCCCACAGGTCTCATATAATACCCAATGACGTGATGCGAGCAACCACTCATAGTAATGCCTGTGGCCAACAATCCTTACATGTCTTTTATTTCAGTTGAAATGGATTTGAAATCTGATTGGCTTTTCTTGACAGTTCCATGGAGAATGAATGGATTGGCAGTAAGGACACTATCTAAGATAAAAGTTCCATGTTGAAAATAAAATTTCAGTGCTGAAACAATCAATGTATCACCTTTCTTTTGGATAGGCAATAATGTCACTGGAAAACCTCTTTAAAGGGAACCCGTCACCAGCTTTTTCCCTTATGAGTTGCGGCTAGCACCAGTGAGTGCTTATATACAGAATTCTAGAATACTGCATATAGGTGCCCAGGCCGCTCTGTCAGGTAAAAAACACCTCTTTTATACTCACCTGGCAAGTGGTCCAGTCTGATGGATGTCTCTGCTCTTGGTCTAGTGCCTCCTCCATCTTGTGTGTGACACCCTGGCCTATCAGGTCGTCACAGGGTATTGTGCAACCTGCCCTTCTGCACAGTATCCACCCTCCTTGGTTACGGGTCCTGGTCCTTCGGTGTTGCCAACAGCTTAAGCCAAACAAAATCCTAGGAACACTTTGCACTGAACCTACCAGACACACCATTGGGGCCTAAAGGGAATAGGGCCGCCCACATGGGGGGTTGGTAAGGGGAAAGTGAGGAAAGTGACAGTTGAGCTAAGGAGTTGAGCTGGAGGAGTTGAGCAGAGGAGTTGAGCAGTGAAAGGAGAGGAGGTTGAAGTGACTCTCGTGAGGAGAGGTGACGGAGCAGGGTACCTGTAGTACTAGGTGGCAGACGTTGTTCTGGGCCTGGTAGGAGCTGGAACCCCAGTCGCAGGGGACAGTGTCAAGGGGCATGGACTTCCGAGCAGGGCAGCCGGTGACCTTGAGCTATCACTGGGCAAGGGCCAGGGCACAATGGGGTACGTGGACCCCAGGCTGGAAAGTAGCTTTACGCATTCCGGTAATTTACCCGACGGGGGTGAAGACTTCAAGCGTCATCCCCAACCCACTCCAAAATCGGGGTACTAGCGCACTTTCCTAATACAATTCAAAGAAATCCTACGCGTGAACCCTGAGAGCAAGCTCACTCCGTTAGCCATACGGGTGAGCGGGACCCAAAGAGTTTTATACCCACGGGTCCAAGAGAGACAAAGGTGCCAAGGACAGAGCCACAGGCTAACAGCAACACCAAGGGCACGGACCCAAGCATGCTCCCTACAAGCAGCAGTGGTGCTCAGAATTCTGGTTTACAAGCTGTCGGTGTTGTTATTCCTAGACTGAGTGAATACATTGAAAACCCCTGTTCCTATCCCCAACGGCACCCAAACACCATCCATACAACGGGCCCCAGGACACAAACCCCCTACCCACGAAGGGGTTAAACATCAGGCTGCCACACCATCGTCATCGGGCTACTCACGCACCGTGGGTGGCGTCACGAACTTTCTATTCCCCCTGTACATAGCCCCCTTTTATCGAGTGGCCGCATAAAACACCCAGGTCCGGAGACCCCTCGAGCCACCACGGATCCAGATCCGAGCAGCCCGGCTGCTGGCACGGGGGGCGGCACATGTGCAATTGTTGTCCTACGTCCCAGCCCCATGCGTATGACGCATTCTGCATCATCCACACAAAGGCCACCATTGCACACCTGCTCATGCGCACTATAATCTACCCGGCTGACGGCAGATTCAAGTATTGTAGTGCGCATGCGTGGGTGGTCTTTGACCTTTCCTCATGCCTGTGCATTACAGTACTTTGTTCTGCCCTCAGCAGGCAGAGAAAAGTGAACATGTGCAGGAGCACAGTGGCTGCCTCTGTGTGGATGACGTAGGACGTTTCATCCACATGGGGCAGGGATGGAAGACAGTGATCACACAAGATGGATGAGGCGATGGATCGAGAGCAGCGACACCCATTGGACCAGGCCGTCCCCTAGGTGAGTATTATAAAGGTGTAGTTTACGTTATACAGAGTAGCCTGGGATCTTATTTACAGTATTCTGGAATGCTGTATATAAGAGTCTACTGGTGGTGCCGCAGCTCATAATGGAAAAACCTGGTGACAGTTTCTCTTTAAGTGCATAAGGTATCAAATAGTATCCACAGATACCAAAAATCTTATGGAAAGTAATTCAAACATAAATAGCAAGTATAACTTGAAGGAAATACTTGTAGCTAACATAGTAATATTAATAGAATGCAAATAAAATAAAAAATTCTGAACACATCAATATGCTCAAAGCATATTTTTATTTCATTTCTATGAATATGCTACAACACTTAGGGCTCATGCGCACGTTGCTGAATTTCATGCATTTACGCTGCGTATTGCACTGCAGCGTAAATGCATGCATCCTGCATCCACTGCACAATCTATGTAGATTGTGCATGATGCGTGCGCACGTTGTTTTTATGAACGCAGCAATTTGAATGCTAAAATTTTGACCCAAATCCGTGCGTTCATAAAATGAGCATGACCATTATTTGTGCGTTCTGGATGCAGCTCCCACTCTGTCTATGGTGAGGACAGAAGCCATAGCGCATGAAAACGGCTTTTTTTCTGCAGAAACACTACATCTATTATGCAGTGTTTCTGCAGCGATTTGACGCGCACATGTGTTGTCAAATCCCTGCAGAAATTTCTGCAGGGACACGACGCAACGTGCGCACACAGTCTTATTCATAGCCTACGTAAACTCCAAGGATGCAATCCAGTGACACAAACAATATAAGTATTATATGTGACCTTTTTTCATCCAGTGGCTATTGGTTTTAGTGTCAAGGCTAAGGCTGGGTCCGCACTTTGCATTTTTACCTGCATTTCCAATTTCAGCATTTTCTTGCCAAAATGACTGCGTTTTCATTTTCTAGAAAAGTCCATGTAAAAAAGGGATTTCTTGTGCGCACTATGCAATTATAAACGCAGCGTTTAATTTTCCATAATTTGTGGCAAAAACTCTACATTCAAAGAAGTAGCATGTCAATTGTTTTTGCCATTTCTGCAGCGTTTTGATAACATTGTTGTCTATGAGAAAGGTGTAAACGCATTGTGCGTTTCATGTGCTTTTTCACTGCTTATTACATGCGTTTTGCTGTTCAAAAATGCATATTTCCAAGGCTGGAAGTGACCTCACAAACGTCACCACCTACATCACATCCTTTGCTCAAATCCTGTGTTCAAATTGATATCTCTGGTAAGTTTTTTTGGTTAATATGTATTAAAATGTCATGAAAAAGATAGTACTAAATCAATTATATTTTCTAAAGTTTTTGTGCTGAAACATTGGGTTTTTTTCTTCAAATAATTACATACATATTTGCTAATCTTATATTCTTATATTACATTTTATAAAATTTGTAGGGATGTACTACACACTTTACACACTCAGCGTTACCTTGAAATGATTATATTTTTTGTGTTTTAGTAATTTTGCGACCATTGTTTAGAAAGTATCATGTCCAGGAATTAGTCCAAAGTTTGAGTAAATATACTGATACGATAATTTCTCTGTACTTTAAGAAATGACAAAAATATTTGAGATGTTTCATCAAATTAATATTAATTTAAAATTAGTGTATATAAAAGTTTTTTATTATGTAAAATTCGTAAATTTAAAAAAAAAAAATTAAAATCCTATTAATCTACTTGTAATATATTTTTACAGCTTAAATTTTATTAATATATCACGTATATTTTAATTATGTAACAAATGAAGCTTATTTAATTGTTGTAAATTAATATTTAAAATAATATATATTGATTAAGATTTCTGGAATATTACAATCATATATTTTTCAAGTTTACACATTTTCTAAATATATAATTATTACATATGTCAAATTTGTATTAAA
Source organism: Anomaloglossus baeobatrachus (assembly GCF_048569485.1). Classification (NCBI taxonomy): domain Eukaryota; kingdom Metazoa; phylum Chordata; class Amphibia; order Anura; family Aromobatidae; genus Anomaloglossus; species Anomaloglossus baeobatrachus. Next base: position 97,474,927 of record NC_134356.1, on the reverse strand, counting down.
TTATACATTGTAATGATACCTATATCTAAAGTTATTCCATATAGCATTGTATGTTCTTAATGCAATACATGTTGCATTACATTAATATATATTGTTATAATTATTACCGATTTGGCACATTTACAATAATCGTGTTGTTGATTTTAATGATGTACTTCATTTATGTCTCCAAACCCATTCAGGTGGAATCTATGCCCTGTCTGTGGGACCCGACTTGCCCTGATTATATGCAAAAATTGAAACGAGCAGATTGCTGGATTACAATATGCATTGAGTTGTTTCTACAGTGGTATGAGTCCGATCAGCCTCTACAGAATAAAATTGGTAATTTTGGGGTTTTTTTTAATATTACATTTTCTTTTGCTTAAAAACATAATTACATATGTCCATTTTTATATTTATGTTTACCAAGATGTTCGCAAAAGATGGTGATCTGTAAAGGATCGTTTCAATAAAATTAGAACGGAGATGAGCCACCCCCCTAGAGTTCGAGTTCGGTTCGTCGAACGGAGGACAATTTCGACGAATGCTCGACGAACGATTGACGAACTATTCGAACCCCATTGAAAACAATGGCAGGCAAACACAAACACATACAAACACAAAGAAAACACCTTCTAAGGTGTCCAAAAGGTGACAAACAACACACAAGATACCACAAACACATGGAAAAGTGACAAGGACATATATTCATGCGAAAACAAAAGAGCTGGACGAGTAAAAAGAGGAGACACAGATATAGGCATGGCATGCTCTTCTAAAATCATGTAAAACACAGCAAGGGGACTCCAAGCAAAGTCTCCCTTTTTTCCAAAAATTGTGCCTCACAAACCACTTCAGTGGCATCACTTGCGTCCCAGTTGCAAACTTGACATGTTGATTTACATCAAGCATATTCAAAAATACGCCAGCCTTAACTGTCCCCAGGATAACACCGGGGTAGCAAAGTCCTTGCTGAATCATGACTTGTTCATCTTGGATCATTTTTAAAAACACAGCAAGGGGACTCCAAGCAGAGTCTCCCTTTTTTCCAAAAATTGGGCCACACACACCACTTCAAAGGCATCACTTGTGTCTCAGTTGCAAACTTGACATGTTGATTTGCATCAAGCACATTCAAAAATACGCCAGCCTTTACTCTCCCCAGGATGACATCGGGGTAGCAAAGTCCTTGCTGATCCATGACTTGTTCATCTTGATGAACGTTAGTCTGTCCACATTGTCACTGGACAGACGCGTGCGCTTATCTGTCAGCACACACGCAGCAGCACTGAAGACACGTTCCGAGACAACGTTGGCTGCGGGACACGACAAGATCTCTAAGGCGTAAGTGGCAAGCTCAGGCTATTTTTCAAGATTGGAAGACCAAAATGAGCAAGGCTCCAGTTGCACAGTCATGGCATCGATGTTCTTTTGGAGATACTCCTGTATCATCCTCTCCAGCCGTTGACTATGTGTCAGACTTATTGTCTCTCGTGGCCTTGCAAAGGATGGTTTAAAAAAAATTATGAAATGACTCAATAAAATTGCTGTTACCACCAGATACGGTGTTGCTGGTACGGTTTGACTGATGATGACGAGACAGTCCCATGCTTGGCAAGTTACAACTGGGAGATTCACTCTGTGCACCACTGGTGTTTGGTGTAAAAGCCGAGCTAAGATTGTATAACAGCTTCTGCTAATACTCCTGCATACATGCGTCCTTTTCCATGGCTGGAATTATTTTGCCAAATTTGGACTTGTACCGGGGATTTAAGAGTATGGCAACCCAGTAGTCATCATTGCTTCTAATTCGTACAATCTGAGAATCATGTTATAGGTAGTGCAGCAAGAAGGTGCTCATGTGTCTTGCGTATGCATGCGGACCAAGTCCTCGCTGTGTTTGTGGCGGCGAGGTGATAACCGTGCTTCCTTCCTCTGACATCTCCCCCCAACCTCGAGCAACCAAAATTTAACCAAGGTCTCCCTCATCTGCTGAGTCTTCCATGCCCATCGACAGTTCATCCTCCATTTCTTCCTGGGCTCCTGCACCTTCCTCAACAGTTTGCCTGCTACCATGCGCCCTTGTTAATCCCTCTCCCCCACCGTCCCATGCCTGCCACCTTGGTGATGCTGAACGTCTGGACCTTGTAGATCTTGGTATCCCTTGCGCATATGAATGCTCCTGTACTTCTTCCCCTTCCTTTTGTCCCACCACCTGACTCTGAATAGTGTTTAGTGTGTGCTCCAGCATGTAAATGACTGGAATTGTCATGCTGATAATGGCATTGTCAGCGCTAAACATATTCGTCGCCATGTCGAAACTGTGCAGAAGGGTGCATAGGTCCTTGATCTGAGACCACTCCAGTAGCGTGATCTTCCCCACCTCTGCATCTTGTTGGCCCAGGCTATACGTCATAACGTATTGCACCAGGGCTCGGCGGTGCTGCCACAGTCGCTGCAACATGTGGAGAGTCGAATTCCAGCGTGTCGCCACATCGCATTTCAGGCGGTGAACCAGCAGCCCGAAAGACTTCTGGAGCGATGCAAGTCGGTCAGCTGCGCCGGTTGAACGGCGGAAGTGAGCAGAGAGTGACCGTGCCCTGTGCAGAAGCCCATCTAGGCTGGGATAGTGGGTTAAAAATTGCTGGACAACAAGGTTCAACACGTGAGCAATACAAGGCACTTGTGTCACCTTGCCCCGGCGAAGGGCCGCACCCAGGTTTGCAGTATTGTCGCACACAGACTTCCCTGGCTGCAGGTTGACTGGAGACAACCATTTACTAAACTCGCTCTCCAGAGCTGACCACAACTCCTCAGCTGTGTGACTCTTTTTTTCCAGGACATTTCAACGTAAAGACCGCCTGATGCCGTTGAGCTCTGCTGCCAGCATAGTAAGGAGTAGAGTTGAGTGCGGTTCGTGGTTCGAGGTTCGCCACTTCTAGGTTTGAATGATTTTGGGGGGTGTTCTAGATCGAACTAGAACTCGAGCTTTTTGCTCAAAGCTTGGCAGTTCGAGTTACGTTCGAGAACGGTTCGATCAGCAAAAGTGGGGCTTTTTACAGCTACTGTGTGCAGGGAGCCATCGCTGGCAGCCTGCGGTAAACTGGTAACCAAGATAAATATCGGGTATCCAAGCAAAGTGCTTTGGTTAGTAACCCGATATTTACCCTGGTTACGTGTGCAGGGAGCCGACACTTCACCGCTCGGCTCCGCCCCCTCCTGCACTCGGCATGTACACACACACACTCACACTCACCTGTCCCCAGCCATGCAGTTCCCGAAACTGACGTCTTCAGCGCCACATGGCCCCGCTAGGCTCCACCCACATCGCACTCCACCGCCTGCTCACATGGCCCCGCTAGGCTCCACCCAATTTGCACTCTGCCGCCCGCACACATGGCCCCGCTAGGCTCCACCCACTTCGCACTCCGCCGCCCGCACACATGGCCCTGCTTGGCTCCACACACCTCGCACGCCGCACACATAACCCCACTTGGCTTACCTGCGGCGATGTTGTCCTGCCCTCCCGATCTAAGCGCTGTCACTGTCCTCCATGGCCGCCGCTTCACATCTCCTTCTCTCGCTGCGGAGCCGAGACTGTGACTAGCGGTGATGTCACAGGCTCCCGCTATACTTGGCTGTGAAGGCAGCGGTCATTGAAGTCAGTGACAGCTCTGCTATCAGCAGTGCAGGAGATCATCACCGCAGGTAATGTACCTCGCTCCTGACAGCAGCACTTGTCATGCCCTGCAGTGACCTGGGCTGACCTATTGATGTTAGCTCAGGTCACTGCATTGCTCTCCCAGCCAATGGGGAACATTCTGTTCTTCATTGACTGGGACAGAGATTATGGTATAGATTGTCATGGGAACCCCTTGGATTACAGCAGACCTGGATTTGTTTTTCTTTCTAATAAATTGGTGAAAGAGGGAATGTGTTGGGGAGTGTTTTTACAAATAAAAATGTGTTTGTCATCTATTTTTTTTTTATTACTGACTTGGTTGGTGATGTCGGGTATCTGATAGACGCCTGACATCACCAACCCCAGGGTTTGATGCCAGGTGACATTACACAGCTGGTATTAACCCCATATATTACCTCATTTGCCACCGCACCAGGGCACGGGATGAGCTGGGGCGAAGCACCAGGATTGGCGCATCTAATGGATGCGCCACTTCTGGGGCAGCTGCGGCCTGCTATTTTTAGGCTGGGGAGAGTCCAATAACCATGGACCTCCATAGTCTGAGAATATCAGACCCCAGCTGTCTGCTTTACCTTGGCTGGTGATCCAATTTTGGGGGGACCCCCACGTGTTTTTTTTTTTTAATTATTTGTTTAATTTAAAATAACAGCGTGGGGTGCCTTCAGTTTTGGATTACCAGCCAAGGTGAAGCTGCCAGCTGTGGTCTGCAGGCTGCAGCCGTCTGCTTTACCCTACCTAGCTATCAAAAATAGGGGGGACCCCACATTTAATTTTTTTTTTTTTGGTAAATACAAGGCTAAGCACCCCTTAGTGCCACATGAAAGGCACCACAGGGTGCAATATTATAAAATGCAGGAGAGTGGGACATTATGTGTCTTTCTGCCATTATATTACAGAAAAGACTGATATGAAGTGTACAAGCACAAGAAAATCACCAGAGCGCTCTCCGCTGTGAAAAGCAGTAGAAAATGGCACTGGAGTGAACATGTGACCGTTTCATGTAGGTTGAAGCTTTGGATCCTGGGTAAATTTATGTATTTTCCCTCCTTCAGTTTTTTTGCAGTATGCAAAAAAAACGGAAGGCACACGGATGACAATCGGATGACATACGGACCATATGCGGAACGGAAACGGAAGCTCCACGGATGCACCTGTGAAAAAAACGGACCGTTTTTTGCGGACCGCAAAAACGGATCAGTCGTGTGAATGTAGCCTTATTCTAAACTGCCGTTTATAAACAGCAGGCAGAAATAAGTGAATAGCGCCCCCCAGCATCAGAAAATCTCCAGGGTTTCAGGGGTAGCTGAGACCTTGGAGATCATGATTCAGGCCGTTTTTTCCGATCCCTGCTCACGTGATCACCGGTATACACCATATACCAATGATCACATTACAGTAAATGACAGCGCTGGTAAAAAAATGATTTATCTCCCATCTGGCATGAACAAACTAGAAAATAAATGACGTGAGCTTCGACATATTTTTGTATGCTAGCCAGGTACAGCAGACAGGTACGGGCTGCCCCCAACCCTCAGCTGCCTATTTGTACCTGGCTGGGAACTAAAAATATAGGGAAGCTCTTTTTTTAATTATTTCATGAATTTCATGAAATAGTTAAAAAAAAAAAAAAAAACGACGTAGGCTTCGCCCCATTTTTGTGTCCAGCCGGGTACAACTAGGCAGTTGGGGATTGGATCCACAGCACAGGTTAGCCCGAGCTTTCTGGGCCCCTCTGCTGTGAATTGCAGTTCGCAGCCGCCCCAGAAAATGTAGCCAATGAGATAATAGACACGTGACTGGTCACTTGGCTATTTTGACGTCACGATAGGACCTGTCATCAGTGCTGGTTCCCGGAGGACGCAGCGATCATCGGGAGGAATAGTGACAGGAGATAGAGTGCAGGACGGATCGCGGGCACCGGTAAGTCTTATGGCAATGTTTATTAACTGTTAGTGATGAGCGAGCATGCTTGTCACTACTCGGTACTCGCACGAGTATCACTGTACTCGGGCTGCTCGGCGGGGACCGAGTAATCTCGCGATACTCGTGCTTTACTCGTGGTCTTCATTTCTGCATGTTGGCGCTCTTTTGAGAGCCAGCCCTCATGCAGGGATTGGCTGGCAGACCACTGCAATGCCACAGCCCTGTTAGTTGTGGAATTGCAGTGATTGGCCGGCCTGCACAGCGTCACCGAGCCTTTATATCGGCCGGCGCGCTGTGCTCTGCTCACAGCTATTCTGACAGTGAGTGTAGGGAGAGTGTCGCTGATTCAGGGAAAGCTTTGCGGCCCTTTATAGCTTTTTCAGTTGCAGGGCTGCAAACAGTGTGACCAAAAGTCCTTCTCAGGACTATTCTAGTTGTATACAGGCAGGCAGGGTATAGCCAGGTCGGAGTACAGTAGCAGAGTCCTTCTCAGGACTATTGTTGCTATATACAGGCAGGGTATAGCCAGGTCTGAATACAGGCTAGTGACCAAAAGAGTCCTTGTCAGGACTATTGTAGCAGTATACAGGCAGGCAGGCAGGCAGGGTAGTGGTGACCGTATACCAGCCTTCATATCTGGGGCTGGTGTACACAGTGTAAAACAGTCCAGATAGTGTCTGACTTGTCTGTACTGTAATTGTCGCTCCCCAAAAAAACCTGTTAGTAGGTTATTATTGCGTCCGTGCTTGGTTTTTAAAACCGCACGTGTGTGCCTGTTGGTGGCAGCGTACAGGTGCACTGGTGTGCGTTTACCAAACTATTATATAACGCACAAGTGTAGTGTATAATACACGTCAGTCAGCAGTGGCTGATAGTGTCAGAGTTCTTAATTTTTGCTCCTAAAACCTGTGTTAGGTTATTATTGCGTCCGTGCTTGGTTTTTAAAACCGCACGTGTGTGCCTGTTGGTGGCAGCGTACAGGTGCACTGGTGTGCGTTTACCAAACTATTATATAACGCACAAGTGTAGTGTATAATACACGTCAGTCAGCAGTGGCTGATAGTGTCAGAGTTCTTAATTTTTGCTCCTAAAACCTGTGTTAGGTTATTATTGCGTCCGTGCTTGGTTTTTAAAACCGCACGTGTGTGCCTGTTGGTGGCAGCGTACAGGTGCACTGGTGTGCGTTTACCAAACTATTATATAACGCACAAGTGTAGTGTATAATACACGTCAGTCAGCAGTGGCTGATAGTGTCAGAGTTCTTAATTTTTGCTCCTAAAACCTGTGTTAGGTTATTATTGCGTCCGTGCTTGGTTTTTAAAACCGCACGTGTGTGCCTGTTGGTGGCAGCGTACAGGTGCACTGGTGTGCGTTTACCAAACTATTATATAACGCACAAGTGTAGTGTATAATACACGTCAGTCAGCAGTGGCTGATAGTGTCAGAGTTCTTAATTTTTGCTCCTAAAACCTGTGTTAGGTTATTATTGCGTCCGTGCTTGGTTTTTAAAACCGCACGTGTGTGCCTGTTGGTGGCAGCGTACAGGTGCACTGGTGTGCGTTTACCAAACTATTATATAACGCACAAGTGTAGTGTATAATACACGTCAGTCAGCAGTGGCTGATAGTGTCAGAGTTCTTAATTTTTGCTCCTAAAACCTGTGTTAGGTTATTATTGCGTCCGTGCTTGCATTTAAAAACCGCACGTGTGTGCCTGTCGGTGGCAGCGTACAGGTGCACTTGTGTGCAATTTCCAGAAACTTTGATATAACGCACAAGTAGTGAATATACACGTCAGCAGTGCACAGCATTGCAAAATGCGCAAGGGCATTGGCAAGGAACAAGGAAGTGGACGTGATGGTGGTGCAGGCAGAGGCCGAGGTCGTGGGCAAGCTCTAATTTCGCCACAACAAAGGGCCACATCTAGTCGCTCGCACGTCCTGTCCCAAATTCTTGGGGACCGCAGCAGTACACCGCTCTTGAACCAAGACCAGTGTCAACAGGTTGTTAGTTGGATAGCGGATAATGCTTCCAGTCAGATTGGCACCACCACAAACACTCTGTCTTCCACACGGTCAAGTGTCAGTAGCCGTGATACTGCACCGCACATTTCTGAACCTGATCCTCCTTCCTACCACCAGGCTGAGTACACGTCCTCCTCGGACATTAATGATCCCACACTTGGACACTCGGAAGAGCTGTTCACGTTTCCATTCACACATTCTGGCCTCTCGCCAGCTCATATTGAAGTGGGTCATGAGGAGATCGTCTGTACAGATGGCCAAATATTTGAGCAGCCACGTTCTCACGAAGTTGGCAACGTGTCTCAACAAGTGGTGGACGATGATGAGACACAATTGTCAGCAAGTCAGGAAGAGGAGCAGGGTGCGGAAGAGGAAGACGACGTGGTGGATGATCCAGTAACTGACCCAACCTGGCAGGAGGATATGCAGAGCGAGGACAGCAGTGCACAGGGGGAGGGAGGCGTAGCATCACAACAGGCAGTAAGAAGCAGGGTGGTGGCCCCAGGCAGAAGTCAGGCAACCGTTCCCCGGAACAACACGACGACACAAGGTGCCTGTCCAAATGTTAGGTCTTCACGAGTCTGGCAGTTTTTTAAGTTGGATCCAGATGATTCAAAAAAGGCCATTTGCAACACCTGCCGTGCCAGCATCAGCAGGGGTACCAAAACTAGCAGCCTGACCACCACCAGCATGATCAGGCACATGTCAGCCAAGCACCCGACTTTGTGGGAAGTACAACAGAGTCGAGGAGCAGTGCTTGCTGATGTCACTGCTACGTCTTCGCTGGTTGTGCATGCGAGCCAATCCTCTGTCCATGCTGCCTGCGAACAAGCCTCCTCCACTCCTGCACCTACAGTTGCCTACGCAGAAAGAACACCATCATCAAGCACGTCCTTGTCCCAGCGCAGCGTTCAGTTATCCATTCAGCAAACCTTTGAACGCAGGCGCAAATACACTGCCAACACCCCACATGCCACAGTTCTAAATGCTAACATTTCGCGACTGCTTGCGCTGGAAATGTTGCCTTTTAGGCTGGTGGAGACAGAAGCATTCCGTGACCTGATGGCGGCAGCTGTCCCACGTTACTCGGTCCCCAGCCGCCACTATTTCTCCCGGTGTGCCGTCCCCGCGTTGCATAACCACGTGTCACAAAACATCACACGTGCCCTGAACAACGCTGTTTCACCCAAGGTCCACCTAACCACAGACACGTGGACAAGTGCTTGTGGGCAAGGCCGCTACATCTCGTTGACGGCACACTGGGTTAATATTGTGGAAGCTGGGACCCAGTCTGAGCGAGGGACGCAACACGTCCTTCCCACACCAAGGTTTGCAGGCCCTACCTCAGTCAGTGTTTCACCCACACTCTACAGCTCCGGAATGTCATGCTCTTCAGCCTCCTCCTCCTCCTGCGCATCCTCATCCACTGTGCCCTCCACACCAGTCACAAGCTGGAAGCACTGCAGCACTGCCTCGGCGAAGCGGCAACAGGCTGTGCTGAAGCTAATCTGCATAGGTGACAAACCCCACAATGCAGAAGAGCTGTGGACAGCTCTGAAACAGCAGGCAGATCACTGGCTCACACCTCTGAACCTAAAGCCAGGAAAGGTCGTTTGTGACAATGGCCGGAACCTGGTGGCGGCTTTGAGGCGAGGCCAGCTGACACATGTTCCATGCGTGGCCCATGTGCTCAACCTCGTGGTTCAGCGGTTTATAAAGTCATACCCAGAGCTGTCTGATCTGCTGGTAAAAGTTCGCCGCCTGTCTGCACATTTTCGAAAGTCACCTACTGCTTCAGCCGGCCTTGCCGGCTTTCAGCGCCGTTTGCATCTTCCGGCTCACAGACTGGTGTGTGATGTCCCCACGCGTTGGAATTCAACTCTGCACATGTTGGTCAGGATATGTGAGCAGAAGAGGGCAGTTGTTGAGTACCTGCATCACCTAAGCCGTCGGGAAATGGGTCAAACTCCACACATAACACCTGAGGAGTGGAGATGGATGTCAGACCTATGTACCATCCTCCAAAACTTTGAGGACTCCACCAAGATGGTGAGTGGTGATGACGCCATTATTAGCGTCACCATACCGCTACTCTGCCTTCTAAAACGGTCCCTGCTGAAAAACAAACATGATGCATTGCAGGCGGAGCGCGATGAGTTGCAGCAAGAAACAGTAGTGGGTGTGGGTGATAACACACAGCCCAGCCTCGTCTCATCACAACGTGCAGTGGAGGACTATGACGAGGAGGAGGATGAAGACATGGAGCAACTCTCCGGCCAAATTGAGGATATGACATGCACACCAGTCATATCCTCGATTCAGCGTGGCTGGCCAGAGGACAGGGTAGATGAGGAGGAGGAGGAGGAGGAGGAGGAGGAGGAGGAGGAGGACAGCATGTTCAGTCATCTTGTTGGTCAGGCTACTGAAGTCCTGGCTGTTAAGAGTCTGGCGCACATGGCTGACTTTATGGTAAGCTGCCTGTCTCGTGACCCTCGCGTTAAGAACATCTTGGCCGACAATCATTACTGGTTGGTAACACTGTTAGACCCACGCTACAAGGAGAACTTTTTGTCTCTTATTCCCGTGGAGGAGAGGTCAACCAAAATGCAGCAGTTTCGGAAGGCCATACTCACGGAAGTAGGCAAAGCATTCCCCTCACATAACGCTAGCGGCATAGGTCAGGAATCAGTGGACAACCGAGGCGTACAGCCGAGAGAGGCACAAGTCCAATCCGCCAGAGGTAGGGGAACAGTCTTTAAGATGTGGGACAGTTTTCTCAGCCCCTCACGTACCACAGCCCCTGAGGTGCGGGGTAGTGCCACAAGAAATCCTAAGTTTGCCCAGATGCTGAAGGAGTACCTTGCAGATCGAACAACTGTACTCCGACATTCCTCTGTGCCTTACAATTATTGGGTATCCAAGCTGGACACGTGGCATGAATTGGCTCTCTACGCCTTGGAAGTCCTGGCCTGCCCTGCTGCTAGCGTTTTGTCAGAGCGTGTTTTTAGTGCCGCAGGTGGAATCATTACAGATAAACGCACCCGCCTGTCAACTGAAAATGCTGACAGGCTGACTCTGATAAAGATGAACAAGGGTTGGATTGGGCCAGACTTCACCACACCACCAGCAAATGAGAGCGGAATTTAAAGTTTGCCATGTACCTCCACTCACCCATGGGTACACTTCTCGACTTTGGATAATCGCTGGACTGCTCCTCCTTCTCCTCATGCGCCATCATGATGACCGTTACAATAGTTAGGTCTTTGTTTCAGGTATACCCCCAGTGGTAAATTTTTTCGCCCATTCTTTGCAGAATGGACATTACAACGACAGGAGACCCGCTCCTTTGCAATGGGAACAATGTTTTGAGGCCCTCATGCACGTCTCTACCCAGGGACAACGTGTAGCCTCCCAATTTTTGGCTGCCCTGCCTAAGGGCTATACTATAATACACCCACTTCCTTAAAATGGACACTTAATGTTTTGAGGCCCTCATGCACGTCTCTACCCAGGGACAATGTGGAGCCTCCCAATTTTTGGCTGCCCTGGCAAAGGGCTATACTGAAATAGACCCACTTCCTTACAATGGGCACTTCAGGTTTAAAGGCCATCATGCACGTCTCTACCCAGGGACAATGTGGAGCCTCCCAATTTTTGGCTGCCCTGCCTAAGGGCTATACTGAAATACACCCACTTCCTTAAAATGGACACTTAATGTTTTGAGGCCCTCATGCACGTCTCTACCCAGGGACAATGTGGAGCCTCCCAATTTTTGGCTGCCCTGGCAAAGGGCTATACTGAAATAGACCCACTTCCTTACAATGGGCACTTCAGGTTTAAAGGCCATCATGCACGTCTCTACCCAGGGACAATGTGGAGCCTCCCAATTTTTGGCTGCCCTGCCTAAGGGCTATACTATAATACACCCACTTCCTGACAATGGACACTTAATGTTTTGAGGCCCTCATGCACGTCTCTACCCAGGGACAATGTGGAGCCTCCCAATTTTTGGCTGCCCTGGCAAAGGGCTATACTGAAATAGACCCACTTCCTTACAATGGGCACTTCAGGTTTAAAGGCCATCATGCACGTCTCTATCCAGGGACAATGTGGAGCCTCCCAATTTTTGGCTGCCCTGCCTAAGGGCTATACTGAAATACACCCACTTCCTTAAAATGGACACTTAATGTTTTGAGGCCCTCATGCACGTCTCTACCCAGGGACAATGTGGAGCCTCCCAATTTTTGGCTGCCCTGGCAAAGGGCTATACTGAAATAGACCCACTTCGTTACAATGGGCACTTCAGGTTTAAAGGCCATCATGCACGTCTCTACCCAGGGACAATGTGGAGCCTCCCAATTTTTGGCTGCCCTGGCAAAGGGCTATACTGAAATAGACCCACTTCCTTACAATGGGCACTTCAGGTTTAAAGGCCATCATGCACGTCTCTACCCAGGGACAATGTGGAGCCTCCCAATTTTTGGCTGCCCTGCCTAAGGGCTATACTATAATACACCCACTTCCTGACAATGGACACTTAATGTTTTGAGGCCCTCATGCACGTCTCTACCCAGGGACAATGTGGAGCCTCCCAATTTTTGGCTGCCCTGGCAAAGGGCTATACTGAAATAGACCCACTTCCTTACAATGGGCACTTCAGGTTTAAAGGCCATCATGCACGTCTCTACCCAGGGACAATGTGGAGCCTCCCAATTTTTGGCTGCCCTGCCTAAGGGCTATACTATAATACACCCACTTCCTGACAATGGACACTTAATGTTTTGAGGCCCTCATGCACGTCTGTATGCAGGGGCATTGGTGAACCTCACAATTTAGGACTGCCCTGGCAAAGGAAAATACTACAAAGACTCACTTCCTCAAAATGGGCACATTAGACTCAAGAGGCCTTCATGTACGTCTCTTCTCAGGGACATCGGAGTGCCACACAATGTTTTCACGTAAAATCTTTCATGTATTGATCTCAAAAAGTAACATACACCAGCTCTATCTCACTATTGGGTATGTGCCCTTAACATTTCCGCCATGAAAAATCATTTTGGGGTCATTTTGGAAGGTTTTCTGGTGAGTCCGTAAAAATGGCGTAAAACGCGGACAAAATTGTTCACAGCTGTGACTTTTGAGTGATAAATGCTTCAAGGGGTCTTCCCCATGCTGTTGCCATGTCATTTGAGCACTCTTCTGAGACTTTTGTGACATTTTTAGGGTTTCTCCATGCTGCCGGGAGGTCATTTCACAAAAATACTCGGGTCTCCCATAGGATAACATTGGGCTCGTTGCTCGGGCCGAGTACACGAGTATCTTGGGAGGCTCGGCCCGAGCTTCGAGCACCCGAGCTTTTTAGTACTCGCTCATCACTATTAACTGTATGTGTGCATTTATAATGTGTTTTGATGTGTTTGTGATTGCCTTCCATTGTTTCCTATGGGGTTCGAGTGGTTCGTCGAACCGGTTCGCCGAACTCGAACGCGACCTCCGTTCGACGAACCAAGCTCGAGCCGAACCGCGACCGGTTCGCTCATCTCTAGTAAGGAGGTATGCGGGATTCCTTGTGCGCAGTTACAACGCGGGTGGCCTGACCAGACAGGCTTTGGGTGAAGGTGGAGGACCCAGATGAGGTTGAGAAGGCAGAAGCAGGGGAGGAACTTCGACATACAGAGGATTGACGCACAACTCGTGGGGATGGAAAGATTTGTACAGCAGACCCTTCTCCATCTCTCACCATAGTTACCCAGTGCCCAGTCAGCAACATGTAACGCCCCTGTCCATGCTTACTGGTCCAAGTATCAGTGGTGAAATGCACCCTGTCACACACAGAGTTTCTCAAGGAAGCGGTGATGTTGTGTGTGACATGCTGGTGTAGCGCAGGCACGCCTTTCTTGGAGAAGTAGTGGCAATTGGGCATCTGGTACTGGGGCACAGTGACGGACATAAGGTTTTATGAAAATTATCTGTGTCCACCAGGCGGAAAGGTAGCATTTCTGTAGCCAACAGCTTGCAGAGGGTGAAAGTCAACCTCTTAGCTTTGTCATGGCTAGGAGGAAATGGTCTTTTACTTGTCCACATCTGAGGGACAGAGATCTGGCTGCTGTGCGGAGACGGCATTGAGTAGGGTGTCCCTGGAAAACTGCTGGTCTGTGAGGAAAGTGCAGGCGTAGACATGATGTTGCCTTCATCCAAAGTTGGTGCTCTCGATGTCTGAGAGAGCTCTACACCAGCACCTGTTTCCCCTTCCAAAACAACTATCGACCTACCAATCAAACTGCCTGTTGCGGTTAAAGAGGTGGAAGGTCTGCGTCGAAAAGCATGTGTGACAGCTGTCCCCACAGTCATAGAGGATTAAGAACGCGCGGATGCACTTGAAGGGGCAGACGGTGCTTGGCCCACTCCGCTAGACCACATTGTAGCACAGTGAGCTGCCCACTGGGACTCATGCTTGTTATTCATATGGCGGTTCATGGACGAAGTAGTCAAACTAGTGAGTTTTTGGCCTCTACTTACAGATTGGCGACAAATCTTACAGATCACATGAGTTGGGTGATCCTTTGAGATGTCAAAAAAGTACCAGGCTAGGCAACTATTAGAGCCCATGCAACCTGCAGAGCCACCCCGACTTGTGCTCAGAGGCAGAGTTGTGGCTGAGGATGCAGTTGTTGACATGCTTCCAGTACTCCATCTGTGTCCAGGAAGGCGCAAGCTGACTTCGTCGTCAGTCATATCCTCCTCCACCGCCTATGCTGACCTCGAGTGCCTGACTGTGGGTTGACAGTAAGTGGGATCTACAACCTCATCATCAACCTGTGTGTTTGCACTCACCTCGCCCTCAGACCTAACCTCTTCATGCCCCGAGTGAATAGTTATGTTGTCATTCCAATCCGGTATCTGAGTCTTATCATCATCAGTATGTTCCTGATTGTCTCCACCAAGAGGTGTTACAGTTTGTAAATGAGGGTCTACATTATGCTCAGAAACCTAGTCAACAGGGCCCGAATCTGACTTACAAAGCTTCTGGGCATCACTGCAGATCATTTCCTGGTCTATACTCACTGTAGCTTGGGAGCAGACCTCTGATTCCCAGGCTATAGTGTGACTGAACAGCTCTACAGACTCACCCATCTCTGTAACACCATACTCTGCAGGGCGGGTGGAGACTTGAGAGCTGGTAGAAAGCAAGTGTGATTGGATTGACAACTCAGAGGACTGTTGTTTTTTGGATGTTGAAGTTGAGGTGGAGGCGAGGCCACTTGTTGGAGCACTTGAGATCCATTCAAGCATGTTCTTTTTTTGTGTATCATCTACCTTTGTTAGAGTTGTTCGGTTCCGTAAAAAAGGGATCACATCAGATTGTCCACGGAAAGTAGTAGACATCTTACTTTAGCTGGAAGATGGCCTTTCTTCAGCAGATGTTACTGTAGCTTTACCACCTACCCCATGGACACAAACTTTTTTTCCCTTTCTAACACGCCTGTTCCCCTTTCCACCAGCATCTGTCCTTTTGCCACTCATTTTGTCTGTGACCAGATTGGACACTTAAAATGTTGTAGCAAAAATGGAAAGATGGTGTACAATGCAGAGGTGGTCTAGCTTTATTGAAAGCTGAAGAACCAACACTGACTATCCCTGACAATGAAACTATGGCCCTAAAACTGGCAGCACTTTTTGCAATTTAAAATAGCGTAGCAAAAATGGAGATGTGGTGTACAATGCAGAGGTGGTCTAGCTTTATTGTCAGCAGAGGAACTCTAACGTAGTATCCCAGACAATGAAAGTATGCCCCTAAAAATGGCAGCACTTTTGGCAATTCAAATTGCATAGCACAAATAGACAGGTGCTGTACAATGCAGAGGTTGTATAGCAAAATTGACAGCTGAAGAACCAACACTGACTATCCCTGACAATGAAACTATGGCCCTAAAACTGGCAGCACTTTTTACAATTTAAAATAGTGTAGAAAAAATAGAAATGTGGTGTACAGTGCAGTGGTGGTATAGCTAAATTGTAAGCAGAGGAACCCTAACGTAGTATCCCAGACAATGAAAGTATACCCCTAAAATGGCAGCACTTTTGGCAATTAAAATAGTGTAGCAAAAATGGAGAGGTGGTGTACAATGCAGAGGTGGTCTAGCTTTATTGACAGCTGAAGAACCAACACGGACTATCCCTGACAATGAAACTATGGCATACCTCCCAACATTTAAAGATGAGAAAGAGGGACAACGTATGCGGTGTGCATAGCGTGCCGCGGCAATTTTAAGCCACGCCCCCTAACCATACCCATTTTGCAATTGTCACGCCCACATCCAATCCTTTTCAGCACTGCTGATCACATTGTTTAAGGCTGCGTGCCCACGATCAGTATTTGCAGCATTTTGGATGTAGCGTGTTTTTGCTGTGTCTAAAACGCTGCATTGTACAGTACAAGCACAGTGTAGGGATTTCTAGAAATCTCGAGCCCACTGTGCTTGTTTTTTCTGCAGCAAACACTGACCTGCGGAGCGTCTTTCCAGACTACAGCATATCAATTGTTTGCTGCAGTTGCATGCATCCTCCGTAGGGAGAACACAGCAGGAGACCACAGTGCACTGAACCCTGATCGTGGGCACAGGCAGCTGTGGTCTCCTGCGGAGGAGACGTGCAGCCCCGCAGGTCAGGACCCGCTGCCCCCAGGACACAACAAGTCCTGATCGTGGGCACAGGCAGCTGTGGTCTCCTGCGGAGCAGACGTGCAGCCCCGCAGGTCAAGACCCGCTGCCTCCAGGACACAGCGCGAGTCCTGATCGTGGGCACAGGTAACTGTGGTCTCCTGCGGAGGAGACGTGCAGCCCCGCAGGTCAGGACCCGCTGCCTCCAGGACACAGCGAGTCCTGATCATGGGCACAGGCAGCTGCAATCTCCTGCGGAGGAGATGTGCAGCCTCGCAGGTCAGGACCCGCTGCCTCCAGGACACAGTGAGTCCTGATCGTGGGCACAGACATAGGCACATATACGGTACATATTTGAAGACAACTTCCCTAAAATACATATAAACAGACAAATCTATACACAGTCATCTACACTGACATACATAGATATATACATCATACATTTACACACATTGGAGGTAATAATATGGGGAAGCCGGCAGCAGCCGCACTCACCTACCCCACTTGTCTCTATCCAGCTCCTCCTCGGCATGTGATCACTTGGCATCACTTTAACAGACCTAGCCACGCACAGTGCACACTGACACCGCTGTGTATGTATCATAAGGGAGGATGGGGGTTTTATACACTAATATATAAAACCCCCATCCTCCCTTGTGATACATACACAGCATATATAAATATATATATATATATATATATATATATATATATATACACTGTATATATATACTGTATATACAGCACAGGAGGGGCTGGGGGCTACAGTATATACAGCACAGGAGGGGCTGGGGGCTACAGTATATACAGCACAGGAGGGGCTGGGTGCTACAGTATATAAAGCCCAGGAGGGGCTGGGGGCTACAGTATATACAGCACAGGAGGGGCTGGGGGCTACAGTATATACAGCACAGGAGGCGCTGGGGGCTACAGTATATACAGCACAAGAGGGGCTGGGGGCTACAGTATATACAGCACAGGAGAGGCTGGGGGCTACAGTATATATAGCACAGGAGAGGCTGGGGTTATAGTATATACAGCACAGGAAGGTCTTGGGGCATAGACTTGAGGGGCATACATATTAGGCCTGTTTCAGATGTCAGTGATTCTGGTATGTACAGTGCCTACAAGTAGTATTCAACCCCCTGCAGATTTAGCAGGTTTACACATTCGGAATTAACTTGGCATTGTGACATTTGGACTGTAGATCAGCCTGGAAGTGTGAAATGCACTGCAGCAAAAAAGAATGTTATTTCTTTTTTTATTTTATTTTTTTTAAATTGTGAAAAGTTTATTCAGAGGGTCATTTATTATTCAACCCCTCAAACCACAAGAATTCTGTTTGGTTACCCTAAAGTATTAAGAAGTATTTCAGGCACAAAGAACAATGAGCTTCACATGTTTGAATTAATTATCTCTTTTTCCAGCCTTTTCTGACAAATTAAGACCCTCCCCAAACTTGTGAACAGCACTCATACTTGGTCAACATGGGAAAGACAAAGGAGCATTCCAAGGCCATCAGA
This sequence comes from Anomaloglossus baeobatrachus, assembly GCF_048569485.1. Lineage (NCBI taxonomy): Eukaryota > Metazoa > Chordata > Amphibia > Anura > Aromobatidae > Anomaloglossus > Anomaloglossus baeobatrachus. Next base: position 97,457,113 of record NC_134356.1, on the reverse strand, counting down.
GACAAGATCGTGGAGGGTCACAAGGCTGGCAAGGGGTACAAAACCCTTTCCAAGGAGTTGTCCCTACCTGTCTCCACTGTTGGGAGCATTATCCGAAAGTGGAAGGCTTATGGAACTACTGTTAGCCTTCCACGGCCTGGACAGCCTTTGAAAGTTTCCACCCGTGCCGAGGCCAGGCTTGTCCGAAGAGTCAAGGCTAACCCAAGGACAACAAGGAAGGAGCTCCGGGAAGATCTCATGGCAGTGGGGACATTGGTTTCAGTCAATACCATAAGTAACGTACTCCACCGCAATGGTCTCCGTTCCAGACGAGCCCGTAAGGTACCTTTACTTTCAAAGCGTCATGTCAAGGCTCGTCTACAGTTTGCTCATGATCACTTGGAGGACTCTGAGACACACTGGTTCAAGGTTCTCTGGTCTGATGAGACCAAGATCGAGATCTTTGGTGCCAACCACACACGTGACGTTTGGAGACTGGATGGCACTGCATACGACCCCAAGAATACTATCCCTACAGTCAAGCATGGTGGTGGCAGCATCATGCGGTGGGGCTGTTTCTCAGTCAAGGGGCCTGGCCATCTGGTTAGCATCCATGGGAAGATGGATAGCACGGCCTACCTGGAGATTTTGGCCAAGAACCTCCGCTCCTCCATCAAGGATCTTAAGATGGGTCATCATTTCATCTTACAACAAGACAACGACCCAAAGCACACAGCCAAGAAAACCAAGGCCTGGTTCAAGAGGGAAAAAATCAAGGTGTTGCAGTGGCCTAGTCAGTCTCCTGACCTTAACTCAATTGAAAACTTGTGGAAGGAGCTCCAAATTAAAGTCCACATGAGACACCCAAAGAACCTAGATAACTTGGAGAAGATCTGCATGGAGGAGTGGGCCAAGATAACTCCAGAGACCTGTGCCGGCCTGATCAGGTCTTATAAAAGACGATTATTAGCTGTAATTGCAAACAAGGGTTATTCCACAAAATATTAAACCTAGGGGTTGAATAATAATTGACCCACACTTTTATGTTGAAAATTTATTAAAATTTAACTGAGCAACATAACTTGTTGGTTTGTAAGATTTATGCATCTGTTAATAAATCCTGCTCTTGTTTAAAGTTTGCAGGCTCTAACTTATTTGCATCTTATCAAACCTGCTAAATCTGCAGGGGGTTGAATACTACTTGTAGGCACTGTATGTGCTAGTTTTCGGCATGTGATCACTTGGCATCACTTTAACAGACCTAGCCACGCACAGTGCACACTGACACCGCTGTGTATGTATCATAAGGGAGGATGGGGGTTTTATACACTAATATATAAAACCCCCATCCTCCCTTGTGATACATACACAGCATATATATATATATATATATATATATATATACACTGTATATACAGTATATACAGCACAGGAGAGGCTGGGGGCTACAGTATATACAGCACAGGAGGGGCTGGGGTCTACAGTATATACAGCACAGGAGGGGCTGGGGTTATAGTATATACAGCACAGGAGGGTCTTGGGGCATAGACAGTACTTGAGGGGCAAACATATTAGGCCTGTTTCAGATGTCAGTGATTCTGGTACGTATGTGCTAGTTTTTTTATGTACCAGAATCACTGACCTATGCAGACACATTATAATCAATGGGTCTGCACACACATCAGTGATTTTTCACTGACCGTGTCTCCGTGCGGCGTACATGCATATCCATGATTGCCGCACAGAAATATGTCCAGTTTTTTTCTGGCGTCACTGATGTCCCACGGACCACACTATGATGTGATCCGTGAAACACGTACCAGAAAAACACGGATGTTTAAAATAAAAAGCCTTTTCAACTCACCTTCTCCAGCGATGCTGAGTTCGGCAGCTGCTCTCTGCTTCTTCCTGGCCGGCTCATTATGGCATGCATATTCATTTATGCATCCAGAGCCGACCCGGAAGTAGCTGCATAGGTGAGAGAGCGGTGGCTGGATGCTGAATCGCGGGACTCTTCCTCACCATGGAGAGAAGGAGCGGGGGCAGGCGAGTAATGTCCATGTGCAATCACGGAGTACGGATCACATATCATGGATTGCACATGGACAACCACTGTGTGCCATGAATCACGGAATATGAAGGGACATATGCGTGTTTAACACGTCAGTGAAGAGCGTCTGTGTTTTTCACTGAGGGGCATACACGTTACTAAGAGGTACACACATTACTGGGGGAAATACACTTTACTGTGGGGCATACAAATTAGTGGTAGCATAGATATTACTAAGGGGCATATAGCTCTGGTGTTGGGGCTTATACAGCTCTGGGGGCAGATACAGCTCCGATGGGGGGGATGGGGGCATACAAATCTGGTGTGGGGGCTGGGGGGCACACAGATCTGGTGAGGGGGGGTGGCTGGAGGCATATAGCTTTGGTGAGGAGGGGGCTGGGGCATACAGCTTTGGGTAGGTGGGGGGTCACATACAGCGTTCCTTGGTGTTCAGCTCCTCTTCCTCCAGTCTCTTCATCTGTGGACAGAGCTCAGCATGTTGCTTGGTAGCTCCGCCCACAGATGAACTTCCGTAGACAAGCAGCACAGCTGAGAGCAGTAAGTGCACGCTAAGCGGCACGTGCCGATTTAAAGTGCCGGCAGCCAGGAAAATGCTGCTGCCACCCACCCATAACAGCGGCACCACAGAGCCAGAGCAGTGAAGCAGCGCTCGGCTCTGCTCATGTGCATTAGGAGGGGGAGAAAGTCAGATGGGAAGAGAGCGGGTGGGCGGAGCCACGGGACAAAAGCCTCACGATCGTGACACCGGGACACCCGCTGAAATCAGGTACAGTCCCACTCTATCCGGGACGGTTGGGAGGTATGTATACAGCATGTTAGAATGTGCATATAAGAGTCCACTGGTGGTGGCCGCAGCTTATAGGCCCCAAATCTGGTGACAGGTTCCCTTTAAAGTGAACCTGTCAGGTGCAATATGCACTCAGAGCCAGGAGCAGTTCTGGGTACATATTGCTAATCCCTGCCTAACTGTCATTGTATACACTAGCATAGATAAAGAGATCATTAGAAAAAGTATTTTTAAAGATCTTATATCTTATGCTAATGAGCGCGGGGACTAGTCACATGGGCGTTACTTCACTTGGCTAGTCGGCTCACATAGCATGTTAGCATGTTATTACGCCCCTGTGTGAGTACTAACACGCTATGTGAGCCGACTAGCCAAGTGAAGTAACGCCCTTGGGACTAGTCCCCGTGCTGATTAGCATAAGATATAAGATCTTTAAAAATACTTTTTCTATAGACCACTTTATCTATGCTAGTGTATACAGGGAGTGTTAGGGAGGGATTAGCAATATACACCCAGAACTGCTCCTGGCTCTGAGTGCATATTGCACCTGACAGGTTCCCTTTAAAGGGAACCTGTCAGCAGAAATTTCGCAATAAAAATAAGATTCCCCGTCTGCAGCTCCTGGGCTGCATTCTAGACAGGTTCCTGTTGCTATTGTGCCCCCTTTGAGATCTAAAAAAATACTTTATGAAGTCTTAGGCTACTTTCACACTTGCGTTCAGCGCAGTCCGTCACTATGGAGAATAGCGCAGTCCGTTAACGCACTGCGCTATTCTCCATAGACTTGTATGGACGACGCACTGTAACGCAAGTGTCTGCGTTGCATCCGCTGGATGACGCAGCGTCGTTATTTTGACGCTGCGCCGGGCGGATGGAACGCTGTATGTAACGTTTTCTTGAGCAGCGGAAACCTTTATTTTTCACTGCGCATGCTCTCTTTTTTTTTTTTTAAGTCACAAACTTTATTTTATTTCTCGGTGGCCGAACGTTCAGCTGAGCGCTCGGCCGCTGGCATGCCAGGGCACTCAGCTGATCGCCCGGCCGCCGGCATGTCAGCGCACTCAGCTGATCGCCCGGCCGCCGGCATGTCAGGGCACTCAGCTGAGCGCTCGGCCGCTGGCATGTCAGGGCACTCAGCTGAGCGCTCGGCCGCCGGCATGTCAGGGCACTCAGCTGATCGCCCGGCCGCTGGCATGAGAGAGCGCTCAGCTGAGCGCTCGGCCGCCGGCATGTGAGAGCGCTCGGCCGCCGGCTATTAAGAGCGATCAGCTGATCTTTCACAATAGTCGGCTGCCGGTACTGTAAAGAAGAAAAAATAAATAAATAACACTTTCCGTTATTTTGTACGATCCGTAGCATTGCGTTGTGCCACTATATGCAACGCATCCGTTGCATCCGTCACACAACGCAATGCTACGGAAGCCGTCCAACGCAAGTGTGAAACTAGCCTTACGTTTTTGTATGCAAATGTGTTTTTATGGTCACGGGGGTGGGCTGTCTGGCGTCCGTTATTCTCCCTCCTGCCGCTGTACGCCGTCCCCCATTGCTCATTTACATACACGAGGACGCCCTTCTCATGTAACTGTCCTCCCAAGGTCTCGTGCATGCCCAGTGCCACTCTCGCGGGACTGAGCACTGTGCAAAGTGTGAACGCTTTTGAGGTGATTGCGCAGGCGCGAGATTATGGGCGGCGCAGTGATTGTCATCAGCAGCATCATCCAAGTACCTGCCCATAATCTCGTGCCCGCGCTTCTCACTCTGCCTCCACTGTTATGCGCAAGCACTGGCCATATGAACCATGTTATCTATTACCGCAGGCGCAAGATTATGAGCGGCGCAGTGATTGTCATCAGCAGCGTCATCCAAGTACCCGCCCATAATCTCGTGCCCGGGGGAATAGCAGACGCCAGACAGCCCGCCCCAGTGACCATAAAAAAACATTTGCATACAAAAAGGTAACAATTTATAAAGTATTTTTTTAGGTTTCAAGGGGGCACAATAACAACAGGAACCTTTCTAGAATGCAGCCCAGGAGCTGCAGAGGGGGAATCTTTTAGATTTATTGCGAAATTTCTGCTGACAGGTTCCCTTTAACTGGTAGGGGAGCCAGGATAAAGCAGAGCTGAACCTGTTAGACAGCTAGGACCCAGCAGCTCCACAGGCAGGAGACCAGTGATCGGTAAGCTAACAGAAGACTAGAAGATGTAACTCTGCATAGGTTATTACTGGAGCACTGAGAGAACTAGGAGGGAATAAATGACCAATATCATAGGTTTGAAAAGAAATCAATTCAAACAAGGACAGTTCAAGTATAACAATATCGGGTCGCAGTCCCTTGAAAAAGACTACGAAACGCGTTGGGGTGCGGTGGCTGTTGGTCTGACTAGGCTTCACCATGGGTAAGTAACTATGCTCCTTTTAATAATCGGCATGTTTATCTCCACTAGGATTGTAATACTAATTCTTACATGCCGTCATTGAGCCTCTATCCTTATCTCCCATGGTGACGGCTCAGACCTGATCAGCCTTTTGCTCTGAAACCTTTCTTCTATCTTCCTGTCTTTACTTATAACTTATAACCTTGGATTATTGTTCAAGTCTTTTTTAAAAATTGGTCTTTTATACTTAATAAAGTTTATATTGTTATACTTGAACTGTCCTTGTTTGAATTGATTTCTTTTCAAACCTATGATATTGGTCATTTATTCCCTCCTAGTTCTCTCAGTGCTCTATATTGTCTTTTTGAGGGTGACCATATGTTGTTCTATGATGTATAAGGTGGTCCTTGGTGTCCCATCTTGTTTCGTAATAGGTTATTACTGGCCAGTGCTATCTGCAGGAGAGATAAGTGCTGATTGCACAGTCTTCTCCTCAGCTGCCTGTGTCTGCAGCAGTGAGAAGCAATCACAGGGGAATCAGAGAGAACAGCTGGAGAGAAGCGCAGGCTCCGGAGCTGGACAGGGGCTGGGGATGTCCGCTCTGCTGCAGGAAGGGGGTCGGCTCTGCTGCAGGGGGGGATTCATACCTCAGCAGGAGTCACAGGAGTTTCAAGCTGCGCACTCGACTCTGTAATGAATATAAGGGAGAAACAGCGAGGCGGGGCTACAGTGGGTGGGCGGAGCCACGGGATACACAGGCTCACGGGCGGGACTCGGGATCAAAGGCTCAAAAGCGTGAGGGTCCCGCTGTATCCGGGACGGTTGGGAGGTATGACTATTGCCCTAAAACTGGCAGCACTGTTTGCAATTAAAATTGCGTAGCAAAAATGGACAGGTGTGTTGAATGCACAGGTGCTGTAGCTAGCTGGTCAGCTAAGGAACACTAAGTTAGTATCCCAGACAATTTTAGTATGTCACTAAAGGTGTCAGCACTGTTTGCAATTAAAATTGCGTAGCAAAAATGGTCAAGTCTGTAGCTAGCTGGTCAGCAAAGGAAGCCTCACTTTCTATCCCTGCCAATGAAACAATGCCCCAAGGAATTGCTTGAGCTGATGTAGCCAGACGCTGTGATATAAACCCCTGCACAGCGTTGGCACAGACCTGCCTAGCAACAATGGCTATGAACGGCTGTAATGTAGCCCTGAAATGGGCTGAAACTACAAGTAATCCCTAATCCCTAAAGCGCTGTATAGATTGCACTGTATGTCTATAGTGCACGCATCAGCAGCAGCGGGAGCGGTGACTGTCACCCACCTGCAGCAGACAGATAATGGCGGCGACAGGGAAAATGGCCGGGTCTTATAAGGCAAGGACATGTGACATACACAGCCTATGACACATACCCTTGCTTGTCTGGCAACAATCCACTTTGCTGTGTGTGTGTCTGTGATTTGCTGACAGCCTGGCCCGCCCCACTGTACGCGCGGTTAGGAAGAAAAAAAACCAAAAATGGCCATTGATCGCCATTCTTTCAACACTCAGCAGCAGCACTGATCTAAACCCCGTCCGTCCCACACACTATACGCTGAATTTTGATAATATCATGATTCACAGTAACTCACACTACTACAGTGAAAAGCCAGCTAGTAACTAGCTAGGCTTTTTGGTGATCGGACCGTTCTCGAACATAACTCGAACTGCCGAACTTTAAGCAAATCGTTCGAGTTCTTCGAACGACTTGAATACCCCCAAAATCACTCGAACATGAAATTGGCGAACCATTCGACTCGAACATTGCTCAACTCTATTAATGACCTGTAGCTCCCAGCTCCATTGACTTTAATGTAAGCAGGTTTTTTGGCAAATAATTGTAAAGCGTGAGGTAAATTTTCCCCTCAAAACAGTCTATGACATTCCATGAGTCAAATGTAGTGTCTGTGCCAAATTTCGTAATTGTAAATTCGATGGTGTGGATTCCTTTAGCGGACAAACACAGGCACATGCATACATACACTCAGTGTTATATATTAGATAAGGGTATATCATAGTAGGTGTCAAGCTTCCACTAGGGGGCAAATGTCAAGCTTCCACTAGAGGGTACAGGGACTTAGTGGATATTGAACTTCTATGTGCAGTAACACAAAAAGCCCACCATAGGTCACTAGTACAACAGTAAAGGCCGCTTTACACGCAACGACATTGCTAACGAGATGTCGTTGGGGTCACGGAATTCGTGACCCACATCCAGCCTCGTTAGCGACGTCGTTGCATGGGAAACGCACGAACGACCGTTAACTATCAAAATTACTTACCTGATCATTGACGCGTCATTTTATTCCCAATTATCGTTGCTGTTGCAGGACGCAGGTTGTTCATCGTTCCTGTGGCAGCACATAGCGCTATGTGGGACACCGCAAGAACGAGGAACATCACCGTACCTCCGGCCGCCAGCAATGAGGAAGGAAGGAGGTGGGCGGTATGTTCCGTCCGCTCATCTCCGCCCCTCCACTTCTATTGGGCGGCCGCTTAGTTTCGTCGCTGTGACGCCGCACAAACCGCCCCCTTAGAAAGGAGGCGGTTCACCAGCCACAGCGACGTCACTAGGCAGGTAAGTACATGTGACCGTTCTTAGCAATGTTGTGCGCCACGGGCACCGATTTGCCCGTGAGACACAACCGACGGCAGCAAGTGCTTTCACCAGCGACATCGCTAGCGATGTCGCTGTGTGTAAAGTGCCCTTAAGAGTAGTCAGACAAGCCAAAGTCATACCAGAAAGTCACATCTGAACAGAGGAGTGAGCAAGCCATAAACAGGTGAAAGCACAAGGTTCAGGATTCAAGAGGTCAAGTCAAACGGGGAAGCAAAGCTGTGATCAGGAAAACATTACCAAGGTCAGAGGCCAGGAGGGCAAGTAAGTACAAAGGAGGGGGAGGGGACCGAGACACAGAATGGGACCAGGGTCTGGGAAACAGGGAAGACATGCACTACAAGGGAGACGGAGGTCAGGGAGAGGCAAGCTGGGAAGCTGGATGGATTAGTGCTAACTCACAAGAACCAGTTACACACGCTGCAGAGCAGGAGGTATTACTGACGGCGTTCCAGAGGTCTCCACACCACAATAAAGAAGCATGAGCTCCAGAATGAGACACCACAAAACAGATCCCTCCCATCTGACTTAACCCTGTCAGAGCCAAGCTATAGCCATACAGTATAGTTTACACTCCCTCATTAGCCTTTATTGCACCTTATATTTGTTTTAACAAATGTGTGTGTTGATATATGCATATTGCACATCTACTACATGATTTAATTTACCATAGATGGATTATATATTACTTTATACATGATTGTGTTGACGTGCCTTAGCAATATCAATATTTGATTAAGCTTGCTAGGCCATTTTTATAAGCACTATCCCTGTGGTCCATTTTTAGGTGAAGTATGGTATACTGACATGCTATCCACTGTAGCACTTTATTCATCCATGTTACCTTGAATTTTGTATATGTAATTCCCCATAGGGTTGAATTTGTCAGCAAACGACCAAACATTGTTTTGATACTGAGATTATCATCATATGGGTTTTACCCCAGGGAACTTTTTCACCCATATATACTCGCCGACTAAATCTTTTAACCCCTTCACGACCGGCCGATTTTTCGCTTTCCGTTTTTTTTTTTTCGCCATTCTTTTTCTGAGAGACGTAACTTTTTTATTTTTCAGTCAATATGGTCAAGTGAGGGCTCATTTTTTGCGGAACGAGCTGTACTTTTAAATTAAACCATCAGTTTTACCATATAGTGTACTGGAAAACGGCAAAAAAATTCCAAATGCAGAAAAATTGCAAAAAAAGTGCGATAGCACTATAGTTTTTGAGATATTTTATTCACTGCGTTCACTATATGGTAAAATTGATGTGGGGGTGTGATGCCTCAGGTCAGTGCGAGTTTGTAGACACCAAACATGTATAGGTTTACTTTTATATAAGGGGTTAAAAAAAATCGGAAGTTTGTCCGATAAAAGTGGCACACGTTTTACGCCATATTCCGTGACCCGTAGCGTTCTCATTTTTCGGGATCTATGGCTCAGTGATGGCTTATTTTTTGCGTCTCGAGCTGACGTTTTTAACGGTACCACTTTTGCGCAGATGCTACGTTTTGATCGCCTCTTATTGCATTTTGCGCAAAAGTTGTGGCGACAAAAAAATGTCATTTTGGCGTTTGGAATTTTTTTGCCGCTACGCCGTATACTGATCAGATTCAGGCCCCTTTCACACGTCAGTGATTTTGGTATTTTTGTGCTTTTTTTTAAACGTACCAGAATCACTGACATACGCAGACCCATTATAATGAATGGGTCTGCTCACACGTCAGTGATTTTTCACTATACGTGTCTCCGTGCAGCATACCCGCGTGTGCGTGATTGCTGCACGGAGACATGTCCATTTTTTTCTGGCATCACTGATGTTCCAAGGACCACGCAGTGGTGTGGTCCGTGAAACACGTGCCAGAAAAAAACGTGCATTTAAAATAATAAACATTTTAACTCACCCGGCTTCAGCCGCGCTCTCTGCAGCCCGTCCTCCCTGCTGCTTCTAAGCCGGCTGATTACTGTCGCGCATCTTAATGATGCACGACACAGCCAACCCGGAAGCAGCTGCTGCGGGGGTCAGCGCCGGCCGGATGCTGCATCGCGGGAGGATTCAGCACCACGGAGAGCGGGAGCGGGCACAGGTGAGTTGATTTCTAAGTGCAATCAGGGGCCATGGAGAACGGAGCCCGGATTGCACTTAGACAACCCCCGTGTGCCGTGAATCACGGCACACGCAGGGACATGTGCGTGTTTTACACGCCAGTGAAAAACGTCACTGTTTTTCACTGACGTGTGAAACGGGCCTAATTGATTTTATATTTTGATAGATCGGGCGTTTCTGAATGCAGCGATACCAAATGTGTGAATATTTTTTATTTTTTTAACCCTTTAATTTTCAATGGGGTGAATGGGGGGTGATTTAAACTTTTAGGTTTTTTTGTTTTTTTTAATTTTTTAAAACTTTTCTTTTAACTTTTTTTTTTTATTTTACTAGTCTCCCTAGGGGGCTATTGCGATCAGCATTCCGATCGCTCTGCAGTATCTGCTGATCACAGCTACAAGGCTGTAAACAGCAGATACTCTCTCTTTCTCTTTTGCTGTGCCCCGGGCACAGCGAAAGTGAAAGCAAGTCAGGTGTAGTACAGGAGTCATCACATGACCCTGTGCTACCATGACAACTATCGGAAGTCATGTGATCGCGTCACATGACGTCCGGTATCGGGCGGTAAGTAAAACTTTACCGCGATCGCGCTTATAATGGCGCTGTCACATATATACAGCACCATATAAGGGGTTAATCGGCACGAGCAGATAACGATTCTGCTGGTGCCTAGCAGGCACACATCTCAGCTGTGAAAATCAGCTGAGATGTGCGCCGATCGCAGCATGCTGCCGCCGGAGGACCGCGGGCAGTAACATTATGACATTTAGGACGTAATTTTACTGCCCGCGGTCGTTAAGGGGTTAAAATTTATTTTCAACTTTTTCTTGATTCAATAAAATTTTGTGAAGTTTGAAATGCATTCCCTGTTCATTTCATTTGTAGGTATGGTATATCCATTATGGGACCAAGTTATAGGGACAATGCAATTTATCTGGGCCAATGATATTTATGAAGCTCTTGGTTTGTCAAGTAGTTTCATGTAGTTCTCATCTCCACTTATCTTTATATCTTGTAATTTTTTGTAGTTTACGGTCAACCAAATGTGAATGCTTCAGTTTTCTCCGGTGTCCCAGCTGCTTCTTTTTTGGTAATAGCCTAAGAAGATCTTGTACATATGCTCAATTAAGCAACAAAGAGATACTTTTAATAACTGTGATTGTTATAGTTTTGGTCTATAACCTACTTTATAACCTATGCTTTAGAGCAGCTGCAAGATGTCTATTTTTACTATTCTTCATTTATCAAATAGATGTACCCAACAAAGCATATATTGGTTTTAATTCTATTAAATTTATTACCTTCTGCAAATATTTACTTTATTTATTTTTTTATCGCCCATATATGGATTGTTTACTGTTTGTTCACTAAAGGAAACCTCTTAAGCTTTATAAAAGAAGGAAAATCAAATAAAATGTTAATTTCCAATTTAGAAAATCTAATTACACAAATAAAAATAAAGTCCATGTTACTTGTCATCGGTGTATTTTTATTTTTTAGTATTCTTCAAGGACAGAGCAGTTGCATACATAAAAGTTTGATTTGAGCATGATCTTTAATGCAAAATGCTTTGCGAAATAACATCTTTCGAAAACCTGTAACTCTAAAAAATAAGAAACATATAAAAGCATCACAAGTCTATGTTAAGAAGCAATATTTTAATAATTCAGACATTATTTAAACAATATTTTCTCTTAACTTTTTTTTGTTTTGTGTTTTTTTACACTTTATCACAAACTTTTGAGCTGGAAATAACCTTCCTAACAAGTTCCTTATTCTCAAGAGACTGATCACTTTCTGAATGATTGGTCAAAACGCACACAATGCACTCTGACTGAGGAAGGACATGTGTATGGTTACTAGTGTAAGCAGGAAGAATAACATCTCTCCTGCACTGATTGATTAGTGTTGAGCGAGTAGTTGACTATTCGTACTCGCTATGCTGTTAGCGAGTACTGTTCACTACTCGCATATTCGTTACGAGAAGCGGGCGCAATGTAAGTCAATGGAAAATACTCGCTAAGTAGCGAGTAACCCGAAAGCCGTAGTATTCGCTAAACAAAAAACAAAAGAGCCAATACCTTATTTCCAATGTAACCTCAGGATCCAAGAAAAAGGAGGGGAGAGATGCGGTGGCTGACCTCCACCGGTATATAATAGGAAAAGGAAAAAAATTTTCACTCAAGTAGTGAAAAATGCTTTATTGTTTTAACACACAATTAAAAACAGAATGGAGGAAAAATCCCCTCTCTACAACACCTTACGCGTTTCGGAGGAAAAAAAACAGCTTACTCATAGGCTTACAAATGTAGAGTAAATATAGACATATCTGAAGAAACAGCATATGCATATGCAAATTACAAACAAGCAATCAATTAAGCAAGATCACCAGGTTACAATTAGCCTCAGGACTCAGATGGTTAAGCAAGAAACAGACATGGAAAAAGTTACAAAAATAGAAAGACCCAATCAATGTATCAAAAACTGTGTACAAACAATTAAATGAATATTTTGTACATGAGCATATATATACATGCATGCAAGAAGTATTACAAATGGAAATCCCCACATGCACGCATATATAATCAGGAGTTGGCTATGTCACAACACAAAACAAAACAAAAAGAAGAAAAAAAACCCCAAAAACCCAGAACCTCACATTCAATACACTACTCGCATGAAAAGTATGGCTTTTGTGTTACTCGCTACTTAGTGAGTATTTCCCATTGACTTACATAGCGCCTGCTACTCGTAATGAATATGAGAGTAGCGGACAGTACTCGCTAACACCATAGCCAGTGCGAATAGTTAACTACTCACTCAACACTATGACTGATGCCTCCCTGGGGTTGTGTACAATCAGACCCATGTAAGAGGAGCCACTGATCTTTTCAAATATATATTTTTCCACAAGGACACAATGTGGACTGCATATTAATAGTCATGAAGGAGTAAATAGCTTTATTGTATAACTTGCACTGCAAGTATCTCCCAAACAATAAATCCAATAACCCTACCAATCGTAGGGTAACATTTTAACATACTGACTTGTAACCGATCAGTTGCAACAACTATTCTCTTCCAGTGTTACCATCCTACTGATTCATTTTTCTTGACAACTGGACAAAACTTCACAGCCTAAAATGTTTAGACATCTGCCATGCCCCTGGAAGCAGCACTCACATGGAAATTGAAAAAAATTCATTTGTATATGTATACATAAGTAAAATCCTTAACATCAGAAATCTCTGAATAATTAGTCACACTGTAAATGGCAAATCTCAAAATTCCCTCCAAAAGTGCCGGCATGCCCACAATGGTGAGGATAAAGTGACAAAAGGTATCGTTAAAGAAAAATGTAGTTTATTTTTAAGTATCACAAAAATAAATAAATACACTAAACATAAAAGTTTAGAAAGGCAGGGCAGCTCCTACATAGGGATTAACAGATGCAATAACATTTATTGCAAATTGTCCATCAGATGATGCACTTTACATCAGTGAGGAAAATAATCAACTGACTATTTAACAGATGTTAAGATAGAAAAAGTATATGAAATACATTAGTAAAAAACTATACAGCCCTCAAATTGAAAGTGACAAAAATATAGTAGAATGTGTGTCATGTAAAATAACTAAAAGGGTATAAATATGGAGCTGGGTGGCCCACATAAAAGCGATCACAAGAGAATGTTTTGATATACAGTACAGACCAAACGTTTGGACACACCTTCTCATTCAAAGAGTTTTCTTTATTTTCATGACTCTGAAAATTATAGATTCATATTGAAGGCTTCAAAACTATGAATTAATACATGTGGAATGAAATATTTAACAAAAAAGTTTGAAACAACTGAAAATATTTCTTATATTCTAGGTTCTTCAAAGTAGACACCTTTTGCTTTGATTACTGCTTTGCACACTCTTGGCATTCTCTTGATGAGCTTCAAGAGGTAGTAACCGGAAATGGTCTTCCAACAGTCTTGAAGGAGTTCCCAGAGATGCTTAGCACTTGTTTTTCCTTTTGCCTTCACTCTGTGGTCCAGCTCACCCCAAACCATCTCGATTGGGCTCAGGTCTGGTGACTGTGGAGGCCAGGTCATCTGGTGTAGCACCCCATCACTCTCCTTCTTAGTCAAATAGCCCTTACACAGCCTGGAGGTTTGTTTGGGGTCATTGTCCTGTTGAAAAATAAATGATGGTCCAACTAAACGCAAACCAGATGGAATAGCATGCCGCTGCAAGATGCTGTGGTAGCCATGCTGGTTCAGTATGCCTTCAATGTTGAATAAATCCCCAACAGTGTCACCAGCAGATCACTCCCACACCATCACACCTCCTCATCCATGCTTTACGGTGGGAACCAGGCATGTAGAGTCCATCCGTTCACCTTTTCTGCATCACACAAAGACACCGTGGTTGGATCGAAAGATCTGAAATTTGGACTCACCAGATTAAAGCACAGATTTCTACTAGTCTAATGTCCATTCCTTGTGTTCTTTAGCCCAAACAAGTCTCTTCTGCTTGTTGATTGTCCTTAGCAGTGGTTTCCTAGCAGATATTTTACCATGAAGGCCTGCTGCACAAAGTCTCCTCTTAATGGTTGTGCTAGAGATGTGTCTGCTGCTAGAACTCTGTGTGGCATTGACCTGGTCTCTAATCTGAGCTGCTGTTAACCTGCGATTTCTGAGGCTGGTGACTCGGATAAACTTATCCTCCGCAGCAGAGGTGACTCTTGGTCTTCCTTTCCTGGGGCGGTCCTCATGTGAGCCAGTTTCTTTGTAGCGTTTGAAGGTTTTTGCCACTGCACATGGTGACACTTTCAAAGTTTTCCCAATTTTTTGGACTGACTGACCTTCAATTCTTAAAGTAATGATGGCCACTCATTTTTCTTTACTCAGCTGCTTTTTTCTTGCCATAATACAAATTCTAACAGTCTATTCAGTAGGACTATCAGCTGTGTATCCACCAGACTTCTGCACAACACAACTGATGGTCCCAACCCCATTTATAAGGCAAAAAATCCCACTTATTAAACCTGACAGGGCACACCTGTAAAGTGAAAATAATTTCCGGTAACTACCTCTTGAAACTCATCAAGAGAATGCCAAGAGTGTGCAAAGCAGTAATCAAAGCAAAAGGTGGCTACTTTGAAGAACCTAGAATATATGACATATTTTCAGTTGTTTCACACTTGTTTGTTAAGTATTTCATTCCACATGTGTTACTTCATAGTTTTGATGCCTTCAATGTGAAACTACAATGTTCAGAGTCATGAAAATAAAGAAAACTCTTTGAATGAGAAGGTGTGTCCAAACTTTTGGTGTGTACTGTATGTATTAGTGTAGGGACCCACAAGCATGAGGATCCGTGATGAGGATTGTGGGCTTATGTACATTAGCCAATTTACTAACTAATACCTCATATATATTTGAAATATATTTTTTGCGCCTTTTTTTAACACTGGGTGCAGCCGGGCCTCTTAATACGGCCGTGCATAGTGGAGTCTCTGTCCCTTGTGTGCTGCAGTGAGTAGTGTCCGGGTAACCCGCCTAACCTAATAGTAAGGGCGTGATAATAGGTTGCTGGCTGGATACCATGCACATACGAGTGTGAACAGTGCCCTATGCGCGCCACTAGTGTGCAATTTTCCTTGCACCTGTGAAGTGTCCATCATGTTGAGAGGTTTCTCTGCATCCTGTTGGTGCATTAGATGTGTTGGCATGGGCTAACTGGACTGGTTGCCCTCTTTTTTGCTGTGAGTATGTACTGTATGTGCAAACAAGGAGGTAGAATGTGTGTTGCAAAAATGCTAATGAAAGGCTAGGTGGCCTACATAATTACAACTGCATCAATATAAAATATCATCAAAAAGTTAAAAGTTAATTTATTTTAGTAATTCAATACAAAAAGGGAAACGCATATATTATATAGAGTTATTACACACAGAGTGAAATATCAAGTGTTTATTTCGGTTCATGTTGATGATTATTGCTTACAGTAGATGAAAACCCAAAAGTCATTATCTCAGAAAATTCCAAAAGGCAATTACCAGTCTTGTGTCACTCCTGCTACCAACAGTGGAACTCATATTGGATGATTTTCGGTCATATGACTAGACCAATATACAATAATAGACCATTCAATAGTAAGTCCACCCATAAAAAATTAACTTTTATTATAAACAATTAAAATATAATAACAGACATACACAGAAACACACGGTGTGCGTGTGAAGTGTGATTAATACACACAGGGTAGTAAGGTGTTTGGGATCAGCTCTTTAGGGGTAAGATGTTCCGTGATAGAATATAAACAGTATATATTACATAAATTGAGAAACGAGAGTAGAAATGCTTCAAACAATTATTTTATTAGTAAAAAATCATGAATATAATAGACAAGGTCTACCGAGAGCAATAGCGCTCCCTGATGAAGCAAGATACCACTGAATGTGAAACGTACGTCGGAGTCTTGTACATGGGGTAACGCTCCTTGTCACACACGGACTTACCTGCACTTCTTATGGCACTTTTTTCTTACTCTCCTTGACTACAATCCATGAGAGGTCAGCAGCCTTTCCTTTTGAAACTTCTATGTGTTATTATGTACCTCCATTCTAGCTAATGCATTTTTAGTGCTAAAAGACTTTTTTGATTAAGTTTTTATCCTGTATATTTATCACTGGGGTCATGATACACATGTATTTATACCACTACTGGCCTTTTGGTTTTGCTTCTGACATGGTCATGTGTTCACTCAATGCTTTTTTGCAGTGACACTGAATTAGCACTATTGCTCTTACTAGTAGCATTGCTTTGATATATGTGACCATGTCTGTGGCAAACGATTGACTCTCATCTTTTGTGAAGGGCAGTCGTCCAGTCCTATTGCCCACCTTTTACATCTGGTCCCCACTTTGTGCCCTATCTAAACTGTCCTGGTCTCGGTAGACCTTGTCTATTATATTCATGATTTTTTTACTAATAAAATAGTTGTTTGAAGCATTTCTACTCTCGTTTCTCTGTTTAAACATGCTATTTGAGTAGCTCTGAAGATAGGTCCTGATCTATCACATGATCCACCTCGCTTCTTTTTTTTTCTATGCCTATGGATTTTCTATGTTTATATATTACATAAAGTAGGACCTCTGGGGGGTATTAACTCTCCCTCTGCTTTGTCCTACCTAACAATGGGGCTTTAAGCACCCTAGATGTGTGGTGCCCCATTCCATGATGGCTGTCCCTTTTGTCCCTAACTACCTTAAAGGATAACCACCACCAGCCTCCATAAAGTGCAAAGTGCAGTAACTCTGACACACATAAACATACACATCAGAGAAGATTTTTCATGTTATCCCTTTTGGATGGGTTTTTTAGAATCAGGTGACCGATAATAGTTAGATTAGCCCTTATAATGATAACCTGAAATTGTATAGTTAGTTCAGAAAAATTCACAATATTTTTGGGTACTTTACAGTTAGATGGTAGTCCTCCTGGGCTACAGGGAGAATCCACACATGAGAATAGCACGTTCCCAAAAAGAAGACGAGGGTCCTTGTTACAAGAGGATCCCAATATAAGAAGAGGATCTATTCCCTTTTCCAACGCGTTTCCTCCCACTAATTGTTGGGGTTCATCAGGTGAATCAGATATGACTATCAGGAGCTCAGTCGCACCCTGATTAGCCAGAAAAAACGCCACCCCTTCCAGAAATCCAAATGTTGAAAAAGCGTGCCCGGTCACGATGTCCCGTAAGGGACTGTACCTACAGTATATACAGATGGATAATGCGGCAGTCCTTTGTGTGCAGCATACAAAGGACTGCCGCATTATATGTGAAATTGCAATATTTTCTAGGAGATGTACTTAATTATCTGGGACAATTTTAGGTGTACCAACTTTCTTGGCCATGACTGTATATGAATACAGTGATAATAAACACAGAATAAATAGTGTATACCCTTTCAATAAATTGATGAATAATATATAACCATAGGTCAGATAATGCAACAAATCAAACACATGTGCACTGACCAGGTTAACGAGATGAGTCATATAACCCATCTCTCTTCCTATGGGTCATTTCTTTCCTCAGGTTAGATACGTCCATGTTTCTCTTTGCACCTTACCTGGTGTCTTTTTACTGAGGATTAATCAACTCGCAGACCACATATCTTATGGCTCTTAGGTCTTTGATGATCATTCTTAATGTGTATGATTACTTTTCCTATGTGTTCCCTTGATTGCATTATTTAACCTAAGATTACATATTATTCATGAAAGTAAATCTGTCATGTGAAAGAATACTATTAACCTGCAGATATGGGGTTAATTTGCAGGTTAATAGCATTTTGAATCAGCCCCTAGCACACACTAAATCCAAGTCATGACTGGAGGCTGACGGGAGGAATAAATCCCATATATGCAAGGTAATAGCTTCTGTATTTTTTTAATTTACAGGTCATCTTTAACTTGTTACCATTGGAGTGTTACCTCAAGTCTAATCCACATTTGGAGGCCTTTTGGCTGGTTGCTTGCAGAAATTCTGCACCCATAACATTAGTCTTGTGCTGCTATTTCCCTTGATTATATATATACATACAAAGGATTCACATGTCACCAATTTTCTAATTAAATATATTTCTAAAGGTGCTATTCACATGAATTTCTCAACAAATGTCAGTAACAACACATCCAAACACACAGATAAAGAAATCAATCCATAGATGTTCATAAATCTAGTTGTATGCAATATTGAGAAATGACACAGGGAAAAAGTATTGAACACATGAAGAAAGTGAGGTGCAAAAACTAGATCAGATAGAGTTGAAACCAGAAGTTTACTTACACTTTCTAAAAAGACACATATGCATGTTTTTCTCACTATTTGACATGAAATCAGAATAAACTTTTCCCATTTTAGGTCATTTAGGAACCAAAATTATTTGTATTTGCCAAATGTCAAAATAATGAGAAAGAGAGAGAATGTTTTAAGGCATTTTTCTTACTTTCTGCAAAGTCAAAAGTTTGCATACACTAAAGGCCGCTTTACACACTGCGATATCGGTACCGATATCACCATCTTGCGCACCCGCCCCCATCTGTTGTGCGACACGGGCAAATCGCTGCCCATGTCGCACAACATCGTCTGGACCCGTCACACTACTTACCTTCCCTACGACGTCGCTGTGACCGGCGATCCGCCTCCTAAGGGGGCGGTTCGTTCAGCGTCACAGTGACGTCACAGCAGCGTCACTGAACCGCCGCCCAATAGAAGCGGAGGGGCGGAGATGAGCGGGACGTAACATTCCGCCCACCTCCTTCCTTCTGCATTGTGGCCGGGAGGCAGGTAAGGAGAGCTTCCTCGTTCCTGCGGTGTCACACGGAGCGATGTGTGCTCCCGCAGGAATGAGGAACAACTTCGTTACTGCTGCAGTAACGATATTTGAGAATGGACCCCCATGTCGCCGATGAGCGATTTTGCATGTTTTTGTGACGATGCAAAATCGCTCATAGGTGTCACACGCAACGGCATCACTATAGCAGCCGGATGTGCGTCACAAAATCCATGACCCCAACGAGATCGCTGTAGCGATCTCGTAGCGTGTAAAGCCCACTTAAGAGTACTATGCCTTTAAACAAAATGGGACAGGCCATATGATGATGACATGTCTTTAGAAGTTTCTGATAGGTTATTTGGCAACATCTGAGTTAATTAGAGGCACACATGTAGAGGTATTTTAATGCACATCTGAAACACCAAGATCTCAGGAAGAGAAATGTGGACTTGCACAAGTCTGGTTCATCCTTGGGTGCAATTTCCAGATACCTGAAGGTATTTGTTCATCTGTACAACCAATTATATGCAAGTACAAACAAGAAATGTCCAGCCAACATAAAAGGAGACGGGTTCTGTGTACCAGAGATGAATTTGCTTTGGTCAGGCATGTATACATCAGCCCAAGAACAAAAGCAAAAGACATTGTGAACATGCTGGTGGAAGCTGGTAAGATTGTATCATTATCCATAGTGAAATGAGTACTGTATCAACATGGGTGAAAGGTCACACTGCCAGAAGAAGCCACTGCTCCAAAAAAAACATAAAAAAGCCAGATGAATATTTGCAAATGCAAACAGGAAGAAAGATCTTAATTTTGGAGAAATGTCCTGTGGTCTGATTAATCTAAAATTGAACTGTTTAGCCATAATGACCATTCTTACATTTGGAGGAAAAAGAGAGAAGCTTTGAAGCCTAAAAACACCATCCCAACTGTGAAACACGGGAGTGGCAGCATCATTTTGGGTGTTGTTTTGCTTCAGGAGGGACTGGTGCATTTCAAAAAACAGATGGCATCATGAGAAAAGAAGATTATGTGACAATACTCAAGCAACATCTCAAGACATCAGCCAGGAACTTAAAGCTTGGGTGGAAAAGGGTTTCCAAATAGACAATGACCTGAAGTATACTGCCAAACTGGTTACAAAGTGGCTTAAAGATAACAAAGTCCCCATTTTGGACTGGCCATCACAAATCCCTGATATCAATCCTATTGAAAATGTATGGGCAAAGCTGAAAAGGCAGGTGCGAGCAAGGCGACCTACAAACATGGCTCACTTACACCAGTTCTGTCAAGAGGAATGGGTCCAAATTCCTACCAACTATTGTGAGAAGCCTGTGGAAGGAGATCCAAAACATTTCACCCGAGTCATACAATTTAAGGGCAATGATACCAAATAGTAATGAAATGTATGTAAACTTTGGCCTTTGCAGAAAATAATAAAAATGCCTTGAAACATTCTCTCTCTCACTCATTATTCTGGCATTTTGCAAATATAAATACTTTTGGTAAGTCTAATTGACCGAAAACGGGAAAGGTTTATTCTGATATCATGTCAGACAGTGAGAAAAACATTCAGATGTGACTAGATAGATAGATAGATGCAATGCACTGTGGGAAGTAGGGTCAGGGATGTCACATATCCCCTGTTCTTCAAAAAATTAAAAGGAGCATTTCCAATTAGTGTTGAGTGAGTAGTTAACTATTCGTATTCGCTATGCTGTTAGTGAGTACTGTCCGCTACTCACATATTCGTTACGAGTAGAGGGCACAATGTAAGTCAATGGGCAATACTCATGAAGTAGTGAGTAACCTGAAAACCGTACTATTCGCTAGTCGCACGAAAAGTATGGCTTTTGGGCTACTCCCTACTTAGCGAGTATTCACCATTGACTTGCATTGCGCCCGCTACTCATAACGAATATGTGAGTAGCGGACAGTACTCACTAACAGCATAGTGAATACGAATAGTTAACTACTCGCTCAACACCACTTCCAATGTGTCATCAGACTGACTGAGGCATAAATACATATTGAAGGATCAAAAGGTGCTACAACAGCACAGATATCATATGTTATAAGATTGTGTCTTTATGTAGCATGGCATAGCTAACATCAAATATACAACGTACTCCATTTGAAAGCTACCGTATCTAGTGTATACATGCGAAATATTAATATTCAATGACCTGTGAGAATTATATTAAATCAGGCAAGAAATAGCTTGGAATTTTTAATAATGTATCCATGACTTTAGTGAATCACAGCTCTTCTGCAAAATAAATAGGAAAAGGTTCTCAAAACAATTTGTATTCAGAGCAAGAAGCTTCTTCTCATTTCAGCAAGTGATATAAGTGAAAAATGAACAACAGTCTAGTCACATTTCTCCTCATGGCCATGCAAACTTTATTTTAATCAAGGGGCTGAAATTCTAGAGGATTGAAATACTAATAGCACCAATTCATCAGAAAAGAAATCAGAAACCATATTCAAAAGTTTTTGAAATGACAAAAGAGAACAATACATAAATGATGGAGCTCTGTATTGTACGTATTATACTCATCATTTACAGTATTTACATTGTTCTGATGAAAGGGAGAAGAGATATCCTGAAATATATTTTCATATTTATAAATTGTGACGTAGATAACCATATTTCGGTTATAGATATAGAAAAAGAGAGAGGTTATTGCTGACTTGGGAGAACTGAAAGAAAAGATTATTTAGGTAAACATTTTAGATCATTTGATATATTTGAAGTTAGAACAATAGATCAGTTGCTCCAAACGTTTTTGATGTTCAAACAGCTGGCAATGGATGATACAGAAGAAAATTAGGTCAGAAATATTAATTAAACAGATATATTTATTCACTTTGCTTTACAAAATATTTCACTATGCAAAGAATTCACATTTACTCACAAAACTTGAATCAATATATTCTTCTAATTTTGCAATAACAGAGCAAACTATGACTGGGTTTGCAAATAAATATGAATACCGTATATACAGTGCCTTGCAAAAGTATTCATACCCCGTGAACTATCTCACTTTTTTCACATTACAAATGTACACTTAACAAAAATAGAAACGCAACACTTATGTTTTTGCTCTCACTTTTTCATTAGCTGAACTCAAAGACTTTTTTCCACGTATACAAAAGGCCTTTTTATCTCAAATATTTTATCTCAGAAATGTGTCTAGATCTGTGTTCGTGAGCCCTTTTGTTTTGCCAAAAATCAAAAGGTGTGTCCACCGCTGTTACTTTTACAATTTGTATTTTTTTATGTATGAAGCAACTAATATTTCTCCTATTCTTCCTGCTTTTGCTTCCTCCTGATGTTTTGAAGAAGTGGAGACTCAAAGTTGGGTCTTCAAGTTGTGTGTGGTCTGTAGTGACAGGGGTCTCAGAACACCGGGCCAACATCTGGCATTCATCCATTCATCTTTTCATTTGAAAATAATTTGAAAGCTGTAAACGCTGGGCAAGACCCTGTCTCATGCATGGCCCATGCCTGACTGCTGCGCAAAGACACAATGGTTACTCTGGGGCAACTAATACCACTGTACTTCTGTCTGCCCCCAATTTTTGGAAATGTGGAGACTCCAAGCTGGGTCTGCAAGTTGTGTGCACCAGGCCTACATCTGTCACTCATCCACCTGTTACTGATCAATGTTTGAGCTAGAAATGCAGGGCCAGGCCTTGTTCCAGACCCTGTGAAATGCACATACCAGCGTCTCCCCACTGTCCTGCCCCCTCACCCAGCAGGGATGTCGGCTCTCTCTCCTGCTCAGCCATCCTGTGTTGGCTACCTGTCCCCCCTCCATGAAGCTTTCTCCGATGGCCTGCGTATGCCACACAGATCTCCTGGGAATGCCCTTAGAGTGCACACATGGACACGCCCCTTTTCTTAAAGGGCCAGTACGCGCTGACCTGGAAGTGACCTCTCAGCTTGTCTGAGAGGTTGCAAGTATTTAATGCACCTTCTGCTTAAGGGAAGTACCTGGGCAATGAGTTCCAAACATTGCTAGCTCTCAGGTCCCATTGTGCTGCATCTGCTGCTACTGTCATTGTGCTGTATTCTGTTGCTGATTCATATCTGTGTTTCAGTGCATTACACGTCCAGTGCTCCTGCTGTGACTATCCTCGCCAGTCAGCTACCATGAAATTTTCTACTGTTGCATACATCCAAGTTGACTGCCTACTACAATACCCACTGCCGCAGCCGCTGCTACTGCAATCATCCTGGTGAAATCCAGGACTCTGGCTGTTGCTGCTGTTGCTACAACTAGAGACTGTCAGTGTTTGTACCCTTGGGGCCAGCTGTCGCAGCATCAGTCTGCCCAAATGGCACCCGGTCTCACACCTGAAGTGCAACACCCTCACCATTAGAGGCTCTGGGGAAAACCAGGTGGGTTTTCGGTGTGCTGTGGCTCAGTAGGTCCACTAATCCCATGCTCACCCCACGAGCATAACACCCTGTCCCATGCATCCATGCTGCACCATTATACTATTTGTACTCTGGGCAATTGATGCCCCTTTTACTGATGTCTGCCCCTAATTTTTGGAAATGTTGAGACTCAAAAGGCCCCGTCACACACAGAGATAAATCTTTGGCAGATCTGTGGTTGCAGTGAAATCATGGACATATTGTTCCATTTGTACACAGCCACAAACCTGGCACTGATTGTCCACAATTTCACTGCAACCACAGATCTGCCGCAGATTTACCTCTGTGTGTGACAGGGCCTTAAGTTATATTAAAAGCTGTAGGGAAAAGAGTGCAATAGGGTCTTACCCAGTAACACAGAATAAAAGTAATCAGATATTGAGCCTGTAGCCTGTAGTCCATGTGCTAAATAAGCAAAAAAAAATCACTCGGGAACACTTTAAATGGGGAACTGTGACCGTGCTGCTGGATATATGACACACATCCAGGAGAGGTATAAAGCAAGGTGGTTTAATTCAACACGTTTTGAAGTGTTACCCCACTTCTTCATCAGGAAATCCACCAGTATGCTACTGGTGGATTTCCTGATAAAGAAGTGGGGTAACACTTTGAAATACGTTGAATTAAACCATCTTGTATTATACATCTCCTGGATGTGTGTCATATCTCCAGCAGCGCAGTAACAATTCCACATTTACAGTGTTCCTGAGTGATTCGAGACTCTAAGTTGGGTCTCCAAGTTGTGTGTTATCTGAAATGACAGGTGTCTCAGATCACCAGTACTCATCCAACTCAATAGTTCTTATGCTAATAGTTCAGGAAGCTAATGTTTACAGTGTGCCTCCACTGTAAAATGATTTGAGCTGTTTTGGCAGCTTTTGATCACCCTTAAAGATATTGTCTATGCCTTTGTTTTTGCACCCATTGAATTCAATGGGGTTTGGAAATTTTGATCAAAATGTTGGGCTAACTGTTCAGCGAACACAGGTGACTTCGGAGAACAAGAATCGAATCCCACCTTGGGAGTCTCACTCATATCTACCCAAGAGTAAAGGCCCAGTCACACACAACGACTTACCAGCGATCCCGAAAACGATGTGACCTGATAAGGATCGCTGGTAAGTCGCTTTGAGGTCGCTGGTGAGGTGTCAAACAGTCAGACCTTACCAACGATGCTGGAACAATACAGGTTGCAGTAGCGACCTGTATAACGATCTCAGCAGTCACTGTGACCCTTTCACACAGTGTCAAACACAGCGATGTGTCCTGCTCAGCAGGACATCACCTTTGAAGAAAATGGCCTGGACCATTCTGCAATGACTAGAGATCTCACAGCAGGGGACTGATCGCTGGTAGATGTCACACATAACGAGATCGCTAACGGGATCGCTACTGCGTCACCAAACCGGTGACTCAGCAGCGATCTTGCTAGCAATCTCGTTATGTGTGACGGTACCTTAAGAATAGATTGAAAGGAAAGAAAAGAAAGGAAAGAAAGGAAAGAAAGGAAAGAAAGGAAAGAAAAGAAAGGAAAGAAAGGAAAGAAAGAAAGACCCCGAAACCATACTTACCAGATGCTGACTGGGAGTCGGGGAGCGCATCAAGGACCTGTGGCACAACACATACCCACACACATCAGATCATATACATACACACATGAGAATGTGTATACACAATCACACTACAGATCGCATACACACACTCACTACACCAGGCGATATTGCTTGCTTTTAAGCGGCGTAAGGACTAGAGATGAGCCACCCCCCTAGTGTTTGAGTTCGGTTTGTTGAATGGCAGGTGTGTTCGTCGAACGTTCGATGAACACCTTTGAACCCCATTGAGAACAATGGCAGGCAAATACAAACACATACAAATACATTATACATATACACATACAGTTAATGATAAACATTGCCATTATACTTACAGGTCACGCAACGCGTCCTGCAGACTCTGTCTCCCACCGCTTCTCCTTCCGATCATCGCTGTGTCCTTCCAGTAACCAGCACTGATGACAGGACCTTTCAGTGATGTCATGGCATGTTACCAGTCATGTGTGTATTATCTCATTGGCTACAGACTGGTCACATGGCTATGACATCATGCTAGGTCCTGTCAGTGCATGTCGCCAGCATGCGGTGCTCGCCCAAGCATCTCCGTACTCAGTATACTCGGTGAGTACCGGCAAGATACTCGGGCACATGCTTGGCTCCCTGTTCCTGCATGTCAGCGCTCTTTACAGAGTCAGCCCACATGCAGGGACTGGATGCCACAGCCGGTGAATAGCGGCGCCGGGAATCAGGTGATCGGAGATCACCATTGCTATAGTAACCCGCCTGTCAGGTTACTATTGCAATGGTGGCAGCGGTGACGTCACTGCTTACCAAACCCGTAGCCTCTGCTCACTCACTGAGTGATTAGACTGCACGGGAGCAGCAGCATTCTTCCTCCCATGCAGTGCTGTCTGATGTAGCAGAGCTGCATGGGTTGAAGGAGAAAGAAGACAGAAGACAAGGATCGTGGAGGGGTGAGGGAGTAATAAACATGGAGTCTCTAAGTGTGTCTGTGTATTTATTTGTATTGCAGTATTTTTTCTCTGTGTGGTGTCTTTTTTTTAACCCTTTCTTGGAGATTCTTAATGGCCGGGTCAAACTTGCCTGACATTCAAAATCTCTGGCTTAATACTAGCTAGTAAAACAAAGCTAGTATTAACCACTTATTACCCAGCGAGCCAGTTGGATACAGCGCCAGAAGATGGCGCTTCTATGAAAGCATCATTATCTGTGGTGGCTGCGGACTGCAATTCGCAGTGCAGGGGCCCAGAAATCTTGGGCCAACCTGTTCTGAGGATTCCAATCCCTAGCTGCCTAGTTGTACCTGGCTGGACACAAAAATGGGGCAAAGCCAATGTCATTTTTTTTTTATTATTATTATTTCATGAAATACATGAAATAATTAAAAAAAGGGCTTCCCTATATTTTTATTTCCCAGCCGATAACAACTAAGCAGCCTGGGGGCTGGGGGCAGCCGTACCTGCCTGCTGTACCTGGCTAGCATACAAAAATATGGTGAAGCCAACGTCATTTTTTTTTTTTTTCTTTTTAGTTTTTTGGCAAAAAACTTAAAAAAACAAAATAAAAATTGCTTCCCTGGATTTTCCATTGCCAGTGAAGGTAACACCAAGCAGTGGGGGTTAGCAGCCAGTAGCTGCTTGGATTACCCTAAGCTACCAATACAAAAAATGCAGCGGGAGCCCATATATTTTTTTTTAATTATTTATTTAAATAACTAAAAAAATGGGCTTCCCTGTATTTTGATTGCCTGACATCACAGTACTGTAAAAATAAATCATTAAAAAAATGACGTAGCGCTCCACGGTATTTTTCATTCTCAGCGCAGATAAATCAGACAGCTACGGGCTGCCACCCCCATCTGCCTGGCATTACCTTGGCTGGCAATCAAAATACAGGGAAGCCCATTCATTTTTTTTATTTAAAAAAATAGTTAAAAAAAAATGTGTGGGCTCCCGCCGTATTTTGATTGCCAGTCAGGTAAACCCAGGCAGCTGGGTGCTGGGATTCTCGGCAGCCCACAATCACCCCTGGAAATGGCGCACTGTTTCTTAGCGCCATTTCCAGGCAATTTATCCGTCTCGTCCAGTGGCCATGATGGCGGTGGCTCGCTGGGTAATAAAGGGGTTAATACCAGCTTTGTATTCTCAGATGGTACTAAGCCCGAAATTCATGGTGTCATGCCAAAATAGACATGGCCACCATTAATTTCTAGTAAAGATAAAAAGAACACACAGAAAAATATTTTTATTAGAAATAAAACACAACACAATTAGTGAATTCATCTTTATTGAACTAAAGAACCCCCCCCACGGGCTGTAGTCCTGGGTCGAGGGTCCCATGATGTCTAATCAGGATCCAATATCATCTGATCGGTTTGCTGAAAGGCAAAGCGATCAGATGATGTGTCAGGTGTTGAAGGACCTGAATCACATGACACATCAGCTGATTGTATAGAAGGCATTTATACAATCAGCTGATGCATCAGTAGAAAAAAAAACTACACACTTCTGTGCTGTCTCCCATCCGATCTCTGCAAGACCCAGCGGTAATCAGCTGATGCGGTCACCTGACAGCATCAGCTGATAGTTTAAGCCGGCCTGGCGGTAAAAAGCCGACCTCACTGCTGGACTTATACGATCAGCTGATGCCGTCAGGTGACCGCATCAGTTGATCGCCGCCAGGTCCTGCAGCCATCGGACGTGTCCCGGGAGTCTGCAGACAGGTGAAAATGATATTTTTTTTTCTACTGTTCACTTTTGATTTCACAGCTGCTTCCACCTCCTTTCTGGACATGGCGCCGGAGGTGGAAGCAGGGGTGGCGGTACCGGGAGGATCCACTCTTCTGTGCTTACAACACAAGGAATCCTCTTCCTGTACACGTGATTGTACTATCCACCCCTTGCGTTTATAGCTGCGTTTTAGTCATAGAAATGCTTACGGCAAGTTCACACACTGCGTTTTTTGACGCTGCGTTTTTGTGCGTTTATTCTCACAAAAAACGCACAAAAACGCAGCATCTTAAAAAACGCATAAAAAATGCGGGTTTTTTGCGTTTTTGCTCTCTGCGCTTTTATGCGTTTTTAAAGATTGTTGAAATATATGTATATATATATATGTATATATATATATATATATATACACATACACTGTATATATATATATATATATATATATATATATATATATATATATATAAAATGCAAATATAAGGGCTTTAACTAATTTGTATTTATTATACATGGCTATATACAGGCACACACTAGTAAATTGTCATACACTGCCAGCATATACAACAAGGGACTGCCTATACATGTATGAAAAAGTTTATGATTCACCTAGCAGCCTCAAGGTAGGAAAATGAACAATAAAATGTAAAAATATTAGCAGGAATAAAATTCCTCCTCCAATGGGAGTACAATCAATTTGCTTTGGGTCAGTGGAAGAAACATGCAAGGATGTGCCTTGTTTTTCTCTGCTGCAGGGAAGTGAAAGCTCTACATCTGTAAATCAGGAAAGTAAGTTTGACAATCAATATTGGAAAAGCTCTTTATTTTTATGAGTGCACAAAGGAAACTAAATCTTATTAGGATAATAAAATGCCTCTTACTCTACACTATCATGTTCTAAAAGCACTCTTATAATGAAATGCCAATATTGTTACAATAAGATGCAGAACAGGAATATTTTCTAATAGACAGTAAACTCAAGAGTCGTAATCTGACAATGCTAGAGGTTATGACCAGTAATAATGTTAAAAAGAGTACTCAGCAGACAATTGAAGCAAATTCAAGCAATTGTACAGAGGTATGTAAATTAGTACATGGGACTAGAGTTGAGCGCAGTTCGCAGTTCGAGGTTCTCCAGTTCGCGGCTCGAGTGATTTTGGGGGCTGTTCTAGATCGAACTAGAACTCGAGCTTTTTGCTAAAGCTCGATAGTTCTAGATACGTTCGAGAACGGTTCTAGCAGCAAAAAGACAAGCTAATTACTAGCTGGCTTTCCGCTGTAATAGTGTAAGTCACTCTGTGACTCACACTATTATGAAATTTCAGTGTATAGTTTGCGGGAACAGTGCATTCAGATCACTGCTGTTTGGATAATGGTGATCGCCATTTTTTTTTTCCTTCTCTTCCTTCCCTAAGCGCGCACGTGTAGTGGGGCGGGCCAGCATGTCAGCCAATCCCCTAGACACACACAGCTAAGTGGACTTTTAGCCAGAGAAGCAACGGCATGTGTGATAGGATGTCCATATTACATGTCCCTGCATTATAAATACGGGCATCTGCCTGTCTGGACGCCATTATCTCTTCTGCGTCTGGGTGTCAGTCACCGCTGGCGTAGCTCCTGTCTCCGATACTGCTGTGTACGCTCTATACACAGCGCTATACAGACTAGGGATAGAAGTTTCTTTCAGCCCTTGTAAGGGCTAATACCGGCAGGGTCAGAGCCATAGGTGACAGTTAGGGCCGTGAAAACAGATTTTAACAGCTACACAAGATGACAGCGTCTGTGTAGCTAAGGTCAGGGATTTCCTCGCTGCATTTCCCCATTAGGAGGGATAGAAAGAGAGGCTTCCTTTCCTCTACCCAGACCCACAACCCTGCCACTGTACCCTCCTGCCCTTTGCACACTCAAACTCATTGTTACTAAGCCATTATACTAGCAAACACTGAGGAAACTTAGTGACATCCTAAACGTGGCTGTTGGACTTCTGTATTGTCCCACTAGTGCAAAGATATTTGCAGCACGTCTGCCTGCATTGCACACTCAAGCTCATTTGTTACTAAGCCATTATACTAGCAAACACTGAGGAAACTTAGTGGCATCCTAAACGTGGCTGTTGGACTTCTGTATTGTCCCACTAGTGCAAAGGTATTTGCAGCACGTCTGCCTGCATTGCACACTCAAACTCATTGTTGCTAAGCCATTATACTAGCAAACACTGAGGAAACTTAGTGGCATCCTAAAAGTGGCTGTTGGACTTCTGTATTGTCCCACTAGTGCAAAGATATTTGCAGCACGTCTGCCTGCATTGCACACTCAAGCTCATTTGTTACTAAGCCATTATACTAGCAAACACTGAGGAAACTTAGTGGCATCGTAAAAGTGGCTGTTGGACTTCTGTATTGTCCCACTAGTGCAAAGGTATTTGCAGCACGTCTGCCTGCATTGCACACTCAAACTCATTGTTACTAAGCCATTATACTAGCAAACACTGAGGAAACTTAGTGGCATCCTAAAAGTGGCTGTTGTATTGTCCCACTAGTGCAAAGATATTTGCAGCACGTCTGCCTGCATTGCACACTCAAACTCATTGTTACTAAGCCATTATACTAGCAAACACTGAGGAAACTTAGTGGCATCCTAAACATGGCTGTTGGACTTCTGTATTGTCCCACTAGTGCAAAGATATTTGCAGCACGTCTGCCTGCATTGCACACTCAAACTCATTGTTACTAAGCCATTATAATAGTGAACACTGAGGAAACTTAGTGGCATCCTAAAAGTGGCTGTTGGACTTCTGTATTGTCCCACTAGTGCAAAGATATTTGCAGCACGTCTGCCTGCATTGCACACTCAAGCTCATTTGTTACTAAGCCATTATACTAGCAAACACTGAGGAAACTTAGTGGCATCCTAAAAGTGGCTGTTGGACTTCTGTATTGTCCCACTAGTGCAAAGGTATTTGCAGCAAGTCTGCCTGCATTGCACACTCAAACTCATTGTTACTAAGCCATTATACTAGCAAACACTGAGGAAACTTAGTGGCATCCTAAAAGTGGCTGTTGGACTTCTGTATTGTCCCACTAGTGCAAAGATATTTGCAGCACATCTGCCTGCATTGCACACTCAAACTCATTGTTACTAAGCCATTATACTAGTAAACACTGAGGAAACTTAGTGGCATCCTAAACGTGGCTGTTGGACTTCTGTATTGTCCCACTAGTGCAAAGATATTTGCAGCACGTCTGCCTGCATTGCACACTCAAACTCATTGTTACTAAGCCATTATAAAAGCAAACTATGCTGCCAGTTTAAGGGCCGTAGTTGCATTGTCAGGGATAATTATTGTTGTTTATTCTGCTGTTAATAAAGCTAGACCACCACTGAAATCTACACCACCTCTCAATTTTTACTACCACATTTTAAGTGCACAATCTTGTCGCAATCAAAATGAGTGGCAAAATGACAGATGCTGGTGGAAAGGGGAAGAGGCGTGTTGGAAAAGGAAAAAAAAGGTTTGCCGGTGGGGAAGGTGGCAAAGCTCCATTAACATCTGCTGAAGATAGACCATCTTCCAGCAAAAGTAAGATGTCTACTACTTACTGTGGACAATCCGATGTGCTCCCTTTTTTACGGACACGAACAACTGGAACAAAGGTAGATGATGGCCAAAAAAGGAAAATGCTTGAATTGATCTCAAGTGGTCCATCAAGTGCCCTCTCCGCCACCTCAACTACCGCATCCAAAAAACACCAGTCCTCTGAGTTGTCAGCCCAATCACACTTGCATTCTCCCAGCTCTGAAGTCTCCATCCGCCCTGCACAGTATGGTGGAACTGAGATGGCTTTGTCTGCAGAGCTGTTCAGTCACACTATAGCCTGGGAATCAGAAGTCTGCTCCCAAGCTACAGTGAGTACAGACCAGGAAATGGTCTGCAGTGATGCCCAAAACCTTTGTGACTCTGATTCAGGCCGTGAGGACCAAGTTTCTGAGCATAATGTTGACCCTTTTTCACAAACTGTAACACCTGTTGTTATAGACAATGAGGAACATACTGATGACGATGAGACGCAGATACCAGATTGGGATGACAACTTAAATATTCGGTCAGGGCAAGAAGAGGCTCGGTCTGACAGTGAGGGGAGTGCAAACACAACAATTGATGAGGAAGTTCTAGATCCCACCTACTGTCAACCCACAGTCAGGCACTCGAGGAGGTCAACAGAGGCGGTGGAGGAGGATGCAACCGACGACGAAGTTACCTTGCGCCTTCCTGGACAGAGTCGGAGCACTGGTAGCACGTCTACAACTGCATCCTCAGCCACCACTCTGCCTCTGAGCACTAGTCGGGGGGGCTCAGCAGGTCGCATGCCCTCTAAGCCTTGCCTAGCCTGGTCCTTTTTTGACATAGCAAAAGATCGGCCAAATTATGTGATCTGTAAAATTTGTCGTGATTCTGTTAGTAGAGGGCAAAACCTCAGCAGTTTGACAACTTCTTCCATGAATCGTCACATGAATAAATATCATATGTCCCAGTGGGAAGCTCACCGTGCTGCAATGCGGCCTAGCGGAGCGAACCATCCACCGCCTGCCCCTTCCAGTGCATCCGCGCGCTCTTCATCTTCTAGGACTGTGGGGACAACTGTCACACCTGGTTTTCCACGCACAACTTCCACCACTGTAACCACAACAGGTAGTTTGCTTGGTAGGACGTCAGTTGGTTTGGAAGGGGAAACAAGTGCGTGTGTACAGCTCTCTCAGACATCGATAGCACCAACGTTGGATGAAGGCAACATCATGTCTACGCCTGCACTTTCCTCACAAACCTGCATTTTTCTAGGGACACCCTACTCAACACCGTCTACACACAGCAGCCAGATCTCTGTCCCTCAGATGTGGACAAATAAAAGGCCATTTCCTGCGACCCCTGACAAAGCTAAGAGGTTGACTTTATCCCTCTGTAAGCTCTTGGCTACCTGAATGCTGCCTTTCCGCCTGGTGGACACACAGGATTTTAGAGACCTTATGTCTGTCGCTGTGCCTCAGTACCAGATGCCCAGTCGCCACTACTTCTCTAAGAAAGGTGTGCCCGCGCTACACCAGCATGTTGCACACAACATCACCGCTTCCTTGAGAAACTCTGTGTGTCAATGGGTGCATTTCACCACCGATACTTGGACCAATAAGCATGGACAGGGACGTTACATGTCGATGACTGGGCACTGGGTAACTATGGTGATAGATGGTGAAGGGTCTGCTGCACAAGTCTTGCCGTCCCCACGACTTGTGTGTCAATCCTCTGTCTGTCCAAGTTCCGCCACTGCTTCTGCCTCCTCCACCTCATCTGGGTCCTCCACCTCCGCCCCAAGCCTGCCTGGTCAGGCCACCAGCGTTCTCACTGCGCAGAAGGAATCACGCACCCCTCATTACTATGCTGGCAGCAGAGCGCAACGGCATCAGGCGGTCTTTAGCTTGACATGTCTTGGAAATAGGAGCCACACAGCGGCTTAGTTGTGGGCAGCTCTGGAGACTGAGTTTAATAAATAAACAACAAAGAGCCAGCACCAATGTGCACTAAGGCATCAAATATTCCAAACTGCATTATAAAAATTTTTTTTGAGATTTTTGGCAAAAAATTGCAATTTCTTGAGCTGCTTCGCCACGTCACGGCAAATCTCATTTGAAGCAGTCCTACACTAAAATATTTTTATAAAATGTGCCATGCGGCCTCACATATAAATAGCAGAACTGCTCTCAGCAGCACTCACCTGGTCTATTGCAGTCCCGTACCCATGACTGAGTCATGGCTGTGGGCGGGACAGGTCCAAGCAAATGCTGCATGAAGTATATATATAGCCTGTGGACAAAGCCTGATGACCCAATGTGAACAGTCACCAAACGCCAAAATCTATACAGATGGAATACATCCCAAATTGGGGTGCATAGCAAGGTGGAGGTCAACCACCGACCAATTCAACAAAGAAACAACAAAGAGCCAGCACCAATGTGCACTAAGGTGCTGGCTTTTTGTTTTTTCTTCATTGAATTGGTCGGTGGTTGACCTCCACCTTGCTATGCACCCCAATTTGGGATGTATTCCATCTGTCTGGATTTTGGCGGTTGGTGGCTGTTCACATTAAGTCATCAGGCTTTGTCCACAGGCTATTTACTTCATGCAGCATTTGCTTGGACCTGTCCCGCCCACAGCCATGACTCAGTCATGGGTACGGGATTGAAATAGACCAGGTGAGTGCTGCTAAGAGCAGTTCTACTATTCATATGTGAGGCCGTATGGCACATTTTATAAAAATATTTTAGTGTAGGACTGCTTCAAATGAGATTTGCCGTGACGTGGCGAAGCAGCTCAAGAAATTGCAATTTTTTGCCAAAAATCTCAAAATTTTTTTTATAATAAGTACAGTTTGGAATGTTTAGTGCTATAGTGCACATTTGGTGCTGGCTTTTTGTTTTTTCTTCATTGAATTGGTCGGTGGTTGACCTCCACCTTGCTATGCACCCCAATTTGGGATGTATTCCATCTGTCTGGATTTTGGCGGTTGGTGGCTGTTCACATTAAGTCATCAGGCTTTGTCCACAGGCTATTTACTTCATGCAGCATTTGCTTGGACCTGTCCCGCCCACAGCCATGACTCAGTCATGGGTACGGGATTGAAATAGACCAGGTGAGTGCTGCTAAGAGCAGTTCTACTATTCATATGTGAGGCCGTATGGCACATTTTATAAAAATATTTTAGTGTAGGACTGCTTCAAATGAGATTTGCCGTGACGTGGCGAAGCAGCTCAAGAAATTGCAATTTTTTGCCAAAAATCTCAAAATTTTTTTTATAATAAGTACAGTTTGGAATGTTTAGTGCTATAGTGCACATTTGGTGCTGGATTTTTGTTTTTTCTTCATTGAATTGGTCGGTGGTTGACCTCCACCTTGCTATGCACCCCAATTTGGGATGTATTCCATCTGTCTGGATTTTGGCGGTTGGTGGCTGTTCACATTAAGTCATCAGGCTTTGTCCACAGGCTATTTACTTCATGCAGCATTTGCTTGGACCTGTCCCGCCCACAGCCATGACTCAGTCATGGGTACGGGATTGAAATAGACCAGGTGAGTGCTGCTAAGAGCAGTTCTACTATTCATATGTGAGGCCGTATGGCACATTTTATAAAAATATTTTAGTGTAGGACTGCTTCAAATGAGATTTGCCGTGACGTGGCGAAGCAGCTCAAGAAATTGCAATTTTTTGCCAAAAATCTCAAAATTTTTTTATAATAAGTACAGTTTGGAATGTTTAGTGCTATAGTGCACATTTGGTGCTGGCTTTTTGTTTTTTCTTCATTGAATTGGTCGGTGGTTGACCTCCACCTTGCTATGCACCCCAATTTGGGATGTATTCCATCTGTCTGGATTTTGGCGGTTGGTGGCTGTTCACATTAAGTCATCAGGCTTTGTCCACAGGCTATTTACTTCATGCAGCATTTGCTTGGACCTGTCCCGCCCACAGCCATGACTCAGTCATGGGTACGGGATTGAAATAGACCAGGTGAGTGCTGCTAAGAGCAGTTCTACTATTCATATGTGAGGCCGTATGGCACATTTTATAAAAATATTTTAGTGTAGGACTGCTTCAAATGAGATTTGCCGTGACGTGGCG
The DNA here is from genome assembly GCF_048569485.1 of Anomaloglossus baeobatrachus. Taxonomy (NCBI): domain Eukaryota; kingdom Metazoa; phylum Chordata; class Amphibia; order Anura; family Aromobatidae; genus Anomaloglossus; species Anomaloglossus baeobatrachus. The sequence continues at coordinate 97,421,391 of NC_134356.1, read as the reverse complement.
AAGCAGCTCAAGAAATTGCAATTTTTTGCCAAAAATCTCAAAATTTTTTTTATAATAAGTACAGTTTGGAATGTTTAGTGCTATAGTGCACATTTGGTGCTGGCTTTTTGTTTTTTCTTCATTGAATTGGTCGGTGGTTGACCTCCACCTTGCTATGCACCCCAATTTGGGATGTATTCCATCTGTCTGGATTTTGGCGGTTGGTGGCTGTTCACATTAAGTCATCAGGCTTTGTCCACAGGCTATTTACTTCATGCAGCATTTGCTTGGACCTGTCCCGCCCACAGCCATGACTCAGTCATGGGTACGGGATTGAAATAGACCAGGTGAGTGCTGCTAAGAGCAGTTCTACTATTCATATGTGAGGCCGTATGGCACATTTTATAAAAATATTTTAGTGTAGGACTGCTTCAAATGAGATTTGCCGTGACGTGGCGAAGCAGCTCAAGAAATTGCAATTTTTTGCCAAAAATCTCAAAATTTTTTTTATAATAAGTACAGTTTGGAATGTTTAGTGCTATAGTGCACATTTGGTGCTGGCTTTTTGTTTTTTCTTCATTGAATTGGTCGGTGGTTGACCTCCACCTTGCTATGCACCCCAATTTGGGATGTATTCCATCTGTCTGGATTTTGGCGGTTGGTGGCTGTTCACATTAAGTCATCAGGCTTTGTCCACAGGCTATTTACTTCATGCAGCATTTGCTTGGACCTGTCCCGCCCACAGCCATGACTCAGTCATGGGTACGGGATTGAAATAGACCAGGTGAGTGCTGCTAAGAGCAGTTCTACTATTCATATGTGAGGCCGTATGGCACATTTTATAAAAATATTTTAGTGTAGGACTGCTTCAAATGAGATTTGCCGTGACGTGGCGAAGCAGCTCAAGAAATTGCAATTTTTTGCCAAAAATCTCAAAAATTTTTTTATAATAAGTACAGTTTGGAATGTTTAGTGCTATAGTGCACATTTGGTGCTGGCTTTTTGTTTTTTCTTCATTGAGTTTAATAAATGGTTGTCTCCACTCAACCTGCAGCCTGGTAAGGCCGTGTGCGACAATGCTGCAAACCTGGGTGCGGCCCTTCGCCTGGGCAAGGTGACACACGTGCCTTGTATGGCTCACGTGTTGAACCTTGTTGTCCAGCAATTTTTAACACACTATCCCGGCCTAGATGGCCTTCTGACCAGGGCACGAAAACTGTCTGCTCACTTCCGCCGTTCAATCGCCGCAGCTGAGCGACTTGCATCGCTCCAGAAGTCTTTCGGCCTGCCGGTTCATTGCCTGAAATGCGATGTGGCGATATGCTGGAATTCAACTCTCCACATGTTACAGCGACTGTGGCAGCACCGCCGAGCCCTGGTGCAATACGTCATGACGTATAGCCTGGGCCAACGAGATGCAGAGGTGGGGCAGATCACCCTGATGGAGTGGTCTCAGATCAAGGACCTATGCACCCTTCTGCACAGTTTCGACATGGCGACGAATATGTTTAGCGCTGACAATGCCATTATCAGCATGACAATTCCAGTCATTTACATGCTGGAACACACGCTAAACACTATTCGGAGTCTAGGGGTGGGACAACAGGAAGGGGAGGAACTACAGGAGGATTCATATGCGCAAGACACAACAACATCACCAAGGTCCAGACGTTCATCATCACCAACGCGGCAGGCATGGGACCATGGGGGACAGGGATCAACAAGGGCGCATGGTAGCAGGCGAAATGTTGAGGAAGGTGCAAGAGAACATGAAGAAATGGAGGACGAACTGTCCATGGACATGGAAGACTCAGCGGATGAGGGAGACCTTGGTCAAATTTCAGTTGAAAGAGGTTGGGGGGAGATGTCAGAGGAAGAAAGAACAGTTAGCACCTCTAACTTTGCTACCTACCCTGGTGTCATCCTGGGGACGGTTAAGTATGGCGTATTTTTGAATGTGCTTGATGCAAATCTAGCTGCGAAGTGTACAACTAGGGCACAAGTGCTGCCACTGAAGGGGTGGGTATGTGTGGGGCCCAATTTTTGGAAAAAAAGGAGACTCCGCTTGGAGTAACCCTCGCTTGCTGTGTTTTTTAAAAGGAGCCAAGATTAACAAGTCATGGTTCAGCAAAGACTTTGCTACCTTCCCAGGGGTCATCCTGGGAACGGTTAAGTATGGCGTATTTTTTAATGTGCTTGATGAAAATCTAGCTGTGAAGTGTACAACTGGGGCACAAGTGCTGCCACTGAAGGGGTGAGTGTCTGTGTGGCCCAATTTTTGGAAAAAAGGGAGACTCCGCTTGGAGTAACCCTTGCTTACATTGTTTTTAAAAATGGTCCAAGATGAACAGAGCTGGGATCAGGAAAGACTTTGCTACCTACCCCGGTGCAATCCTGATGACGGAAAAGGATGGCGTATTTTTGAATGTGCTTGATGCAAATCTAGCTGTGAATTGTACAACTGGGGCACAAGTGCTGCCACTGAAGGGGTGGGTGTGTGTGTGTGGCCCAATTTTTGGAAAAAAGGGAGAACTCCGCTTGGAGTCACCTTGTGGTGTTTTACATGATTTTAGAAGGGCGTGCCATGCCTATATCAGTGTCTCCTCCTCTTTTTCCTTGTCCAGCTCTTTTGTTTTCGCATGAGTATATGTCCTTGTCACTTTCCCATGTGTTTGTGTTGTGTTGTGAGTTGTTTGTCACCTTTTGGACACCTTTGAGGGTGTTTTCTAGGTGTTTTTATGTGTTTGTGATTGCCTGCCATTGTTTCCTATGCGGTTCGAGTTCGGTTCGTCGAACGTTCGCCAAACTGAACTCGAACGAGACCTCCGTTCGACGAACCAAACTCGAGCCGAACCGCGGCTGGTTCGCTCATCTCTACATGGGACCTAACTGTGAGTGATCATTGGAAAACAAAGTATTGCATGCTTTTGTTAGAAGATGAACATCCCGTCCCGTTCCCCCTTGAAGACACAAATGTTATTGTTGTAGCGAAAAGCGTAATTTGTGTTATGTCATGCATTATAGTGTTGGTAATGTGCAATGTGAATTGTGATATGTGATGTTATTGTTGTTAAACTTGTTGTGCTAGATAGTAGGGCCAGAAACCGTTAATGCTTGAAACCAGCCTAGAGAGGAAATGGTTAGTGCAGGGATAGAGAACAGTCTCCTGGAGAGAGAGAGAAAGCTAAGACCGAGATAGCAAAAATACGAGTGAGTGGAGACCGAGGACAGAGATATTGGGTGAAGACAGATCAGAGGAGTGACTGAAGAACCAATGGACCAAGTGAAGTCTGGTTCAAAGGGAGTATGCATCACAGTGTGGCCAGAAGGAGTTTACAACTCTCAGAGGAATCGAGTCAAGACAAGGAGTCGGTCAAGCGGAGAAAGTGAAGAGAGTTTCTAAAGATGTTCTGTGCTAATAAAATGTACGAGAAGATATGTGCCCACTATCTCATGTACACAATTGAGATAATATAATTTACTGTTGAATAAAATCATGTTTATAAAAAACTGATCTCTCTCGATGAACTGGTTAACATCTGGACCTGGCCAGCCGGAGTCAATGACAACATGCCGCCTGCAATCACAGATCCAGCCAGGAGCCCCTCTTTCATGTAGGATACCGAGGCGGGAGGAGGAGGAGGACCATAGCCAGTAGAGTTTAAAATTTAGGAGATTTACTGGTTAGAAGTAATTGATATGAACAACTACTATAATCAAAACTAAGGGCAAATATAAGTAAAAAAAAACCTGCTGAGTATGTTATTGTGTGATACCTTTTCAGTTGGATTACAGTTGAATCTTGGTCATCCCGCTAAGGATACTAAGGAATTGCAATTTATAATTATTATGATTCTGTATAATTCTCTTGCTTTGTTTTTATTTGATGCTTTATGTTGTAGAGTATTTCATTTGTAATTTTTTAGTTTACTAATATAAATATACAGTTAGGTCCAGAAATATTTGGACAGTGACACAATTTTCGTGAGTTGGGCTCTGCATGCCACCACATTGGATTTGAAATGAAACCTCTACAACAGAATTCAAGTGCAGATTGTAACGTTTAATTTGAAGGTTTGAACAAAAATATCTGATAGAAATTGTAGGAATTGTACACATTTCTTTACAAACACTCCACATTTTAGGAGGTCAAAAGTAATTGGACAAATAAACCAAACCCAAACAAAATATTTTTATTTTCAATATTTTGTTGCGAATCCTTTGGAGGCAATCACTGCCTTAAGTCTGGAACCCATGGACATCACCAAACGCTGGGTTTCCTCCTTCTTAATGCTTTGCCAGGCCTTTACAGCCGCAGCCTTCAGGTCTTGCTTGTTTGTGGGTCTTTCCGTCTTAAGTCTGGATTTGAGCAAGTGAAATGCATGCTCAATTGGGTTAAGATCTGGTGATTGACTTGGCCATTGCAGAATGTTCCACTATTTTGCACTCATGAACTCCTGGGTAGCTTTGGCTTTATGCTTGGGGTCATTGTCTATCTGTACTATGAAGCGCCGTCCGATCAACTTTGCGGCATTTGGCTGAATCTGGGCTGAAAGTATATCCCGGTACACTTCAGAATTCATCCGGCTACTCTTGTCTGCTGTTATGTCATCAATAAACACAAGTGACCCAGTGCCATTGAAAGCCATGCATGCCCATGCCATCACGTTGCCTCCACCATGTTTTACAGAGGATGTGGTGTGCCTTGGATCATGTGCCGTTCCCTTTCTTCTCCAAACTTTTTTCTTCCCATCATTCTGGTACAGGTTGATCTTTGTCTCATCTGTCCATAGAATACTTTTCCAGAACTGAGCTAGCTTCATGAGGTGTTTTTCAGCAAATTTAACTCTGGCCTGTCTATTTTTGGAATTGATGAATGGTTTGCATCTAGATGTGAATCCTTTGTATTTACTTTCATGGAGTCTTCTCTTTACTGTTGACTTAGAGACAGATACACCTACTTCACTGAGAGTGTTCTGGACTTCAGTTGATGTTGTGAACGGGTTCTTCTTCACCAAAGAAAGTATGCGACGATCATCCACCACTGTTGTCATCCGTGGACGCCCAGGCCTTTTTGAGTTCCCAAGCTCACCAGTCAATTCCTTTTTTCTCAGAATGTACCCGACTGTTGATTTTGCTACTCCAAGCATGTCTGCTACCTCTCTGATGGATTTTTTCTTTTTTTTCAGCCTCAGGATGTTCTGCTTCACCTCAATTGAGAGTTCCTTAGACCGCATGTTGTCTGGTCACAGCAACAGCTTCCAAATGCAAAACCACACACCTGTAATCAACCCCAGACCTTTTAACTACTTCATTGATTACAGGTTAACGAGGGAGACGCCTTCAGAGTTAATTGCAGCCCTTAGAGTCCCTTGTCCAATTACTTTTGGTCCCTTGAAAAAGAGGAGGCTATGCATTACAGAGCTATGATTCCTAAACCCTTTCTCCGATTTGGATGTGAAAACTCTCATATTGCAGCTGGGAGTGTGCACTTTCAGCCCATATTATATATATAATTGTATTTCTGAACATGTTTTTGTAAACAGATAAAATAACAAAACTTTTGTCACTGTCCAAATATTTCTGGACCTAATTGTACATATACGAACTAGCAATAACATTTTTTTAAATAACTCTTACTCGCGGATTCATTCCATTTTGTGTAATATCCCTTTAAATTGTTGCAATATAGACTTGTATTGTGATTCCAAAGCACAGACACCATGCAAAAGCACAATGGTGCCGAGTCTGACTTAAGTCACTAATCTATGTGGATATTCTATTATGTTATGTTACTGGATTATAGCTCGGGCCTGTGCAGGAGTTATTTCTGTATGGAGCTCCTTCAGAGTAATCTGCTAATTGACAGTATGGGGATTTAGCTATCAATTGTTTGGGCATTCTTGTACCCCATAGAAACGGCTATAGTGTTGGAAAATGCTGGATATGTTTGCAGTCTTATGGCTGGTAATATTGTGCAGTGCGGGGAAATAAAGTCAAAGTGAATTGTGACAAATGCTTCTGCACAGATTGCGTGCTTATTTTTTATGCAATAGTGTCACTACAAATGCATGTAGAAACTACTATTTGTTATTGAATTTATGCCATATAATTACCCTGCTTTCCTGGCTAGTGAAGTGCCTCAGCCCATACCTTGTTTGAAGATGCTCAGATTGCTTGATTGCTTGATTTTATTCTTTTATTAAGGATTTCCATTGAAATGAGAAACTTTCTCACTTGATTTTATGCTGACCATTGAAGAAGTGAAATCATGAAATGTCAAAAGTCACTAAAAGCGGCCATTCATTTATAGCTCAGTGCTTTAGTCCTGATATAAAATATCACAATAGAGGGACCTCACATCATTTTTTTTTTCATTATTTATTAGGTTAAACCCTGCAGATTTAACTGTTTTTGGACATTTTTGGGGCTCAAGTTTCAGGTAGATAAACTAGTGTTTCTGTAAATTTCCTGACATTTCTGCTAATACTAACATTATGTGAATTATGAATTGAATTTGATGGACTAACCTTTATTGTATTTTGCATGTGACTATCTATTAGAACTTTGTTATGCATCTAGGAATTTGAAATACAAATCTATCTCAGATGTATTAATTCTGATAAACTAGATTTAAAGTAAGGGATTAAAACTGAAATTTTAAATTTAAAGTTAAATTTACGTAAATTTGCATTTTCTGGTCTAGGGCAGATCTGGGTGAAGTACGGCCTACGGGCCACTTCCGGCCCTGGACCCAGACAGATGAAGGGCTGAAAACAGTGGCCACCATGCTTTTCAGCCACTGATGTCTCGATATCACTATTCTCAAATAAAGAGAAAAGCAAACCTGAGGTTCAATTTTGAAACCAAGTAACTTAAAAAATCAAGGTTCAGATGCTTTACATGTAAACTTCACTTGCTTGAGCAATGCAATCCTCAGCCCAAGCCCCGTTTGAGCCACTTGCAATGTTTGAATGGCTCGCACTGGGGGTAACATCAGTATGATTATGTCGCGGGCGGAGGAGGGGACGCGGCGCTCTCCCTACTGCTCGGGTCCGGCTGCCGCAGCTGCTGCGGCCTGCTGCTGCTCGGTGGCTCGAGCGATGAGCCGGATCCCGTGGACTCTAGCGGCGCTCCTCGCCCGTGAGTGAAAGGGGATTGGGATTTTGGATAGTTTATTGTCCGTGACGCCACCCACGGTTGTGGTGATTTGTTGACACCACCGCTGCTCTGTATGGGGATCCCGGGAGTGATGGTACGGGGCAGCTGGATGTTAGTCCTCCCCTCCGTGGGTAGGGAGTTGGTTGTCCCGGGGCCCAGTGATGAGGTGGGTGATGCAGGGCTTGGTGGGGTGCAGAGATGCGGGGGCAGCTCTGTGCCTTGCGGCACTGTGGTACTCACTCAGCCTGAGACGATGACACAGTTCTCGGTAAAACACACGGCTGGAAAGACGGTTCCCACGGATGGCTGCACTTGCTTTCCCCAGTAGTTGACGGTGACGGTCCCTTTTTCCTGCACCTAAGATGATCATGGTTGCGATGGGTTCCCACCGGTAACCCGCTCCCCGGCTTGGATATGGGCCGGAGGAGCCCTACTTTGCCCGCAGGCGCTGGCCCTGAGAAACTGGTGCCCTGGCGGTGGCGGTGTCTCTCTGTTACGGTTGGACTGTTGCCTTCAATCGGGACTTGCTTGTTGGGAGACCCAGAGGTCCCCTTTACTAATGGATTTGGCAAATTCACGGCGACTCCTAGCCTTGCCGGGATCCGAAAGGCCCCTGCCACTGGTGCTGACTGCTCTTCGTATACCGCTCCGGTACCGCCGGGCCACCACCCGTCCGCGGTCCTTCCAGCAACCTCCAAGCAGTCACCCCTGCGGACAGTCACCGCCGTCTGCTGACCTTGCTGTCTCTAAGTCCGGGGCACACACCCGGACCAGCTTCAGGCTTTACAAACTGTCACTTTCCCTTTCCTCAGCTTCTCTCCTTAGCTCCACACGCTAGCTCTTCCCTGAGCTGACTCCTCTCTAGCCCTCAGCTAGACTTCAACTCTCTTCAAACTCCAAACTCTATCTGCCTGGTTTTTCCCGCCTCCAGGGCTGTGAACTCCTCGGTGGGCGGAGCCAACCACCTGGCCCACCCCCTGGTGTGAACACCAGCCCCTGGAGGAAGGCAACAAGGATTTTAGGTTAGCTTTGATGTTCCTAACTGGGGTGTAGGGTGTGGTGGTGTTTTGACCTGTGACCCCTGGCTTGCCCAGGGCGTCACATTCCCCCTTAGCAAAATGCAGACCGTCCGCGGGCTGCCCGTCCAACACCGGTTTTACTTTCTGAAAATATATAAAAAGGTTAACGGTAACATATTTACATCTTATGGCATCATCCCACATCGGGAGGCACATTTCTTAAATGTTGCAAAACGGTTTACGGTTACGGTTTCCGCTCTCTCCCACCCAAGTAACCTGGCCCTGATGCTGCCCCTAAAGCCCAGGCAGCACCCCTTGACCCAAGTCCAGCACAAGTTACCCGAGCGGGATCTGTCCTTCCCCTCCAGAGGGTAGCCACCGGTCCCTGTGGTGGTTGGGCCCCAGCCGGCTCTACTGCTGGCCCTCCCTCCAACCTGCCTCTCCGGAGGCGGCACTGCGAAAACGGTAACGGTAAAACAACTTATTTACATTCCACTAGCGTCTGTGGTTGCCCTGCAAGTTCACGGGCTTGTCCATGAGCAGTTCCTCATGCAACTTTTTAAACGGTCCCCTCGGGGACAACGGTGCCGGCAAACGGCCGGTTTCCAAATCACGGTTGAATCAGGTTACTTTCGGTAATCATTTACTTATCATCAAACTTTCAAACAAAACAACTCACTGGTGGTCCCAACGGGGACTGGACAACGGTGCTCCGCTGCCCTTACTCCGAGTATTCAGCTAGAGCGGATCCATCACCCTCCACCAGCATATCAAACATGCACTGACATGCCTGCTGTGACAGGGGCACCCGGTACCCATTTCCACCGGTACGCAGGGTGTGGAAGCCCATTGGACCTCCAACATAACGGGCACGCTCCATTGCCTCTTCCAACTCAGCAGCGGACCCGGGGCTGGGGCCGGAGTCATCATCTCTTGTTCCTGCGTCAGGCGGGTCACCGCCAGCTGCCGCAGCCTCCTGGCCTCCAGCATCCAGCACTTCAGCCCCTTCTGCGGTAGCACGGAGCAGCAGAATAGGCGAGCTTACAGTGAGGCGCCCCATAAGTAGCGGCAAGGGTGATGCATAGGCCGAGACTAGGCCGGGCCCCTCAGCCGCAGCGGCCGGTCCAGGTAGGACATAGGGACGTGGGTCACCAGTCGACTCTGCTACATCCATTCCCCCTCCGTACCTCAGGGCAGTCGTAGTCAGCATCTCCACCTCGCTGGTCCACTGCTCCATCATCTGGAGGATTTGTTCCTGCTGACGCTGGTGGAACTGAATCACCCGGGCCCTCATCCAGGCCACGGTCCCGGGCTCAGAGTCTGGCACAGTCTCTACTGGGACTTCTGGCACCATGCTGTTAAGGGGCCGCGGTTCTAGCGGTTCCCCCTGGTGTACTTCAGGGACGTTCCGGACGTCTGCAGCCGGCTGGTCCGCCGGAGCGGCTGGGCAGGGTATCGCTACTGCTTGGGCAGGTAGCGGGCCTAATGGCGGAGCAGCAGTAGCTATCACGGGTAGCGGGGAGAGAGGCAGGGTGAGCGGAAGCCGGCCGGGCCCCTCAGCTTCAATGGCCGATCCCTCAGGAATACAGGGGCGTGGGTCACTTACCCGCTCCTCCAAATCCTCTTCTACCTCGTGTCTCCACATAGCAGCCACCACGTCCGCCATGTCGGTCTCCCACTCCTCCAGGAGAAGTTGCATATGGGCCTGCAGACGGTTACTCAGCGGGACGGTCCGGTCCCTCAACCACGTCGCCGTGCCGGGCGCAGGGCTTCCTCGTTGGGAGTTGGGTTGTACATCTTGGCAATCGTGCCTTCCAGGAACCCAGTATTGCTGCAGAGTCCTGGCGTCTCTGCTTTTATAGCTGCGTTCACATGCAGCCAGCCGCCATCGCGTCTCACTTAGCTTCTCTTTAGCCACTCCTCTATCAGGGCGGGGTTTTGGCCTTCGCGCCTCTGCTACTCGAGAAGACGCTCGAGCGGAAACTCTTCGCGCCAAAGATGGCGGCTTCTGAAATTTTTCGGCCGGACACCTCCGGCGGTAACAAGGCGCCCCTCTACCAGACGGCAGAGCGGTAAGATCCTGTTCGTGACGCCGGCGTCACGGGCGGAGGAAGGGACGGTGGAAGGTTGTCGCGGGCAGAGGAAGGGACGCCGTGCTCTCCCTACTGCTCGGGTCCGGCTGCCGCGGCTGCTGCGGCCTGCTGCTGCTCGGTGGCTCAAGCAATGAGCCGGATCCCGGGGACTCTAGCAGCGCTCCTCGCCCGTGAGTGAAAGGGGATTGGGATTTTGGATAGTTTATTGTCCGTGACGCCACCCACGGTTGTGGTGATTTGTTGACACCACCGCTGCTCTGTATGGGGATCCCGGGAGTGATGGTACGGGGCAGCTGGATGTTAGTCCTCCCCTCCGTGAGTAGGGGGTTGGTTGTCCCGGGGCCCAGTGATGAGGTGGGTGATGCAGGGCTTGGTGGGGTGTAGGGACGCGGGGGCAGCTCTGTGCCTTGCGGCACTGTGGTACTCACTCAGCCTGAGACGATGACACAGTTCTCGGTAAAACACACGGCTGGAAAGACGGTTCCCACGGACGGCTGCACTTGCTTTTCCCAGTAGTTGACGGTGACGGTCCCTTTTTCCTGCACCTAAGATGATGATGGTTGCGATGGGTTTCCACCGGTAACCCGCTCCCCGGCTTGGATATGGGCCGGAGGAGCCCTACTTTGCCCGCAGGCGCTGGCCCTGAGAAACTGGTGCCCTGGCGGTGGCGGTGTCTCTCTGTTACGGTTGGACTGTTGCCTTCAATCGGGACTTGCTTGTTGGGAGACCCAGAGGTCCCCTTCACTAACGGATTTGGCAAATTCACGGCGACTCCTAGCCTTGCCGGGATCCGAAAGGCCCCTGCCACTGGTGCTGACTGCTCTTCGTATACCGCTCCGGTACCGCCGGGCCACCACCCGTCCGCGGTCCTTCCAGCAACCTCCATGCAGTCACCCCTGCGGACAGTCACCGCCGTCTGCTGACCTTGCTGTCTCTCAGTCCGGGGCACACACCCGGACCAGCTTCAGGCTTTACGAACTGTCACTTTCCCTTTCCTCAGCTTCTTTCCTTAGCTCCACACTCTAGCTCTTCCCTGAGCTGACTCCTCTCTAGCCCTCAGCTAGACTTCAACTCTCTTCAAACTCCAAACTCTATCTGCCTGGTTTTTCCCGCCTCCAGGGCTGTGAACTCCTCGGTGGGCGGAGCCAATCGCCTGGCCCACCCTCTGGTGTGAACACCAGGCCCTGGAGGAAGGGAACAAGGATTTTAGGTTAGCTTTGATGTTCCTAACTGGGGTGTAGGGTGTGGTGGTGTTTTGACCTGTGACCCCTGGCTTGCCCAGGGTGTCACAATTACATGTAGTGTGCAGCACAAATATATGTTTGAAAAAGCCCACCTACCTTCCCATAGAAGTGATCTACTTATGGCTGGCTGTTTGTGGGCGGAAGCTCAAATTGCCAATCAGTTACTTGCTCTGGGGTTTGGGTCAAGCTCGAACCAGTGGAGGCTCGAGTCCTTGGCTGCCGGCAAACCGAACTTCCACGGAACCGCTCATTTCTACTCTCGGCATACTCAGGATGCAGATAGTGATGAATACATTGGTGGAGGAGGGAGCTGCTGTTCCCTTCTTCCACCAATCAGTGTAATAAAAATAAAAAAAATGTTTTTTCTTCCATTAAAATATTTTTTTATTTCCAAGTTTTTTCATTTTCACAAGATGTTATAGAACATAAATAATGCCAAAATTTGTAATGAAATTATTCCCAAAACCAAATGTGTGATCAGAAACTACTGGTTATACACACAACTTGACAAAAGCAAGGAGAGCAAATTTGGCTGGAATCTGTTGTATCAGCAATGTAATGTGTAAAGAATCCCTGTGGTGCCAGAATAGCACAAAATTGACACCATTTTGGAAATTACATGCTTTGTGGAACTCATTTAAAAGTGTATAGAGCATTTTTACCCCACAGATAGTTCACAAATAGTGATGGTTGAGTGTGCTCGGCACTGCAGGGTACGTGATCGAGCATTGGGATGCTCAAGACTCTCGATACTCGATCAAGTATTCTCCTACTCAGGCGCCATGCTCGCGTCCCTGCCCTGCATGTTTTGTGGCTTTTGTCAGTCAGTAAACATGTAGAGATTGCCTGTCAAATACGGTAATGGCGTAGTCATGTTGTCCACTGGCATTACTGTGATTGGTCAACCGGATAGCATCATCGGGTCTATATAAGGCCCGGTGACGGCATGCTCGGATCACTGTATCAAGAAATAGTGTCGGGAGGTCAGACCCGTCGAAGCACTAGTATAGAGTGAGAAACGGCCGTCGTCTGACGTGCTGTCCTGTCCTGCTCCCTCCCTGCCTGCCTTCACATGTAATACCGCACTTGTGAATAAACTTGCACCATTTGCACAGCAACTACCGGTGAGTGCTCTTCATCATTTTTTCTACTATTTCACACAGTAGATCATGTTGCCGTCTCTTTGAAGTAGCACCCCGCAGCTGTGCTTATGTTTTTCTAACATCAGTGTTTCTGTCACCCATATTATTGCTGCGCTCAGCGTAACAGCTGTCTACGTCTTAAGGGTTTTTTTCCCCATGTGTCTCTACATATAGAGTAGTGCCCTGTCATCCTTACCTCTTGAGTGTCGGGAGGATTTCTGCTAGAGAAGAGACAGTATGTTACAGTGCAACAGTACTTGCTGATGCAACATTAAACCAACAGTCCTTTTCAGGACTAATTCAAAGAAATTTTATTCTATGCTAATACCGCTCTGAAACAACCAAAAAACTGAGGCCTATGATTTTGACCTTTTACATATATATATATATATATATAAAATGTATGTTTAAAAGCACAAGGAAAATACTGCTCCAGAACAGAAAGTGGAACAACAGCAACCTAGCCATGGATAGAAACATAATAATGTATAATCTTATGTATTTACTAATATAGCACTATTAATTCCATAGCGCTTTACATTCATCAGCATCACTGTCCCCATTGGGGCTCACAATCTAAATTCCCTGTCTGTATGTCTTTGGCGTGTGGAAGGAAAATAGAGTACCTGGAGGAAACCCACAGAAACACGGGGAGAACATACAAACTCCTTACAAATGTTGTCCTTGGTGGCAATTGAACCAAGGACCCCAGTATTGCAAGACAGCAGTGCTAACCACTGAGCTAATAGATAAATATGTGCAAATATGCATATAGTGCAAATTGTAAAATGTGCAAACATGTGTTTAATAGATGTAACAGTAGGTATAGATGACACATGAATATGTGCAATGTGCTTTTGATACAAATTGCAATGTGTGCAAATACGCATTTAATACAATAAGAATATATACAAGTGCATCTCAATAAATTAAAATATCCTCAGAAAGTTAATTTATTTCAGTAATTCAATACAAAAAGGGAAACACGTATTATATAGAGTCATTACACACAGTGATTTATTTCAAGTGTTTATTTCTGTTAATGTTGATGATTATGGCTTACAGCCAATGAAAACTCAAAAGTCATTATCTCAGAAAATTAGAATAATTGCGACAAAACATCTCCAAAGGCTTCCTAAGTGTTTAAAATGATCCCTTAGTCTGGTTCAGTAGACAATCATGCGGAAGACTGTTGACTTGACAGATGTCCAGAAGGCAGTAAATGACACACTCCAGCAGCAGAGTAAGCCACAAAACATCATTGCTAAAGAAGCTGGCTGTTCATAGAGTGCTGTATCCAAGCATATTAAAGGAAAGTTGAGTGGAAGGAAAAAGTGTGGTAGAAAAAGGTGCACAAGCAACCGGAATAACCGCAGCCTTGACAGGATTATTAAGAAAAGGCAATTCAAAAATTTGGGAAGTTGCACAAGGAGTGGACTGCTGCTGGAGTCAGTTCTTCAAGAGTCATCACACACAGACGTATCCAGAACATAGTCTACAACTGTTGCATTCTTTCTGCCAAGCCACTCATGACCAATAGAAAATGCCAGAAGCATCTTACCTGGGCCAAGGAGAAAGAACTGGACTGTTGCTCGGTGGTCCAAGGAGTTGTTTTCAGATGAAAACAAATTTTGCATTTAATTTGGAAATCAAGGTCCCAGAGTCTGGAGGAAGAGTGGAGAGGCCACAATCCAAGCTGCATGAGGTCTAGTGTGAACTTTTCACAATCAGTTATGTTTGGGGAGCCATGTCATCTTCTGGTGTAGGTCCACTGTGTTTTATCAAGACCAAAGTCAGCACAGGCATCTACCAGGAAATTTTAGAGCATTTCATGCTTTCCTCTGCTGACAAGCTTTTTGGAGATGGAAATTTCATTTTCCAGCAGGACTTGGCAACTGTCCACACTGCCAAAAGTACCAATACCTGGTTTAATAACCCCAGTATCACTGTGCTTGATTAGCCAGCAAACTCTCCTGACCTAAACCCCATAGAGAATCTATTGGGTATTGTCAAGAGGAACATGAGAGACACCAGACCCAACAATGCAGACGAAGCTGCAATTAAAGCATCTGGGCTTCCATAACACCTCAGCAGTGCTACAGGCTGATCGCCTCCATGCCACGCCACATTGATGCAGTAATTCATGCAAAAGTAGCCCCGACCAAATATTGAGTGCATTTACTGTACAGACTTTTCAGTAGACGCCAACATTTCTGAGTTTAAAATAATTATTTCAGTTGGACTTATATAATATTCTAATTTTCTGAGATAATGTTGAGTCTTCATTGGCTGTAAGTCATAATCATCAACATTAACAGAAATAAACACTTAAAAGAGATCACTCTGTGTGTAATGACTCTATATGTTTCACTTTTTGTATTGAATTACTGAAATAAATAAACTTTTTGATGATATTCCAATTTATTGAGATTCACCTATACAACATAAATGCATCAAGCAATTTTAATAACCAGCAAAACATTAGATGCCCACGGCCAGGCATGGTTAAAGTGCAGGTTATGAAGCTTTTATAATAAATTAGAGTGCATGCACAAAAAGTTCCCAAAATGATTACATTCCACTGACAACTAGGGGGTGCTGCAGTAGCTGCTAGTATTGCTATGTTTAAGGTGATGGCAATTCCTAGGTATAGAAACAATTTACTAAATAAGGGCACTGATGTTGGTGTGGATTCCTGCTCAAAAATAAAGAGAACAATTGCTTGCAAACCAGGTAAAGATAAAGTTAATCTGGAGATATTTCACCCCATGCTTCCAGAAGCCCCTTCCACAAGTTGGATTGGCTTGATGGGCACTTTTTGCGTACCATACGGTCAAGCTGCTCCCACAACAGCTCATTAGGGTGAAATCTGGTGACTTGGCTGGTCACTCCATTACAGATAGAATACCAGATCCTTGCTTCTTCCCTAAATAGTTCATGCATAATTTGGAGGTGTGCTTTGCGTTATTGTCCTGTTGTAGGATGAAATTGACTCCAATCAAGTGCTGTCTGCAGGATATGGCATGGCGTTGCAAGATGGAGTGATAGCATTCCTTATTCAAAATCCCTTTTACCTTGTACAAATCTCCCACTTTACCAGCAGCAAAGCAACCCCAGACAATCACATTACCTGCACCATGCTTGACAGATGGCGTCAGGCAGTCTTCCAGCATCTTTTCAGTTCTGCATCTCACAAATGTTCTTCTGCGTGATCCAAATACCTCAAACTTCGATTTGTCTGTCCTTAACACTTTTTTCTCTGTCCAATGTCTGTGTTCTTTTGCCCATATTAATCTTTTCCTTTTATTAGCCAGTCTCAAAAGGCTTCTTCTTTGCCAATCCGCCCTTAAAGCCAGCATCCAGGAGTCGCCTCTTCACGATAGACATTGACACAGGCGTTTTGCGGGTACTATTTAAAGAAGATGCCAGTTGAGGACCTGTGAGGCATCGATTTCTCAAACTAGAGACTCTAATGTACTTGTCTTGTTGCTCAGTTGTGTAGCGGGGCCTCCCACTTCTCTTTCTACTCTGGTTAGAGCCTGTTTGTGCTCTCCTCTGAAGGGAGTAGTACACACCGTTGTAGGAAATCTTCAGTTTGTTGGCAATTTCTCGCACGGAATATCCTTAATTTCTAAGAAAAAGAATAGACTGTCGAGTTTCACATGAAAGTTCTCTTTTTCTGGCCATTTTGAAAGTTTAAAGGAACTAACAACTATAATGCTCCAGATTCTCAACTAGCTCAAAGGAAGGTCAGTTTTATAGCTTCTCTAATCAGAAAAACTGTTTTCAGCTGTGCTAACACATTTGCACAAGGGTTTTCAAGGGATTTCTAAACATCCATTAGCCTTCTAACACAGTTAGCAAACACAATGTACCATTAGAACACTGGAGTGGTGGTTGTTGGAAATGGGCCTCTATACACCTATGTAGATATTGCAATAAAAACCAGACGATTGCAGCTAGAATAGTCATTTACCACATTAACAATGTATAGAGTATATTTTTGGTTAATTTAATGTTCGCTTCATTGAAAACAAATATGATTTTCTTTCAAAAATAAGGAAATATCTAAGTGACCCTAAACTTCTGAACTGTAGTGTATGAACTGGCCTTTCGTGGTTACTTACACCTGAGAAAGGGAACATTTTTATTGTGGGTCCCAGAAACATGTAGTGTTTTATAATTTTATGTTTTGCCTACCTTCTTAGAATAAATATTTTTAGTATTCTTTTGCTCTGTAGTGCCTCCGTCAAAGCCTCAACTTTTTCTCCCGTAATTGAATCACTAATTCCCTGCAGCTGCAGGGGAGAGGCTCTGAGTGCAGCAACAGTTCCATTTCAATTCACCCACCGGATCTTGCATCACACGCCGACACGGCAGGTTTCACTTTTGGGCTGTGACTGACGGCTGCTGTCGGTGCCAGCCTTGGTTTCTTACGATTGTGGTGAACCCATCCTTCACTGGGGTGCAGGAGTTGCAGAAGGGATTTTCTGGTCCCTTTCCATGCTGGATCATGGTATCCCTATGGTCTGACGCCGCCACTGCTGGACTGATCTGTGACAACTGTCTTTGCGATCACCGGAGTTGTGCAAGGGTGCAAAACCACTCAGGTGAGATGCCTTCAACGTCTTAGCAATTTCGCGAAGCGGATTCACACAGGAGCGCTCTTCTCTGTTTTTTTACATTATCTGCGACTCTATCACTGTATGTCATGTCAGTAGGATATTTCAGGGTGCGGTTCTCTTATCGGTTCCCACATAATTCTTCATATGTTCTTCTACACGGGTAGCCAAGTGATTCCTGCTATTGTAGAGACTAGTATAAAGAAATGGCAAAGTTGTTTTCCTATTGATTAGTATGTATAAAAGCATAATAATAGGAGTTGCTTCTGCCACCTGTGTGTAAGAATTTCCGAGAACTACAATGTGGCCATGTGCATGATCCTCTGCTGACAAGAGACACTTTAGATGATTCAAAGGAACCCCGATTTGTATGTAACAGTAATATGTAAAATACGAGGATTGTTTGAAATAATTCCAATCCAAAAAACACTGTTTTATGTAATCTTGGGGAAAATAACATTTTATTGCTAAATAACACTTGTAACAGGGCAGTACATCTTGATGTTGCGTTTACGTATACTTCTACTATAAATAGACTTTTCTTCATCCCGGGCAAAGGTTAAAGGGGTATTCCCATCACCAAGATCCTATCCTAATATGTAGTAGGTGTAATTATAATAACATTAGCAAATACCTCCAATGAGAAATGTAGTATAGTTCTTCTGATTCACTGTCGCTTACCTCATGTGCAGGGCATTGCAGGACCTAAGGTATCCATGGTACAGTTAATAATAATAATTTATTCATTTATATAGCGCTGTTAATTCCACAGCACTTTACAAACATTGGCAACACTGTCCCCATTGGGGCTCACAATCTAGAGTCCCTATCTGTATGTTTTTGGAGTGTGGGAGGAAACCGTAGAACCCAAAGGAAACCTACGCAAACACAGAAGAACATACAAACTCCTTGCAGATGTTGTCCTTGGCGGGAATTGATCCCAGGACCCCAGCGCTGCAAGACTGCAGTGCTAACCACTGAGCCACTGTGCCGTTAGTTAATTAGTTAATAGTGGTCATAACAATGGATATCTAAGGACCTGCAATGCCCTGAGGTAAGGAAAATAGCTAATCAGAAGAAGTATTCTACATTTCTGATTGGAGGTGTTTGCGAATATTATTATTATTATTATTATTATTATTATTACTACCCCTACAGTGTACCTTTGATTCAGGTGACTTTTCAGAAAAATCTTCCATGTGGGTGTACTCGTACATTATAATTAACACAATTTCAGGGCATTATATAATTTTTACATAGACTCTTTTACCAATTTTACCTTTTTCAGACTCTATCTTTACCTTTTAATGGTTTCTGAGATAGAGGGTGGAGACAAGTTGCTAGGATGTCTCCCATGAATAGTACATGCAGAAATGAGGAGTTCCTACTCTCCTGTTTCCACTCTACTATACTGATACACTAATAATACAGAGGAGTAAGATAAAATAAATAATAAAAAAAAGTATTGGTCTGTGCCTTTCTGTCACATTTTGGTCCTCCTTCCTCCATAGGCTAAATTAGACACCTTTAACCTAATCCCTCAGTGAGTTGGCAGTCTGTTTTGTCATCAGCAGCACCAATTTTAGCTACATTTTTAAATTAATGAGTTCAGAAGAAAGTTGAAATGGCTCATAGGTTGTGGACTAGCTGCAGCCTCCTGTGTTGTGGTTTGTTTCCCTCTCCACTGGACCACAAGTGTTTTCTATTATGTAATTTGGCCTGCCCTTTCACCCGGTGGGTGTAACTATTTAAAGCCTCCCAAGGCTTACATTCCCCACTGGTGATATTTCTAAAGTGCTCACTCTTTCCCATGTGTTGTGTTCCAGATTCTATTTATGGGTTGAAGCACACTTCCATTACCTATATATATTTAATGGTGGTGCCGTCCCTATTTTGTTCTATGATATTTCTAAAGTGGACTATGCTTGAATCTACAGCCTGTTGGTTTTCTCTTTCTCCTGGCTTGTTATTACTTTTCGTTTATTTTACTCTGCACCTTTCCCGGATTCTGAAGGAGGCAGGTAGAACCCTTGATGGCCGCTTAGGGAGCAATTGGTCCTAGTGGTCATGTGAGTCATTCAGGTTGTGGTCGGGTTGTTTCAGTCTGTGCAGAGGCCTTTAGGAGCTGTGCAGCTGGGACCTCTAGTCTGTACAAGAACCGGGCAGGTCAGGTATAGCAGTCTTAAAGGGGTTGTCCGACATAAACTCAAAAATTTTTGTTAAGCTAATCTGTGCTGTATTGTCATATAAAACACCCCTACATTGTTATTTTTTGCTTACTAACTTTTGTTCCTCTTGAATTATGACTTTATTCTCTGCAGCTCTTTGTTTACATTCAGCTCTAGCAAACATGACCACTTCCTGTGCCAAACCTCCCAGTCACAGCTGGCACCGCCCAGCCCCTCCCCAGTGTCCAGCCCCGCCCCCTGCACACACATTCCCTGTCAGTATTCTGCCAAGCACTGACCTGTTATCACTACAGCATTGTAAATAACAGCCCCACATCGGGCTCTGCACCGCACACACACATATGGCTCTGCACCACACACACATCAGACTCTGCACCGCACACATACATATGGCTCTGCACCGCACACACACATCGGGCTCTGCACCACACACACATATGGCTCTGCACCGCACACACATATCGGGCTCTGGACCACGCACACATATGGCTCTGCACTGCACACACACATATGGCTCTGCACATCACACACACATATGGCTCTGCACCATACACACACATATGGCTCTGCACCACACACACACACATATGGCTCTGCACCACACGCACACACGGCACTCTGCACCGACCCCCCCTAACCCTATAGGGAACACATGTAGGGAATACATACTCACCCATCCTCGGTCCCCGCCGCTCCTGCACGTTCGCACACTGTCTGTGCTCTGGACATATCAGCACAGTAGTGACGTCACAGCTGTGCTGAAGAGAGTACAGACAGCCGGGCATTGATGAGAAGCATCGCTCCCTCTCATCAGCGCTTTCAAATATATCGGCATCTGTGATCTGTGATGCCAGTATATTTGAATGTGTGATCCTCAGCAGGGGCCCAGTGCTGGCGCTGAAACCACAGCAGCCGCCGCCAGGCCCCTCCCCCAGGTGACAGTCCCCACAGCAGTGCAGGGGGAGGTTGTGGGCAGAGTACCGGGTGCGGGGGGGTGTGTGGGAGGGTGCAGGGAAGGGGGGTGGGGACTCCATGCACTGTACCCTCCCAGCAGAGCGGCAACATGCTGTTCCAGATTTGCATGTCAACATGGCCCTGCCCATGTTGACATGAAATGACTGGAAGTAGCAAAATTGTGGCAGGAGCGGTCACATGACCACTCTGAGCCGGGGAAGAGGGGCTGACAGCAGGGCAAGTAAGTGCTCACTATCTACTTACCTGCCCCAATGTAGCCCAATAGGGAAATAATAAAAAAAGTCAAAATAAGCCGGATAACACCTTTAAGTAAAACATTATTTGAGATTTACCACATGTGCACATAACACAGTATTTATTAAACCAAAATAGGGCTTCTGCCACCCAGTACCATTCTACAAATTCAGTGTAAACTTTATGGAACTTTTTAGATGTCAGTAAAGAATTACAAAGAATAAATCAATGCATGAATTTATTAGGTACAAAATGAAATAAATATCCAATAAGCAACATCATTTTCCTATGCAATGATTGATTTAACTCTTCAATAGAATTGATAGGTTTTAAACAATTTTCCTATAAAAAATGCATCATGTTGAATATTTTAAGCCTGAAAGTGGCAAGCATTGCGTCACAGGTAACTGGGGCCAAGTGAATGGTCATGCCATTGTGCCCAACCCCCTGATCAATGCAAGATTCATTAAGCCATTTCAGACAGATGTCAGTCCAGCCTCTGTTTGAAGACTTTCATTGAAGGAGAACTCACTCACCACCTCTTATGGCAGTCTGTTCCACTCATTGATCATCCTCACTGTCAAAGTTTTTTTCTAATATTATCTGTATCTTCTCCCTTTCAGTTTCTTTCCATTGCTTATCATGTTTGCATGTGCAAATGAGAACAAGGATGACCCTACTACACCGTAACATCCCTTCATATATTTGTAGACAGCTACTAAGTCTCCTCTTAGCCTTTTTTTTGTAACTTATATATTTCCAGATCCTTTAACCATGCCTTATAGGACATATTTTGCAGTCCGTTGAACATCCTACTAGCTCTTCTCTGAAATTGCTCCAATTTTTTTATGTGTTTCTTAAAATGTGGAGCCCATAACTGGACACAGTATTGCAGATGAGATGTGAACAAAGAGGAGTAGAGGGGATAATTATTTTACATGATATAGACTCTAAGCTTCTCTTAATACATCTCAGAACAAGGTTTGCTGTTTTGCTGCTGCATCACACGGCTGACTTATGTGCAGTCTGTGATCTATTAGTATACACACATGATGTTGCTTAAATTATTTTCCTCCCATTGTGTAGGTGTTATTTTTGTTTTGCTTGCCCAGATGTAGAATTTTTCATGTCTCCCTGTTATGTATCATTTTAGTAGTTGCTACCCAATCTAGATTATATAGATCCTTTTGAATCCTTTCTCTGTCTTGTCTAGTGTTAGCTATAACTCCCACCATTGTATCGTCTGCAAATTTGATTATTTTACCTACAGTTCCCTTATCTAGCTCATTTATAAAAATGTTGAACAACACTCAGGCCAAGACAGAGCCTTGTGGTACCGTACTTTAAACATTTTTTTAATTGAATGTGCAGCCATTAATTACCACCTAACCGCAGCCTTATCAATCCCATACTTCATTTTGCATTGCAAATTATCCTTTTTCTTTTCATATAAAAGTCAGAATAAAAAATAAACCACTGTAACATCGTGTAAATAAAGATCAGGCCCCATTCAAATTCACCAGGAAGTTGATTATTTTCCACAAATTCAAAGTCCCTTGTAGTATTCTCTTTAGTTTCTCTAGACTCTAGAACATAATAAATATAACATGTAAGAAGTCTAAAAAAAATGTATACCCACCTCATTGCTCAATTTTAGGGGTCTTTCCATGATGTTTGATCCTCTGTGCCTTTGTTGTATTGGAGATTCAGTCTGGTATTCACTCTAGTCCAGGGCTTCCAGCCATGAGCAGGTCTCATACTTAACTACGCATGAGCAATGAACTCCATCACCTGCAATGGCCAGAAGCCACCATCTATCATGAACACAGGGCCAGAGATGTTACGGGATGGAGACACAGATGACTGGACAGCAGCAAGGAACAGCAGATATAGCCAGGGAGATGATCAGTGAGATATATTCCTCTTTTCTTTATAACATTTGGCTGGCCCACTACTGTGTAGCAAGATCGAAGATGGCTGCCAATTCAGTTACTTTATAAAGAGTGGATAACAAAATATGCATATGCTCCAGAATGATGTTATTGTAAAAATGGAGTAGAATTCAATTCAACTTGCATAAATTTTCCCAACTCTACTTGAAAGCCTTTATGTGCTATATTTTGTCATATCAACTTGACAGCACTATATAAACTTCAATACTATTTATAATTTAAATACACTAAAATATAGGTTAAAACATAAGTTTCTTTAATAGTTCAAAACATGCAAGGAACAAATAGTAAGCATCTTATAAAATGTAATATAATTTTTCATTTTAATGATTGAATCTGAACAGTCAAGAATATTTCGAAACATGATTTCTGCCATTAAAACTGAACAAAGAATATATATTTTAATTTATAGAAAATGTGACATAATATAATGGCATCAAACACTTTAATGTACAGTTTTTAGCATTCAACTACAGCAACTTTGTGAAAACTTTTACAAAGGATATTCAAAGCGTTGAATGACATCAATTTGCCCCTTTTTGCTTACAAACAGCTATAACGGTTATTGATTACCCTTTTAGAAATGACAGCTACGACAAAATGCCGCTCATTATTTTAAGTCACACATGCTATATGGTACTATATATTTCTCCTGCTTAAAACCATGTTGCTCATTTGCAAGATTAAGCTTGGTGATTTATGTACATTGTACGCGGCTTGCCCCATTTCCTTTAAGACCTTTACAGTTTTATTGCATACCTTTTCTCAATACGGTCAATACCTTTTCTCAAGCGTTGTGATAGTATTGCAGTTTGTGCTTATAAGAAAATCAATGCAATAGTTAATAGATGTCAGGAAACCAATTGTGAAAAGTAAAAAAGCTTGTAAGCTTTTTTGTTCCTGCGTTAATTCCATTAGTCTCACCTTGCCTTGTTCTTATGTTATTGTTTAATTTGATGAACATTTTACAGTTTCCTTTAGTCTTCACTACTAAAATTGATCTAATCTTTTACCTTTTATATTGTATCTTTTATGATAGCATTAAAGCACAAAGTTTAAAGTCAATTTGCAGTTTTATTCTAACATATGAAAATTATGTTACATTGTAGGCAGAATTTGTATTAAAGCAGAAGAAACTCACAATATAACGGGCTATTTGCTACTTAGTAAGTTATACCCTTTTTACTATTCAAGTGACCCTTTGTGTTTAGATCGCTGGAGGTCTAAACGGTCAAATTCACAATGATCTATCTTTTCAACACAGGAGTTATTGTCCTTAAGAATGAGGCTTTAAGCAATGCTACAATTAAACGTAAACTACGGTAACAATGCAATGTGGATACATTCCAATGAAGCAGACTGCTGGGCTAAAATGTATCCCTCTCTAAGAAGTGGCTTAACACAAGAAGTCCAAGAAATTTTGAGCTCCCCCCTGAAGTTCTGAAAGAGGGTCAAATGACCCTTACTTAAACTGAATAGAACTAACTAGAAACTAAATGGCTAAACTCAATGGAAAACAACAACCTCCGGTGGTGCGACAGTAATGGCCTTAACACTAGAAGTCTCAGAAATTTCGAGCTTCCCCCTGAAGTCCCGAAAGAGGGTCAAATGACCCTTAGGGGCACTTTGCACACTGCGACATCGCAGGCCAATGCTGCGATGCCGAGTGCGATAGTCCCCGCCCCCGTCGCAGCAGCGATATGTGGTGATAGCTGGCGTAGCGAAAATTATCGCTACGCCAGCTTCACACACACACTCACCTGCCGTGTGACGTCCCTGTGGCCGGCGACCCACCTCCTTGTTAAGGGGGCGGGTCGTGCGGCGTCACTGCGACGTCACACGGCAGGCGGCCAATTGGAGCGGAGGGGCGGAGATGAGCAGGATGTAAACATCCTGCCCACCTCCTTCCTTCCGCATAACCTACGGAAGCCGCGGTGACGCCGGTAGGAGATGTTCCTCGCTCCTGCGGCTTCACACACAGCGATGTGTGCTGCTGCTGGAGCGAGGAACAACATCGGACCGTCGCGTCAGCGTAATTATGGATTACGCCGACGCTGCACCGATGATACGATTACGACGCTTTTGCGCTCGTTAATCGTATCATCTAGGCTTTACACACTGCGATGTCGCATGCGATGCCGGAAGTGCGTCACTTTCAATTTGACCCCACCGACATCGCACCTGCGATGTCGCAGTGTGCAAAGTGCCCCTTAGTCCAAACTGAATAGAACTAACTAGAAACTAAATGGCTAAACTCAATGGAAAACAACAACCTCCTGTGGTGCGACAGTAATGGCCTTAATTACAGAACAAAAGATGGTGATTATAGGATGTTAGCTAAAATCCTTCAGGTCATTCGACCCGTCTCTGGGTTCCAAAGGTAGAAATGTTAAATGACCCCTCTCTGGGACTTCTAGTGTTAACCCATTTGCTCCAAAGCCTGTTTTCACCTTCCTAACCAGGGTCACTTTATGAGGTGATAACTTTGGAACGCTTCTGCAGCTCTCAGTCACTGAGACTGTTTTTTTGTACCATATTGTATTTCATGTTAGTGGTAAGTTTAGGACAATATTTTTGTGAAAATGTTAGAAATTTGGCAAAAATTTTAAAATTTGGCAATTTTCAAACTGTTAATTTTTATGCCCTTAAGAGTTCAGTCACATCTGTGTTTCAAATATAGCTCCGTTGTTGCTCCTGAGTCATCTTGGAGTGAGATGTGAGTGACATGCAAGTGTCATTCCGCATGCCATGCGAGTGCTATGCTATGCGATTGAGCTTTTCCCCTTCACCTAGTCTCCGTATGACATCTTTATGACATCTGTGTGACGTCCGTGTGACTTTCATGTGTCGTCCATGTGACATCAGTGTGGCGTCCATTTTTAACATGGAGTTTTATATACTTTCAACAACTAGATAAATAGATAGATACCGTGTTTCCCCAAAAGTAAGACAGTGTCTTACATTCTTTTTACCCCCAAAAGTGCCACTATGTCTTACTTTCGGGATATGTCTTATATTGGAAAAAATCCCACAGCAATCGCAGCAAGTCTCCATGCAATGTACCGTATGGGGACTTGCCGCGATTGCGCCCTAAGTGTACCGCAAGTTAAGGAAACTTAACCACCAGCGGCTGCACATGAGGGCACTGAGGCTGCGTGATTTTGTATGTTGTCCATGGTCCTGATGGACCACGGACAACATTACTGCAACATTTCAACATTTCTCGGTAGCCGAGCGTTCAGCTGAGCGCCCGACCGCCGGCATGTGTCAGCTCTCAGCTGAGCGCTCAGCCGCCGACATGTCAGGGCGTTCAGCTGAGCGCTCGGCCGCCGGCATGTTAGGGCGCTCAGCTGAGCGCTTTGCCGCCGGCAAGTCAGGGCGCTCAGCTGAGCGCTTTGCCGCCGGCAAGTCAGGGCGCTCAGCTGAGAGCTGTCACATGCCGGCGGCATGTCAGGGCGCTCAGCTGAGCGCTTTGCCGCCGGCAAGTCAGGGCGCTCAGCTGAGAGCTGTCACATGCCGGCAGCATGTCAGAGCGCTCAGCTGAGCGCTCTGCCGCCGGCATGTCAGGGCGCTCAGCTGAGCGCCTGACCGCCGGCATGTGTCAGCTCTCAGCTGAGCGCTCAGACACCGGCATGTTAGGGCGCTCAGCTGAGCGCTTTGCCGGCGGCATGTCAGGGCGCTCAGCTGAGCGCTTTGCCGCCGGCATGTCAGGGCGCTCAGCTGACCGCTCAGCCGCCGGCATGTTAGGGCGCTCAGCTGAGCGCTTTGCCGCCGGCATGTCAGGGCGCTCAGCTGAGCGCTCGGCCGCTGTAACTGTACTGTGAAGAAGAAAAAAAATAAATAAATACATTTTTACTACGTCTTACTTTCGGGGTACGTCTTACATTAGCCGACTCCCCCAAAACCCCCACTACGTCTTACTATCGGGGGGTGTCTTACTATCGGGGAAACACGGTACATAGATAGAGGGTTAGATAGAGGGATAGATAGAGGGATAGCGGGATAGATAGATGATAGATAGGTAGATAGGTAGATAGATGATATATAGATGATAGATAGGATAGACTGAGACTTATTGATATATATATATATATTATATATATATATATCAATCTCAATGTGTGTGTGTGTGTGTGAAATACATATTTAATGTCCTACCCCTACAAATTGTAAGCTTGCACCTTTTAGTGCCTTTCATGTAGCTCTACAGGATAATTAGCCTTGTGTTTAGCCACAAATTCCATAATTTTCCCCAAAAAATTATGTGGGGTCCCCCTTATTTTTGGTAGCCAGCTAAAGAGACACAGACAGCTGCAGCCAGCAGACCGGAGCTGGCTGCTATACCTTGGCTGGTAATCCAAAACAAAGGTCTCCCCACTCTGTTATTTTAAATTATTTATTTTAAATTAAATTAATAATTTTAAACAAAAAAATTGGGATCCACCCTAAATTGAATCACCACTATTGGCAAAGCCTTAAGGTGTCAGGATAGCAGAACCCCCATTAGTGATCTCGTTTTACAAACTACACCTCTCAATAAAATCATCTGGTGGGGCATTAAGAATATTTGACACCACATATGTTTCAAAAAAGGTTATACCATTTTGCAGTGAAGAAAAAATAAGTATATTTTTTCCACTAAAATGTTATTTTAGCCCCAGATTTTATATTTTCACAATGGTGAAATAGATAAAAATCATGACATAATTTGCACACAAATTCTTTTGAACATTACAATATTCTACATATCCACAGTACTGTTTGGCACATGGCGAGACTCCAAGGGAATAAGTGCTGTTTGACTTTTGGAGCACAAATTTCCTATAATAGTTTGCTGACTCCATATACAGAGCCTCTATGTGTCAGAAAAGCAGAGACCTCCCTCAAGCAACTCCAATTTGGAAATACACCCCTCTGGGAATTCATCTATGGGTGTAGCGAGTATTTTGACTCCATGGGTGTTTTCCAGAAATAAGCATCATTGGATGTTACAAAGTTATAATGGAAATCTGCCATTGTTGTGTCCAGTATATTATAGTGTCTGTACATTGTGTTTAGCTTGGGCTTCTGGAGATCTGCACCTGGTAAATTTAGTGGGCTCTCCTCACTACAGAAATGCCAAATATATGGACACTAACTGTGGTTATGGCACACTCTGGGGCTCAGAATCGAGGGGGCATATGGATTTGGGAGCACTGATTTACTTGGATTACTTTTGAGGGGGGGGGGCATAGGACGTTTCCAAAGCCTTTTTGCTAAAAGTAACATGGAAACCCCCTAGATTTCTGTTAACAAATGACAAACCTGAGTGGTGACTTTTTTATGGGTTGAATGGAAGCTTTTATTGGTGGCATTTTGGGGTACAGAACACTTTGGATGAGTTCACATTTATTCCGTGCTATACAATGAACACTTACATCTGGGCTTCCATGTAAATGTACAAAATACATGATTCAGATAAAATGACCAATGGATTCATTCACTAATTAGACAGCAAAGACACTGTGGGCTCTGCGAGGCTTCTGTTCGGCAGTGTCAAGCTTACAAGATGTACACAAAAGAGGTGGGCAACTGCAGTTTTGTGCACACCTAAAAAGACAGTATTGACGGAAAATAGGCCAAAGAGAGTGCAAAGTGACTCTATCTGCTTAATTATAGAAAATGTTCCATTGGGAGTTCTATCTGAATCAGAATTTACTTCAGAGATTTAAATTTTAATTAACATTTAATTTTAAAATGTTACATAGTTACATAGTTACTAAGGTTGAAAAAAGACCTAGGTCCATCTAGTTCAACCTTCCTCCACCAGTTCTACATTTGGTCACTTAGTCATTTATAACCAACAATGTTGTGTGCACTGAGGAAATCATCCAGCCCTTTTTTGAAAGCTGTTATAGTATCTGCCATTACTACCTCTTGTGGTAGGGTATTCCACAGTCTGACTGCTCTAACTGTAAAGAACCCTTTCCTATTTAGCTGCCGGAATCTCTTTTCTTCCACTCGCAGTGAGTGCCCCCTGGTCCTTAGTATTGTTTTCGGAAGAAATAAGTCATGTGCCAGTCCTTTATATTGACCACACATATATTTATACATATACAGTTAGGTCCAGAAATATTTGGACAGTGACACAATTTTCGCGAGTTGGGCTCTCCATGCCACCACATTGGATTTGAAATAAAACCTCTACAACAGAATTCAAGTGCAGATTGTAACATTTAATTTGAAGGTTTTAACAAAAATATCTGATAGAAATTGTAGGAATTGTACACATTTCTTTACAAACACTCCACATTTTAGGAGGTCAAAAGTAATTGGACAAATAAACCAAACCCAAACAAAATATTTTTATTTTCAATATTTTGTTGCAAATCCTTTGGAGGCAATCACTGCCTTAAGTCTGGAACCCATGGACATCACCAAGCGCTGGGTTTCCTCCTTCTTAATGCTTTGCCAGGCCTTTACAGCCGCAGCCTTCAGGTCTTGCTTGTTTGTGGGTCTTTCCGTCTTAAGTCTGATTTGAGCAAGTGAAATGCATGCTCAATTGGGTTAAGATCTGATGATTGACTTGGCCATTGCAAAATGTTCCACTTTTTTGCACCCATGAACTCCTGGGTAGCTTTGGCTGTATGTTTGGGGTCATTGTCCATCTGTACTATGAAGCGCCGTCCGATCAACTTTGCGGCATTTGGCTGAATCTGGGCTGAAAGTATATCCCGGTACACTTCAGAATTCATCCGGCTAATCTTGTCTGCTGTTATGTCATCAATAAACACAATTGACCCAGTGCCATTGAAAGCCATGCATGCCCATGCCATCACGTTGCCTCCACCATGTTTTACAGAGGATGTGGTGTGCCTTGGATCATGTGCCATTCCCTTTCTTCTCCAAACTTTTTTCTTCCCATCATTCTGGTACAGGTTGATCTTTGTCTCATCTGTCCATAGAATACTTTTCCAGAACTGAGCTGGCTTCATGAGGTGTTTTTCAGCAAATTTAACTCTGGCCTGTCTATTTTTGGAATTGATGAATGGTTTGCATATAGATGTGAACCCTTTGTATTTACTTTCATGGAGTCTTCTCTTTACTGTTGACTTAGAGACAGATACACCTACTTCACTGAGAGTGTTCTGGACTTCAGATGATGTTGTGAACGGGTTCTTCTTCACCAAAGAAAAGTATGTGGCGATCATCCACCACTGTTGTCATCCGTGGACGCCCAGGCCTTTTAGAGTTCCCAAGCTCAGCAGTCAATTCCTTTTTTCTCAGAATGTACCCGACTGTTGATTTTGCTACTCCAAGCATGTCTGCTATCTCTCTGATGGATTTTTTCTTTTTTTTCAGCCTCAGGATGTTCTGCTTCACCTCAATTGAGAGTTCCTTAGACCGCATGTTGTCTGGTCACAGCAACAGCTTCCAAATGCAAAACCACACACCTGTAATCAACACCAGACCTTTTAACTACTTCATTGATTACAGGTTAACGAGGGAGACGCCTTCAGAGTTAATTGCAGCCCTTAGAGTCCCTTGTCCAATTACTTTTGGTCCCTTGAAAAAGAGGAGGCTATGCATTACAGAGCTTTGATTCCTAAACCCTTTCTCCGATTTGGATGTGAAAACTCTCATATTGCAGCTGGGAGTGTGCACTTTCAGCTCATATTGTATATATAATTGTATTTCTGAACATATTTTTGTAAACAGCTAAAATAACAAAACTTGTGTCACTGTCCAAATATTTCTGGACCTAACTGTAAATGAGATCTCCTCTGAGACGTCTTTTTTCTAAGCTAAACATATCTAACTTTTTCAACCTGTCATCATATGGGAGGCCTTCCATTCCTTGTAGTAGTCTAGTTGCCTGCCTTTGAACTGACTCTAACTTCTGAATGTCCTTTTTAAAATGTGGAGTCCAAAACTGGACCCCATATTCCAGATGTGGCCTTACAAGTGATTTATAGAGAGGTAACAATACGTTGGGATCACGGGATCTAATCTCTCTTTTTATACACCCTAGAATCTTGTTTGCTTTAGCAGCTGCTGCTTGACATTGAGAGCTGCTGCTCAGCTTATTTGTAATCAGAATACCCAAGTCCTTCTCCTGTTCTGTAGTCCCGAGTTTACTTCCATTTAATGTATACGCAGTTATAGGATTACTCCGTCCTAGGTGCATTACTTTACATTTATCAACATTAAATCTCATTTGCCAAGTATCTGCCCATTCTGACATCTTATCTAGATCTTTTTGTAATATTATACTATCAAGGTTAGTTTTTAATAGACTACATAGTTTGGTGTCATCAGCAAAGACTGACACTTTACTATCAATCCCATCCACAAGGTCATTAATAAAGAGATTAAAAAGAATTGGTCCTAGCACAGATCCCTGCGGCACCCCACTGCTGACTGTAGCCCATTTAGAGAATGTTCCATTTATGACTACTCTTTGTTTCCTATCTTTTAGCCAATTCCTTACCCAGTTGCATATAGTTTCCCCTAGTCCTTGCTTCTGGAGCTTTAGTATAAGGCTATTATGTGGTACAGTATCAAATGCCTTTGCAAAGTCCAAATAAATCACATCAGCTGCATTACCAATATCCAGGTTTGCACTTACCCCCTCATAGAACCCCAACAGGTTGGTTAGACACGACTTATCTTTCATGAATCCATGCTCTGTCAGTTATTATATTATTTTCTGCAACATATTTTTGCATGTCATATCTTAAAATGCCCTCAAAAACTTTGCATACTACTGATGTCAGGCTTACTGGACGGTAGTTTCCTGGATCTACCCTCTTACCTTTCTTAAATATCGGTACCACATCAGCAATCCTCCAATCCTGAGGCACCAACCCTGTTACAAGCGAGTCTAAAAAGATGAGATACAGCGGTCTGTCAATTACGGAGCTCAATTCCCTCAATATTCGTGGATGAATGCCATCTGGCCCTGGGGATTTGTCAATGTTTAATTTACTCAGACGTAGGCGTACTTCTTCTTGTGTTAAATTAATTATATCTGGTGGTGAACTTTGATTTTTCACTTGTTGAATGATCCCTGGTACAGTCAGTTCCTTGGTGAACACAGATGAGAAATGCCTATTTAATATCTCAGTTTTTTGTTTGTCCTCTATAACTAACTTGTTATTATATTTTAAGGGGCCAATACTATCCTTTGTTTTCCTTTTGGCATTAATGTATTGATAAAAGATTTTGGGATTTATTTTAATGTCATTGGCGATTTTTGTTTCAGTAGCTAGTTTTGCTTGTTTGATTTCTTTTTTGCATT
Organism: Anomaloglossus baeobatrachus; assembly: GCF_048569485.1. NCBI lineage: Eukaryota > Metazoa > Chordata > Amphibia > Anura > Aromobatidae > Anomaloglossus > Anomaloglossus baeobatrachus. Next base: position 97,389,501 of record NC_134356.1, on the reverse strand, counting down.
GCCTATTGATATCTTTATACTCCTGCAATGCTATTTCAGTATTCTCAGCCTTCAAGATTTTAAACGCCCTTTGTTTTTGTTTTATTATACTTTGTACAGTCTTATTTATCCATAGTGGTTTCTTTTTATCCCGGGACGTTTTATTACCAGAGGGTATAAGTTTTTTACAGGACTCTAGCAATATATCCTTAAACTTTCCCCATTTATGTTCAGTATCCCCAGTTACCATGACTTTGTCCCAATCTACACATTTAAGCTCTTCCCTTAATTTGTTGAAATCAGCTTTCCTAAAATTCCAGGTTTTAGCATTTCCCCTTTGAAATATTCTATTGAATATTACGTTGAAGCTTACCATATTATGATCGCTGGTGCCCAAGTGCTCCCGGACCTGTAGATCTGAAATTGTATCCGGTCTATTTGACAGGACCAAATCTAGCAAATTATCTCCCCTCGTTGGTTCATCTACCATCTGAGAGAGGAAATGGTCTTGAATGGTAGATAAGAATTTACAGCTTTTAGCACAACCAGAAGATTCTATGTCCCACTGTATGTCTGGATAGTTGAAATCCCCCATAATAAGAACCCGATTATTATTATTATTATTATTATTAGCTGCCTTTTCAATTTGTTCCAGCATTTCACCCTCTATTTGTTCAAGTATGTTAGGAGGCTTATAGCAAACTCCAATTAGCATTTTTCCATTATTCTCCTCCCCATGTACATTTACCCATACTGAATGTAAAAAATAAAAAAATTAAAATTACATTTAAATTAGATTTACACCAGAGCTATTTAAATCAATGATTTACATGGCAACCTTGATGCGCAGGATAAATGTGAATCGCACCTTACTGCGATTTTTGGGAGGCAGAATGAACAAATCAACAGCAGTTCAAGAATTAGTTTTATTTTTTACTCCCTTTACAGTGTGGTATCACTAATTAGATGGTTTATTTCTCGAGTCAGTGCAATTGCAGTGATATCAGATATATATTATTTGTTTGGCAAATATCACACACTTTGTTTTTTGTTACAGTTGTATAACCTTATTTTGAGAGCTAGAATTTTTCTATATTTCTGCCGACAGAATCATGGGAAGGCTTGTTTTTTGAGGGATAAGTTGACATTTTTATTGCTACCATTTTAGGGCACATACCGTGTTTCCCTGAAAATATGACCTCCCCCGAAAATAAGACCTAGCAGGATTTTTCAGGGAAGCTTAAATATAAGACATCCCCCGAAAATAAGACCTAGTTGCGGTCCAATAATGAAGTGTCCATGCAGCAATAAAAAATTAAAGATACTGTAGGACACTTCGTTATAGACAGCAGGCACCACCAAATGAGAGAAGACAGAAGAACCCACGACCATACTTACCAGACGTGGACCAGGAGCACTGGAACATATCAAGGTCCTACAGCATAATGTTACGGTTGCTGCGAGCACTGGAGACTATGTCCAGATTTGTTGCTACTGCACATGTGCGAGCGCTGGAGACTAAGTCCAGATTTCTTGCTACTGCACATGTGCGAGCGCTGGAGACTAAGTCCAGATTTCTTGCTACTGCACATGTGCGAGCGCTGGAGACTAAGTCCAGATTTCTTGCTACTGCACATGTGCGAGCGCCGGAGACTAAGTCCAATCTTGGAGCCATTGCACATGTGCGGGTGACATCATCGCTGACACGAGGTCACATGTCTCTGACACCTTCTATGCGGATTGGTCGCTGGTCATGTGCTTGTGACGTCTTGCTCGGTGATAGGCCAGCATGACGTCACTCCTGTCGTTCTGGCAGCGGATTGGCTCTGGTGTCCTCCATCTTGGATGAGGCACAGAGTCTATATAAGACCCTGACACACGCCGCATGGTGCTCAGTCCTCTTGGTTCATGCATATGAGTAGACGCTCTGTGCGCATTCCTCTAGGCATTCCTCTGTCTATGCTAGGTGAGCGCTACCGGCAGGGTAGCGTTCTTATACCTTACAGCTTCGGCTGCTGTCCGTATCCTTACCTCTTAGGGGAGCGGACATAGGCAGGTGCCTGAGGCACATGGTCTGGCTGGGCCTTGTGATTCTACTCGTAGGTGGACGTTGCCGCTAGGGTAACGTTCCTTATACTGCGTCTGGCAGTTGTTCGTATCCTCGCACACTAGGGGAGCGAACAGAGGTAGGAGCTTTGTGCGGCTTACGCTGCTGTTCATCTCTTTTGCACCACTAGAAGAGCGGACCTAGGCAGGTGCCATATCTAGTGGTTCGTGTCCTCGCACACTAGTGGAGCGAACGCAGGTAGGAGCTTTGTGCGGCTTACGCTGCTGTTCGTCTCTTTTGCACCACTAGAAGAGCGGACCTAGGTAGGTGCCATTTCGCACACATTGCCTTTGTCTCTGTGATTATTAACAGAGATCATTCCACACACCCTCCAAGTAAGGGAGGAATTGCTTTACTTACTTATTATATCCTTCTGTGAGTTAACAGAGGTATTGCACTCTGCCATAGTCTGCAGCAAAGTCTTTGCACGGTGGACCCTGACTGTCTGATACTCCTTTCGGTTATTATCAGACAGCCCCCCGTAACACATAACTCACACATTAGATCACATACACATACACACACACAATCACAATTACACTACAGATTGCAAATACACACTCACCACATCCACTGATATTCTCGGCACGCGTAAGGACCTGCGCCACTGTGCAGTGGATCTTCCAGGACTTGCGAGAGGATCACATGACCGGAAGCACGTGGTACCACTGGATGTGGTGAGTGTGTGCGCGATTGTACCTGTATGTGCGATTTGGTGAGTTATTTTAAATGTATGTGATCGGATGTTTGAGTGGCATCTGATCTATGTGTGTCGGCCAGATGCAAGGGAGGACAGCGTGCAGCACAGAGATCCCAGGAAGGTATGATATGGAATTTGATGTGTTTGTCTGTCTATATGAGTGTATGCTATCTAATGTGTGCGTGTGTGTGTGTGTGTGTGTGTGTTGGCCATACGCAGAGGAGGGCGACATGCTGGGAGATTATGGAGATCTGGGAGCAACACAGATGTAAGTATGATGATACTGGTAAGGGGATTCTGCTTTTTGTGGGCGGGGGGAAACTTACCTCAAATCATGTCTCCTTGAGAATAAGACACCCCCTGAAAATAAGACCTAGTGTTTTTTTCGAGGCAAAAAAAAATATAAAACAGTGTCTTATTATCGGGGAAACAGGGTAATATTTTTTTATTCTAATTAGATTTTTGACAGGCAAAATTAATAAAAAACAAAAATCCAGAAGTTTATTATACTTTTATGCTGTTCATTTTGTGGTAAAAGTCTGCTTTATTCTTTGGGTCAGTACAATTATAGCGATACCACATTTATATAATTTTTTCATCTATTCCCGCTTTTACATATTAAAAACAATTTTATAGAAAAAGTATTGTTTTTGCTTTACTGTATTCTGAGAGCTATAGCTTTTTTATTTTTTGTCTAACAGACCTGTGTGGTGGCTTGTTCTTTGCGGAACAAGATTACACTTTCACTGATACAAAAAATGTGTATTTTATTCGTTTCTTTTTGTTTTGCATAAATATTAATAATTATTGATGTTACATTTTTGTTTTTTATTTTGTGTGTGTGGGATTTACTATTTTTTACAATTTTTGTTTACATTTTTTACTTTTTTCTTAGTTTTTCTATGAGACTATGGTTTTATTAGGTGTATTAATTTACTTGTTTGTCTGCCCAATCACTTTTTGGGTGTTGCTGTAAGTACGTTCCTCCTGCAAGTATTTCCTGCTGGTGATATTCTCCTATTGAAATCCAGCAGTCCAGCCATATTGCTGTTAGTTTCTACCAGTCAGTGAAATACCAGCTAGGATATTTAGCTCTGCTATTTTTGTTTACCACTCTGCACCTATCTTATGTTTGTTGTCATTAAGTAAGCAACATATCCTTTAGCAATATTCACCTTTAGGATGGGTGATCCAGAACTGGAAAGATAGGGGATTGTACTGATCACATAGTGATCGTGTACACTAGCGTCAGACTGGCTACCGGAGGAATCGCCAGTAATACTAGGCTTGGCCGCGGTTACCTGCACTGAACTCTGGAGCGCTCACCTGAGCTCCGGAGTGCAGCCTGGACTGAACTGCAAGTGCAGAGTGATTGATTCCCCGACTATTGCGGTTCAGTTCATGACAGCTGCAGACAGACCGGGCTGCACTCCGGACCTGTAACCGGATTGCAGCCCGGCCTGTCTGCAGCTGTCATGAACTGAACCGCAATCGCCGGGGAATCAATCACTCGGCGCTCGCAGTTCAGTCCTGAAAACCCTGAGTTCATTCCAGGCTGCACTCCGGAGCTCAGGTGAGAGCTCCAGAGTTCAGTGCCGGTAACTACACCCAGGCCTGGCATTACTGGAGATTCCTCCTTTAGCCAGTCTGACGCTGGTGTACAAGAGCCCGATCACGAGCTTTCCTGAGACACTTGTATTACAGATAGGTTCCAGATCGGGTCCAGGGACTGAAAAAAAGCACATTATTAAAAAACATTACGATCATACTTACAGGTCCCGCGACGCATCCTGTAGACTCTGCCTCCCAGCACTTCTGCTTCCGCGTCTGTTCAATCATTACTGTGCCACCCAGTAAACAGCACTGACTACTAAAGGACCTTCAATGACATCATAGCAATGTGACCCAGTCACGTGTGAATGCTCTATTACCTCATTGGCTACAGACTGGGCACATGACTATGACGTCTCGAAGGTTCTGATAATTGAACTTTGACTGTCACTGTGCTAGTGTTGCATCGTCATCACCCGGTACAGCCTCACACTCTCCTGACAGGAGCGGTCGTCGATCATGTCCGGAGAGTGCCAGTCCATTCGGGGAGATACCCATGCGAGACTGCACAAGTCACACGTAAGTGGAACTCAGGCCTCAGTGTCAGCCTGCATCTCACTCTGTATAGCCACTGCTGTACAGAGTGATGTAGCCGAGTTGACATTGTTCATTGCTCTCTCTGCTTCTCACACTGTCTGTACAGAGTGATGAAGCAAAGGTGACATTGCTGTACCTGTGGACTATAGATTTTTTTATAATAAAGATGGAGTCTTTGAATGTTTTATTTTTGTTTTATTTCTAATAAAAAAAATTCTCTGTGTTGTCCATGAATTTCGGGCTTAGTACCACCTGAAACAAAGCTGGTATTAACCCCTTTATTACCCAGCGAGCCACCCGGCACCAGGGCCACCAGCTTTACCTGACTGGTGATCAAAATACGGTGGCAACCCATGCATTTTTTTTTTATTGTTTTTTAAATAAAAAAAAATTAATGGGCTTCCCTGTATTTTGATTGACAGGCAGATGGGGGTGAGGGTGACAGCCCGCAGCCGTCCGCTTTATCTGGGCTGGGAATCAAAAATAGCACAGAGCGCTACGTCACTAATTATTTATTTATTTATTTGTATACAGCTATATATGATGTGTGTGTGTGTGTGTATATACATATATATATATATATATATATATATATATATATATATATTTTATTTTTTTTGTCTCTTATATAATACATGTATATATATACACATATACTTATATATATATATATATATATATATATACATATATATATATATATTTATATATATATCTTTATAAATATATATATATATATATATATATATATATATATATATATATATATATATATATATATATATATATATATATATATATATATATACACACATAGAGTATATACCACTCTGGCCACAATTATGAGACCATTGCAGAAAATTCATTTTTTCAGATTTTTCTCTTTATAGGTATATTTTTGAGTAAAATGTAAATTGTTCTTTTATTCTATAAACTAGTATTTTCAGAAATGAAATACAAAATTTATTTAAGATAAAAATCAGAAAAACTGAAAATTTTGCAGTGGTCTCCTAATTTTTGCCAGAGCTGTATATATATATCTATATATCTATATATCTATATATCTATATATATTCACACTATATATAGCTGTATAAAAATAAATAATTTTTAAAGAATGACGTAGCGCTCCCTGGTATTTTTGATTCTCAGCACACATTAACCAGACAGCTAGGGGCTGCGACCCCCATCTGCCTGGCTTTACCTTGGCTGGCAATCAACATACAGGGAAGCTCATTTTCTAGGTTTTTTTAGTTGTTTAAAACAAATAAAAAAATAATGTGTGGGCTCCCGCGCTGCATTTTCTATTGCTAGCTAAGGGTAATCCAATCAGCTACTAGCTGCTGATCCCACACTCCTTGGTGTTACCTTCACTGGCAATGGAAAATCCAGGAAAGCCCTTTTTATTTTTTTACGCTTTTTGGCGAAAAGCTAAAAAAAATTATGTGGGCTTTGCATATATTTCTATGCTAGCCAGGTACAGCAGGCAGGTACGGGTTAGCCCCAACCCCCAGCTGCCTATGTGTACCCCGCTGGGAACAAAACATATAGGGAAGCCCTTTTTTTAATTATTTAATGAATTTCATGAAATAATTAAAAAAGAAAAAGATGTGGGCTTCGCCCAATTTTTGTGTCCAGCCAGGTACAACTAGGCAGCTGGGGATTGGAATCCGCAGTGCAGGGTTACACAAGCTTTTTGCCCCCCCCGCTGCGAATTGCAGTCCGCAGCCGCCCCAAAAAATGGCGTTTTCATAGAAGCACCATCTTCTGGCGCTGTATCCAAGTCTTTCAGCGGCCCTGGTGCCAGGTGGCACACTGGGTAATAAGGGGTTAATACCAGCTTTGTTTTACCAGCTAGTATTAAGCCTGAGATTTTTAATGTCAGGCCAAGTTTGACATGACCATTCAGAATCTCCAATAAAGGGTTAAAAAAAGACATCACGCAGAGAAAAAATACTTTATTAGAAATAAATACTCAGACACACTTAGGGACTCCATCTTTATTACTCCCTTTCACCACTCCACGATCCTGTTCTTTTGTCTTCTTCAACTGATGCAGCTCAGCTGAAGCTGCATCAGTTGTCTTCTTCGGCTGATGGAGAGGGTTAGTAAAATGATGCAATACCTGAACACCCTAGTTGAAGAATTCATACAAAAATTTCCCATCTGACAATGCTGGTGGCATAGGGTTCTTTAGGCAATTAAAGATGAGAGTTGAGGAGGCATACAGTTGGGGGTAGTTGTGAGGTGTTTGTTGTGATGCCACCTGTAGTATGCGGCCAGGGGATGGGCGACCGCTGCTGTCGCTGTCCTCTGGGGTAGATGGTAGTAGCAGATAGGGATGGTATCGCTCTCCACAGGTAGAGTGGGCCCCGGAGAGGATGATGAGGGGGGTAGTAATGGCGGTGGGGAGCGTCAGTATGGGTAATAAAGAGTCAGAGTCTATAGCTGTGGTTCTACGTTGTTTACTCACCTTTGTACGATGGTGCTCACCCAGGCAATACTGGTCACTTGCTATGATGGGCTCCGTCAAACTTGAATCCCTTTAGATGCCAGCCCAGTTTGGTGTTTGGTGGGTTTCTCCTTGTAACGCCTGTCTGTGGATCCCCTGGCTTGAAGCTACGAGGGGACCCTGGGTTTCACGAGATGTACTCTTATCCCAATATTCAGCTGCCGCAGTTCTGATGTGGGGTCCAGCTTGAAGCGAGGCCCTGGATCCTATATGGCGCTGTGCTGTCGGGCGCTGTGTGGTCAGGAAAGCTTGAAACTTTCCCCGTCCGGTCAGATTCTGGAAAACCAACGTGAAGTAAGATCTTACCTAGGGTCCTGCCACCCTGTGTGGCGTCTGTTCCATGTGGAGCAGAGATCCCTCTCCCCGTGGCAACCTGTTGATGCGACTGCTCCGCTGTTCTCCTGCTGGAGAACTCTGTAACTGTTGTGTTGGCTCCTCACTCTCCCTGCTGGCTGCACCTCCCCCATCCCAGGTTCTAAACTAGTGGGACTGGGGCCCCTGTTGAGGGCATCTTGTAAATGCTTCCTCTGCCGGTGACCCCTTGATTATCCGACCCTAGCCCAGTCCCTAGTGAGGACAAGGCAACCTGGTGTGTATTTGGTGTGTAATGTGGTGAAACCGGTACTGACCTCTTCAGGAACCAGGTTTAGCATTACACCCAATGTTGGGTGCAATACTGTGTGGTGACTGAAACCTCAGGGCTGCCATACTTACAGCTTTTGACTGATATGGATGGTGTGCTCTGAGATGACAAGTTGGAGATGGAGGAGGAGGAACAGGAGAGAATACTGTGAGTGGTGTAAGAGGTGAGGGAAACCCTGATGGAACTAAATCCCTCAAACCTCAGAATCAGTATCATGGGTGCCATCCCAGGGTTCGACTCTGTCACAGCCTCCACAAGGTTACCCCAGTGTGCTGTCAGGTGTCACTGGCAAGAAGCACCTGTCCACATGTCAGAGGTTAAGAGTACCTTTCTAGTAACTGCATCAGTGAGGGCACGGGTGATGTTATGGGACACCTACTGGCCCTCTAAAAACTATAAGTGAGGGCTAAATGCTGGCCCTTTAAAAATTATGTGTGAGGGCTGGCTGCTGGCCTTCTAAAAATTGAGTGAAGGCCTCCTGCTGTCTCTTTAAAAAATATATTAGTGAGGACCAGCTGCCAGTCCTCTAAAAATTATGAGTGAGGGGTAGCTGCTGTCCCTCTAAAAATTATGTGTGAGAGCTGGCTGCTGTCCCTCTAGAAATTATGACTGAAGGATGGCTGTTGGTCTCTAAAAATTATGAGTGAGGCCACCCTGATGGCGCTCTACAAATGATGAGCGAGTGCCGCATGATGATTCTGTGGATATGGTAAAGGAGGACAAGAAAAATAAAACAAATGAACCATACCCTTTTTTAGAGGTTAAGGGTACATTGGAATACAACAGAAAGAAGAAAACATTTGAATTGGCTTTACGATCTGATAATGTCACAGATTTCAGTTAATTACTATGCGTGCCAGCAGGAGATAACTTTTTGATTAGCTTATTGCCAAGAGACTTTTTTAAGGGTTCGTTCACATATCCATGATCATCTGTCCGGTCTTAGATGGCAATGCATGGACAAGCTATGACTTTCCCGAGCCAAGCCTAACAGCTTCATATACCGTATGTCTATGAGGTTATCACACTCAGTTTGGGAGATGTGGGGCCACTTTGTGCATCAGACTGATGATCACGGATGTCTGAAAGAACCCTAAAGCGGGCTTTACATGCAGCGATATCGCAAGCCATATCGCTACCGAGCGTACCCGCCCCCGTCGGTTGTGCATCACGGGCAAATCGCTGCTCGTGGCGCACAACATCGCTAATACCCATCACACTATACTTACCTGCCTAGCAACGTCGCTGGGGCCGGCAAACCACCTCCTTTCTAAGGGGGCGGTTCGTGCGGCGTCACAGTGGCGTCACTAAGCGGCCGACCAATAGAAGCAGAGGGGCGGAGATGAGCTGGACGAACATCCCACCCACCTCCTTCCTTCCTCATTGCGTGCAGCCGCAGGTACGATGTTGTTCCTCGTTCCTGCAGTGTCACACATAGCAATGTGTGCTGCCGCAGGAACGACTAACAACCTGTGTCTTGCAACAGCAACGATAATCGGGATATGAACGACTGGACAACGATCAACGATATGGTGAGTATTTTTGATCGTTAACGGTCGTTCCTGCGGTGTCACACGTAGCGACGTTGCTAACGAGGCCGGATGTGCGTCATGAATTCCGTGACCCCCAACGACATCTCGTTAGCGATGTCGTTGTGTGTAAACCCCATTTAACAGAAAGAGAATGTCAAAAGCCAGAAGAATATATAATGGATCCTCAGCATGATACACAACAACATCTGGTCACGTATGGCTTTGGATTCTGCTAATCGCCATATATTATAATTCAGAAACATATGACACTGGCCCAGGCTTCATTCCATCAGGATGCAATATGAATACTTACATATTCAGTAATAAAGGAAACAATGAGAATTAAAAAACTTCCTTGTTGGTGTTTTTCAAAAATAATGTGCAAAGAATTCTATTTTACAAAAGATTGTATGATGTACCAGCAGTTTAGTCTCAACACTACTGAAGCAGGCATCTTTGTTAAAAACATTATCTTACAGAATATGTATTTATGGAAATCTCTAATGTAACACTAAAATTGACTTTGATGATGGACATTCACTATAATGTAGGTACTAAAATATGGCACCAAAAATAAATTAGATAAAAATCAGACACCATAAAACTGATCTCATTATGCCTTAAAGTTGTGCCTTTGCTGGCCTGTAACCAGAGGATACTAGATTTGTAGAGAGAAGAACATTTATTAAGGTAATTTGGCATGAGTCTGGTAACCTGGGGCACTCTAAGAACTGACAATTCCTGTTTTTAATTGTGAGTGCCAGTTGTTATAATACCATATTTGTCCTTTGAATCATAGCCCGCAGGTTTCTATGCCACTTTAGATCTTTTTAGATAATTATAAATGCTTTAAAGGGTTAGTATTATCTATGATCTGACTCTCAAAACCATAATTTCCACTCATTAGGGTTTTTTTCAGAATGGTAATTGTACAAGTAGATTAAGATTATGAATATTTTCTAAGTTTGGCAAGTGTGGCATTGTCATGCTGAATTTCTATAAAAACATAGCTACAGCTATCTCTCTTGCCAAGAAATTTTACTGCCTAATCCCTGATGACATTAATGTCGGCTAAGTCACATTTTAATACAGATGACTTGTAAATTTTAGACTAAAAGATGCTGGCATTATTTTATAACACATTTATATTAATTTAGAAAGCTTTATGGGTTTGATAACAACAGTGGGGTCATATAAAGTGTAGTAGTTTTTAAACTCCTTGTAGAACTACACGATTAGGAATATAACATTTTCAGTATACGTTGTAGGAAAAGATACTAGAAAAAAGAAAGCAGTGCACATGGAAGCTGTTTAGTCTTACAGAGCAGAGGAACACCATGAGGGGCTCAGTATGGTGAATGGGCAGCATGGGGAGGCTCATATGGAGAAGGGGTTGCATGTGAGATGCACTATGAGAATAACCAAATCCACCAATATCATGGACTCTTTCCTCTCCCATGTCACAAGTTCACTTTCCATCTCTGTCCTTGTCAAAGAAGAAGAGGTTACCCGGTCCCTCTATTCTTTTCAACCTATCACCTGCAACAGTGACCCAATTCCCTCTCACCATCATTCAGTCCCTCTTCCCGGCTGTCAATACTTAAATAACTAAAATATTTAATATGTCTCTTTCTTCCGGTATTTTTCTCTCCTCCTTAAAACATTTTTTTTCTTAACTTTATTTGTGGATGTGTGGCGCCCTGGACTAGCCAGGTCGTCACAAGTAACACACACACACACACCCACCCCTTAGACAGTTACATTAGCCAGAGAGGAAAAGAAGCAGGCATTGGCACTCAGCTCAATATAGAATGCATGACAATCAATATGTAAATAACCAGAAATCTTTTATTAAAAACATACCCCAATAAAAACATTTAAAAGGCAAAAAACACCAGACAAGAAAAACAATGATTAGCTGTGGTGCTATACAATGATACAAGGTATTAACCAGCAAAGGACAAAATAGCCATAGGACATATCAATGAGTCCATTCAAAAGATGCAAAAACATACACATAGAATGGCACAGCTGGATAATTGCACAAATGAAATAACCCACCATAACAGAATTACATCACTGTTAAGAGCCTAAGTGAGCAAGGTAGCAATCAGAAGTCTGGTGAACCCCCCATACCCATAGGGTATGGGGGGTTCACCAGACTTCTGATTGCTACCTTGCTCACTTAGGCTCTTAACAGTGATGTACTTCTGTTATGGTGGGTTATTTCATTGTATAGCACCACAGCTAATCATTGTTTTTCTTGTCTGGTGTTTTTTGCCTTTTAAATGTTTTTATTGGGGTATGTTTTCAATAAAAGACTTCTGGTTATTTACATATTGATTGTCATGCATTCTATATTGAGCTGAGTGCCAATGCCTGCTTCTTTTCCTCTCTAGTACCAATTGTTTACAGCAGACTGTGCACCCTCATTTTCTTATATTGGTTGGCTGTGCATTCCCTTTTTCTTGCTTCATTGCTTAGTTACATTAGCCAGACACAAATCCCTTGTTGCCTCCCTCCAGCGTCTGATGTCCAGACCAGGTGGGGGGGAGCCAGGCGGTTGGCCCCACCCACAGAGGAGTTCACAGGCCTGGAGGTGGGAAAAGGAGCAGTTGAGTCCAGGAGGTTGAAGTGAGAGGAGTGAAGTTGAGAGTGTCTGGGTTTGTGGCCCAAGCACTGACAACAAGGTTGGCAGATGGTGGTGGCCGTCTGCAAGAGTGGTGAATCAACGGGGAACCGTAGGACCGGGGTCGGGTGGTGGCCCGCCGGTACCGACCAGGGAGCGAAGTGAAGCTAGCACACACAGGCAGGGCCATCGGACCCCGACTAGGCTTGGTGCCGTCGTCAACAGTCAAATCCGAGTGTGACAGGAACCCCAGGGGTTTCCTAACAACCAAGTCCCGATTGAAGGCAACCGTCCGCACCGTGAGGGTATACAGCCACCGCCAACGGCTAGAGACCCAAGGGCCAATGCCTGCGGGCAAAACGGGCTCCTCCGGCATCCATACACCGGGGAGCGGACTACCATTGGAGACCCATCGTAATCAAGACAGTACACAAAGGTGCAGGGAAAGAAAGCCGCCATCACCTGTCCGGGGAGAGACACTGCAGCCGGCTGCGGGACCCATCCATCCAGCCGTTTGGTTTACCGGAGACTTTGTGCATCTCTTGCTGAGTGAGTAGACCCGTGCCATCCGGCACCGCGCCGCGCTGTCCCTGCAACCCTGCACCTCACCGACCCTGCCTCCCCGTCACACCACCGGGCCCAGGGACCACCAACTGATGCAGCGCCCGGCGGGATGATGGAGGAGCTAGCTGTCCAGGTCCACCACATGGATGGAGACCTAGCCAAGATCCTCGCCGCCCTCGAGCTTCCGACAAGAGTCAAGCCCCCAGGGAGGATCCAGTTCGCCGACAGCCCGGAGGACGTCCCCTGGATGCAACAGAGAAGGATCAATGACTTACGGTACGGGCCTCCTATTTGTTACAGGTGCAGCAAGCCTGGCCACTACTCTAGGCGGTGCCTGTTAAACGAGCAACCCCTGGGGCCAAGGGCCAATCCTCAGGAGTAGACACCAACGGCCCCCCCGATTGGCGAGACCGGTACGTCGGAGCTCACCCCATCATCCCTCTGGCAGTGGATGGCGTCCCGCTCATGGCCCTCTTGGACACAGGATCACAGGTAACCACTATACCATATACACTGTACCAGCAGTATTGGGGTACTGACGAACTTGCCCCCTCTGATGATAGCCTGACCCTTGTCGCAGCTAATGGACTCCCGCTAACCCAAGTGGGATACAAACAAGTGACCCTGATTGTGGGACGTGCGGAGTTAAAGAACCAAGGGATGATTGTGGTGATGAATGAACCCAGTGACCATAACCCAAATGTAATCCTAGGGACCAATGTGATGGAGCATTGTATGAGTGAGGTGCTGAGTCTGTTGCAGCAGTTAGCCGCCACAGCAGGAGGAGGCAGACAGAGGGCTGTGCAGTGTGAGATCCAGGCCCTTCTGTATCGGCAGCAAGTGAACTCAACTGGTGGAGAGATTGGTGGAGTAAGGGTGATGGATGTGGCCCCCTTGGTGGTGCCACCCCGAAGTGAGATGATGATTTGGTGCAGGGCAGCGGTCCACCGTTGCAACCTTTTGTCCCCGTTGGGACTCCCAGCACCATTGTTTATGTGAGTGAATGAAAACTGATCAAACCGAAAAATCATCTGATTACCGTCCGAGAAGAGAACCGTCCCCATTGGGACTGGAGTTGTCCCTGTTGATAAGTTCACCCCATACCCACATGAGAAACTCCTCATCAACATGGCCGAGAACTAGCAGGCCACCCACAAACTAGTGGGCCTGTAAATAATGTTGTGGGATGGATACCGTTACCACCTCCGGAAAGGCAGATTGGAGGAAGAGCCCGCAGCAGAGCAGGCTGGGGCCCGGCCACCACCAGGACCGGTGGCCATCCTCCGGGGGTCAGGGGTCCCCCTTGGACGTGGGGTCCCCTGAAGTGACAGTTGGGTGCGAGTTACCGTACCCGTTCCCGCTCGGGCAGCCTGAACCTGGACTGGGGTCAAGGGGTGCTGCCCACTTCTTAGGGGCAGCATCAGGGCTAGGTTGCTTGGGTGGGAGAGCGAAAGACATCCATCCATCAGTATTAAAAATGTTTTATATGTGCAACGTTAAAGTGACCAGAAAAAATGCTTGTGTTTTAAATGTTTACCGTTTACATGTTATTTATGCTTTTACAGTTTTGCAAAATAAAACCGGTGATGGACGGGCAGCCCACGGACGGTCTGCATTTCACCAAGGGGGAATGTGGCACCCTGGACTAGCCAGGTCGTCACAAGTAACACACACACACACCCACCCCCTAGACAGTTACATTAGCCAGACACAAAACCCTTGTTGCCTCCCTCCAGGGTCTGATGTCCACACCAGGTGGGGCCGAGCAAGGCGGTTGGCCCCACCCACCGAGGAGTTCACAGGCCTGGAGGCGGGAAAAGGAGCAGTTGAGTCCAGGAGGTTGAAGTGAGAGGAGTGAAGTGGAGAGTGTCTGGGTTTGTGGCCCAGGCACTGACAACAAGGTTGGCAGACGGTGGTGGCCGTCTGCAGGAGTGGTGGATCAACGCGGAACCGTATGACCGGGGTCGGGCGGTGGCCCGCTGGTACCGACCGGGGAGCGAAGTAAGCTAGCACACACAGGCAGGGCCATCGGACCCCGACTAGGCTTGGAGCCATCGTCAATAGTCAAATCCAAGTGTGACAAGAACCCCAGGGGTTTCATAATAGCCAAGTCCCGATTGAAGGCAACCGTCCATACCGTAAGGGTATACAGCCACCGCCAACGGCTAGAGACCCAAGGGCCAGCGCTTGTGGGCAAAACGGGCTCCTCCGGCATCTATACACCGGGGAGCGGACTACCATTGGGGACCCATCGTAGTCAAGACAGTACACACAGGTGCAGGGAAAGACAGCCGCCATCACCTGTCTGGGGAGAGACACTGCAGCCGGCTGCGGGACCCGTCAATCCAGCCATTTGGTTTACCGGAGACTTTGTGCATCTCTTGCTGAGTGAGTACACCCGTGCCATCCGGCACCGCGCCGCGCTGTCCCTGCAACCCTGCACCTCACCGACCCTGCCTCCCCGTCACACCACCGGGCCCCGGGACCACCAACTCCTGCAGCGCCCGGCGGGATGATGGAGGAGCTAGCTGCCCAGGTCCGCCACATGGATGGAGACCTAGCCAAGATCCTCGCCGCCCTCGAGCTTCCGACAAGAGTCAAGCCCCCAGGGAGGATCCAGTTCGCCGACAGCCCGGAGGACGTCCCCTGGATGCAACAGAGAAGGATCAATGACTTACGGTACGGGCCTCCTATTTGTTACAGGTGCAGCAAGCCTGGCCACTACTCTAGGCGGTGCCTGTTAAACGAGCAACCCCTGGGGCCAAGGGCCAATCCTCAGGAGTAGACACCAACGGCCCCCCCGATTGGCGAGACCGGTACGTCGGAGCTCACCCCATCATCCCTCTGGCAGTGGATGGCGTCCCGCTCATGGCCCTCTTGGACACAGGATCACAGGTAACCACTATACCATATACACTGTACCAGCAGTATTGGGGTACTGACGAACTTGCCCCCTCTGATGATAGCCTGACCCTTGTCGCAGCTAATGGACTCCCGCTAACCCAAGTGGGATACAAACAAGTGACCCTGATTGTGGGACGTGCGGAGTTAAAGAACCAAGGGATGATTGTGGTGATGAATGCACCCAGTGACCATAACCCAAAAGTAATCCTAGGGACCAATGTGATGGAGCATTGTATGAGTGAGGTGCTGAGTCTGTTGCAGCAGTTAGCCACTACAGCAGGAGGAGGCAGACAGAGGGCTGTGCAGTGTGAGATCCAGGCCCTTCTGTATCGGCAGCAAGTGAACTCAACTGGTGGAGAGATTGGTGGAGTAAGGGTGATGGATGTGGCCCCCTTGGTGGTGCCACCCCGAAGTGAGATGATGATTTGGTGCAGGGCAGCGGTCCACCGTTGCAACCTTTTGTCCCCGTTGGGACTCCCAGCACCATTGTTTATGTGAGTGAATGAAAACTGATCAAACCGAAAAATCATCTGATTACCGTCCGAGAAGAGAACCGTCCCCGTTGGGACTGGAGTTGTCCCTGTTGATAAGTTCACCCCATACCCACATGAGAAACTCCTCATCAACATGGCCGAGAACTAGCAGGCCACCCACAAACTAGTGGGCCTGTAAATAATGTTGTGGGATGGATACCGTTACCACCTCCGGAAAGGCAGATTGGAGGAAGAGCCCGCAGCAGAGCAGGCTGGGGCCCGGCCACCACCAGGACCGGTGGCCATCCTCCGGGGGTCAGGGGTCCCCCTTGGACGTGGGGTCCCCTGAAGTGACAGTTGGGTGCGAGTTACCGTACCCGTTCCCGCTCGGGCAGCCTGAACCTGGACTGGGGTCAAGGGGTGCTGCCCACTTCTTAGGGGCAGCATCAGGGCTAGGTTGCTTGGGTGGGAGAGCGAAAGACATCCATCCATCAGTATTAAAAATGTTTTATATGTGCAACGTTAAAGTGACCAGAAAAAATGCTTGTGTTTTAAATGTTTACCGTTTACATGTTATTTATGCTTTTACAGTTTTGCAAAATAAAACCGGTGATGGACGGGCAGCCCACGGACGGTCTGCATTTCACCAAGGGGGAATGTGGCGCCCTGGACTAGCCAGGTCGTCACAAGTAACACACACACACACCCACCCCCTAGACAGTTACATTAGCCAGACACAAAACCCTTGTTGCCTCCCTCCAGGGTCTGATGTCCACACCAGGTGGGGCGGAGCAAGGCGGTTGGCTCCACCCACCGAGGAGTTCACAGGCCTGGAGGCGGGAAAAGGAGCAGTTGAGTCCAGGAGGTTGAAGTGAGAGGAGTGAAGTGGAGAGTGTCTGGGTTTGTGGCCCAGGCACTGACAACAAGGTTGGCAGACGGTGGTGGCCGTCTGCAGGAGTGGTGGATCAACGCGGAACCGTATGACCGGGGTCGGGCGGTGGCCCGCTGGTACCGACCGGGGAGCGAAGTAAGCTAGCACACACAGGCAGGGCCATCGGACCCCGACTAGGCTTGGAGCCATCGTCAATAGTCAAATCCGAGTGTGACAAGAACCCCAGGGGTTTCATAATAGCCAAGTCCCGATTGAAGGCAACCGTCCATACCGTAAGGGTATATAGCCACCGTCCACGGCTAGAGACCCAAGGGCCAGCGCTTGTGGGCAAAACGGGCTCCTCCGGCATCTATACACCAGGGAGCGGACTACCATTGGGGACCCATCGTAGTCAAGACAGTACACACAGGTGCAGGGAAAGACAGCCGCCATCACCTGTCTGGGGAGAGACACTGCAGCCGGCTGCGGGACCCGTCAATCCAGCCATTTGGTTTACCGGAGACTTTGTGCATCTCTTGCTGAGTGAGTACACCCGTGCCATCCGGCACCGCGCCGCGCTGTCCCTGCAACCCTGCACCTCACCGACCCTGCCTCCCCGTCACACCACCGGGCCCCGGGACCACCAACTCCTGCAGCGCCCGGCGGGATGATGGAGGAGCTAGCTGCCCAGGTCCGCCACATGGATGGAGACCTAGCCAAGATCCTCGCCGCCCTCGAGCTTCCGACAAGAGTCAAGCCCCCAGGGAGGATCCAGTTCGCCGACAGCCCGGAGGACGTCCCCTGGATGCAACAGAGAAGGATCAATGACTTACGGTACGGGCCTCCTATTTGTTACAGGTGCAGCAAGCCTGGCCACTACTCTAGGCGGTGCCTGTTAAACGAGCAACCCCTGGGGCCAAGGGCCAATCCTCAGGAGTAGACACCAACGGCCCCCCCGATTGGCGAGACCGGTACGTCGGAGCTCACCCCATCATCCCTCTGGCAGTGGATGGCGTCCCGCTCATGGCCCTCTTGGACACAGGATCACAGGTAACCACTATACCATATACACTGTACCAGCAGTATTGGGGTACTGACGAACTTGCCCCCTCTGATGATAGCCTGACCCTTGTCGCAGCTAATGGACTCCCGCTAACCCAAGTGGGATACAAACAAGTGACCCTGATTGTGGGACGTGCGGAGTTAAAGAACCAAGGGATGATTGTGGTGATGAATGCACCCAGTGACCATAACCCAAAAGTAATCCTAGGGACCAATGTGATGGAGCATTGTATGAGTGAGGTGCTGAGTCTGTTGCAGCAGTTAGCCACCACAGCAGGAGGAGGCAGACAGAGGGCTGTGCAGTGTGAGATCCAGGCCCTTCTGTATCGGCAGCAAGTGAACTCAACTGGTGGAGAGATTGGTGGAGTAAGGGTGATGGATGTGGCCCCCTTGGTGGTGCCACCCCGAAGTGAGATGATGATTTGGTGCAGGGCAGCGGTCCACCGTTGCAACCTTTTGTCCCCGTTGGGACTCCCAGCACCATTGTTTATGTGAGTGAATGAAAACTGATCAAACCGAAAAATCATCTGATTACCGTCCGAGAAGAGAACCGTCCCCGTTGGGACTGGAGTTGTCCCTGTTGATAAGTTCACCCCATACCCACATGAGAAACTCCTCATCAACATGGCCGAGAACTAGCAGGCCACCCACAAACTAGTGGGCCTGTAAATAATGTTGTGGGATGGATACCGTTACCACCTCCGGAAAGGCAGATTGGAGGAAGAGCCCGCAGCAGAGCAGGCTGGGGCCCGGCCACCACCAGGACCGGTGGCCATCCTCCGGGGGTCAGGGGTCCCCCTTGGACGTGGGGTCCCCTGAAGTGACAGTTGGGTGCGAGTTACCGTACCCGTTCCCGCTCGGGCAGCCTGAACCTGGACTGGGGTCAAGGGGTGCTGCCCACTTCTTAGGGGCAGCATCAGGGCTAGGTTGCTTGGGTGGGAGAGCGAAAGACATCCATCCATCAGTATTAAAAATGTTTTATATGTGCAACGTTAAAGTGACCAGAAAAAATGCTTGTGTTTTAAATGTTTACCGTTTACATGTTATTTATGCTTTTACAGTTTTGCAAAATAAAACCGGTGATGGACGGGCAGCCCACGGACGGTCTGCATTTCACCAAGGGGGAATGTGGCGCCCTGGACTAGCCAGGTCGTCACAAGTAACACACACACACACCCACCCCCTAGACAGTTACATTAGCCAGACACAAAACCCTTGTTGCCTCCCTCCAGGGTCTGATGTCCACACCAGGTGGGGCGGAGCAAGGCGGTTGGCTCCACCCACCGAGGAGTTCACAGGCCTGGAGGCGGGAAAAGGAGCAGTTGAGTCCAGGAGGTTGAAGTGAGAGGAGTGAAGTGGAGAGTGTCTGGGTTTGTGGCCCAGGCACTGACAACAAGGTTGGCAGACGGTGGTGGCCGTCTGCAGGAGTGGTGGATCAACGCGGAACCGTATGACCGGGGTCGGGCGGTGGCCCGCTGGTACCGACCGGGGAGCGAAGTAAGCTAGCACACACAGGCAGGGCCATCGGACCCCGACTAGGCTTGGAGCCATCGTCAATAGTCAAATCCGAGTGTGACAAGAACCCCAGGGGTTTCATAATAGCCAAGTCCCGATTGAAGGCAACCGTCCATACCGTAAGGGTATACAGCCACCGTCCACGGCTAGAGACCCAAGGGCCAGCGCTTGTGGGCAAAACGGGCTCCTCCGGCATCTATACACCAGGGAGCGGACTACCATTGGGGACCCATCGTAGTCAAGACAGTACACACAGGTGCAGGGAAAGACAGCCGCCATCACCTGTCTGGGGAGAGACACTGCAGCCGGCTGCGGGACCCGTCAATCCAGCCATTTGGTTTACCGGAGACTTTGTGCATCTCTTGCTGAGTGAGTACACCCGTGCCATCCGGCACCGCGCCGCGCTGTCCCTGCAACCCTGCACCTCACCGACCCTGCCTCCCCGTCACACCACCGGGCCCCGGGACCACCAACTCCTGCAGCGCCCGGCGGGATGATGGAGGAGCTAGCTGCCCAGGTCCGCCACATGGATGGAGACCTAGCCAAGATCCTCGCCGCCCTCGAGCTTCCGACAAGAGTCAAGCCCCCAGGGAGGATCCAGTTCGCCGACAGCCCGGAGGACGTCCCCTGGATGCAACAGAGAAGGATCAATGACTTACGGTACGGGCCTCCTATTTGTTACAGGTGCAGCAAGCCTGGCCACTACTCTAGGCGGTGCCTGTTAAACGAGCAACCCCTGGGGCCAAGGGCCAATCCTCAGGAGTAGACACCAACGGCCCCCCCGATTGGCGAGACCGGTACGTCGGAGCTCACCCCATCATCCCTCTGGCAGTGGATGGCGTCCCGCTCATGGCCCTCTTGGACACAGGATCACAGGTAACCACTATACCATATACACTGTACCAGCAGTATTGGGGTACTGACGAACTTGCCCCCTCTGATGATAGCCTGACCCTTGTCGCAGCTAATGGACTCCCGCTAACCCAAGTGGGATACAAACAAGTGACCCTGATTGTGGGACGTGCGGAGTTAAAGAACCAAGGGATGATTGTGGTGATGAATGCACCCAGTGACCATAACCCAAAAGTAATCCTAGGGACCAATGTGATGGAGCATTGTATGAGTGAGGTGCTGAGTCTGTTGCAGCAGTTAGCCACCACAGCAGGAGGAGGCAGACAGAGGGCTGTGCAGTGTGAGATCCAGGCCCTTCTGTATCGGCAGCAAGTGAACTCAACTGGTGGAGAGATTGGTGGAGTAAGGGTGATGGATGTGGCCCCCTTGGTGGTGCCACCCCGAAGTGAGATGATGATTTGGTGCAGGGCAGCGGTCCACCGTTGCAACCTTTTGTCCCCGTTGGGACTCCCAGCACCATTGTTTATGTGAGTGAATGAAAACTGATCAAACCGAAAAATCATCTGATTACCGTCCGAGAAGAGAACCGTCCCCGTTGGGACTGGAGTTGTCCCTGTTGATAAGTTCACCCCATACCCACATGAGAAACTCCTCATCAACATGGCCGAGAACTAGCAGGCCACCCACAAACTAGTGGGCCTGTAAATAATGTTGTGGGATGGATACCGTTACCACCTCCGGAAAGGCAGATTGGAGGAAGAGCCCGCAGCAGAGCAGGCTGGGGCCCGGCCACCACCAGGACCGGTGGCCATCCTCCGGGGGTCAGGGGTCCCCCTTGGACGTGGGGTCCCCTGAAGTGACAGTTGGGTGCGAGTTACCGTACCCGTTCCCGCTCGGGCAGCCTGAACCTGGACTGGGGTCAAGGGGTGCTGCCCACTTCTTAGGGGCAGCATCAGGGCTAGGTTGCTTGGGTGGGAGAGCGAAAGACATCCATCCATCAGTATTAAAAATGTTTTATATGTGCAACGTTAAAGTGACCAGAAAAAATGCTTGTGTTTTAAATGTTTACCGTTTACATGTTATTTATGCTTTTACAGTTTTGCAAAATAAAACCGGTGATGGACGGGCAGCCCACGGACGGTCTGCATTTCACCAAGGGGGAATGTGGCGCCCTGGACTAGCCAGGTCGTCACAAGTAACACACACACACACCCACCCCCTAGACAGTTACATTAGCCAGACACAAAACCCTTGTTGCCTCCCTCCAGGGTCTGATGTCCACACCAGGTGGGGCGGAGCAAGGCGGTTGGCTCCACCCACCGAGGAGTTCACAGGCCTGGAGGCGGGAAAAGGAGCAGTTGAGTCCAGGAGGTTGAAGTGAGAGGAGTGAAGTGGAGAGTGTCTGGGTTTGTGGCCCAGGCACTGACAACAAGGTTGGCAGACGGTGGTGGCCGTCTGCAGGAGTGGTGGATCAACGCGGAACCGTATGACCGGGGTCGGGCGGTGGCCCGCTGGTACCGACCGGGGAGCGAAGTAAGCTAGCACACACAGGCAGGGCCATCGGACCCCGACTAGGCTTGGAGCCATCGTCAATAGTCAAATCCGAGTGTGACAAGAACCCCAGGGGTTTCATAATAGCCAAGTCCCGATTGAAGGCAACCGTCCATACCGTAAGGGTATACAGCCACCGTCCACGGCTAGAGACCCAAGGGCCAGCGCTTGTGGGCAAAACGGGCTCCTCCGGCATCTATACACCAGGGAGCGGACTACCATTGGGGACCCATCGTAGTCAAGACAGTACACACAGGTGCAGGGAAAGACAGCCGCCATCACCTGTCCGGGGAGAGACACTGCAGCCGGCTGCGGGACCCGTCCATCCAGCCATTTGGTTTACCGGAGACTTTGTGCATCTCTTGCTGAGTGAGTACACCCGTGCCATCCGGCACCGCGCCGCGCTGTCCCTGCAACCCTGCACCTCACCGACCCTGCCTCCCCGTCACACCACCGGGCCCCGGGACCACCAACCCCTACCCACGGAGGGGGAAAACAACATCCCAGCTGCTCCCTACCATCGCTCCCGGGATCCCCGTCACCAGCAGCGGTGGTGCCCATCTTCACCACAACCCGTGGGTGGCATCACGGACTAAATCCCCAAACCAAACCACCCCCCTTTTCACTCACGGGCGAGGAGCGCCGCTCGAGTCCCCGGATCCGGCCCACCGCTCAAGCCACCGAGCAGCAGCCGCAGCGCCGGACCCGAGCGTTAGCGAGCGCAATGCCCCGCCGCCCGCGACAGATGTTCCTACAGCCAATCACAGTAGATATTTGAAAGAAAGAAACCGGGTGTTTCTTTCAAATATCCACTCTGACCACTTCGGGGCTGCAGCTATTTCACCTAGCTACCACATGAATATAGGAGTTGTGACTTTCACAACCCTTATAGGTGAGTTCATCTTATTAATTATTATCTTGGTTTTTATCTGGTAAGACCCTCTGCGCTTTTTGTTCCACAGCCTCTGACTTTCCTGCAGCCAATCACGGCACAGCAAACATCCACAAGGTTCAGACACAAGGACTTGTGTCATTGACTTCCTAAGTCACATGTCCCTTTGCATATCAAATGAGGGACATGGCATCGGCACCATTTTGTGAATGTTAAAGATTAGGGAAAGTGCTACCACCGCTGCTGCTAGATAGTTAGCTTAGCTAGGGGTTAAATCATAAGGCCATGTGCGTACGTTGCGTATTTTTCTGCGTTTTGGCTGCGTTTACAACTGCACTGTGTCATTGACAAAATGGATGTGTTGTGCTTCCCCAGAAAAGTCTATGAGAATCATGCAAAATCTGTGCGCACAATGCTTTTTGAAACGCAGCGTTTTTGATTGTCAAAAATTTGTCAAAAACTCTGCATTTGAAGAGGCAACATGTCAATTGTTTTTGCCATTTTGGCTGCGTTCTACACCCATTGAAATCAATTAGTTGCAGAAAAACACTGCCAAAATGTTAAGCAGTGCATTTGCACTGCATTATTGTTGCGATCCGCATGTTTTTTTTACATAACAAAGGCAGGTCTTTCGTCTCTCTCTCTGTCGGTCAGTCTGTCGGTCGGTCTCTATCTCTCTCTCTGTCCATGTCGGTCTCTCCCTCCCACCCTCTCTCTCATACTCACCGATCCACGATCACCGGCACGGCACTGCACGGCGTTCACACTGTGGCGGTTTTTCCTCTTTTGAAAATGGCAGCCGCTCATTAATGCATCTCGTATTCCCTGCTTCCCCCACCCACCGGCGCCTATGATTGGTTGCAGTCAGACACGCCCCCACGCTGAGTGACAGCTGTCTCACTGCAACCAATCACAGCCGCCGGTGGGCGTCTCTATATCGAGCAGTAAAAAAAAAATAATTAAAAAAAAAGACGTGCGGTCCCCCCAATTTGGATACCAGCCAGGGTAAAGCCACACGGCTGAAGGCTGGTATTCTCAGGATGGGTAGCTCCACGTTATGGGGAGCCCCCCAGCCGAACAATATCAGCCAGCCGCCCAGATTTGCCGCATCCATTAGATGCGACAGTCCCGGGACTTTACCCGGCTCATCCCGAATTACCCTGGTGCGGTGGCAAACGGGGTAATAAGGATTTAATGGCAGCAGCCCATAGCTGCCACTAAGTTCTAGGTTAATCATGGCAGGCGTCTCTCCGAGATACCTTCCATGATTAACCCGTAAGTTAAAGAAAATAAACACACATCCAAAAAATCCTTTATTTGTAATGAAAGACAAAATACACCCTCTTTCACCACCTTATTAACCCCTCAAAAACACCACCAGGTCCGACGTAATCCACGCAAGGTCCCTAGACGATTTCAGCTCTGCTACATCGGAAGCTGACAGGAACGGCAGTAGAACACCGCCGCTACTGTCAGCTCCATGCAGTAACTGAAGTGAGTCGTGCGATCAGCTGTGCTGTCACTGAGGTTACTTGCGGCCACCTCTCTCAGGTGGAGGACTGCTGCTGTGGCCACGAGTAACCTGAGTGAAAGCACAGCTGATCACGCGGCTCACTGCAGTCACTCAGGGGATTTGCGATCACAGGTGAATCCTTCACGTGTGACCACAAATCAAGCCGCGGCACATGCACAGAGCCGCGCGAGCACAATGAAGTCGGGTGAAGTTCATCCGAGTTCATTGTGATCGCGTGACTCTGTCTCGCAGCCAGCCATGCTCTTTTTGACAGTGCGGTCCCACTCGGCTCTGCTGCAAGTCTATGGGGATGCTGCAGAGCTGAGTGGGACCGCACTGTGAAAAATGTGCGTTCTGGAAGCTTTTCCCACATTGTCTATGGCAGAGCAAGCATCCAGAATGCATGAATTCTCCAGGAATGTGCACACGTTGCATTCTGCCGAATGTGTCTCAGAACGCAGCTTTTTCGTCTGCATTCTGAGACACACATGCAGTGGCTTACACGCTGCGGAATTGAACGCAACGTGCACACATGGCCTTAATCATAGGTAGTTGTGATAGAGAGGAAAGCTACAGTGTAAAATAGGGATGTGCAGTATGGGGAAAGGTGTGTGCCACAAATCGGCATTTTATTATATAAATAGAAATTGTTACTTGTGAGTGCCTGCTAAAACGTTGCCTGTGAATGATCAGTGAATGATCAAAATAGGTATTGCTACTTTTTACTGCCTGCTCAAAATTACCACATTTCTAGGTATTGTTACTTAGTAGTGCCTACTCTAAATTTGCCAGTGAAATAGCTAAAGGGGTCTTAGCAATTTTCAGTGTCTGCTCCAATTTATCCAGTGAACAACATTTCTAGGTATTACAACTTCTTAGTGCCTGCTCCAATTCTCCAGTGAAGTAGCTAAATAGGTCTTGGCACTTTTTAGTGCCTGCTCCAAATTACCCAATGAACCACATTTCTGGGAAGTAATTTATTAGTGCCTGCTCTAAATTTGCAAGTGAAGAAGCTATTTAGGTCTTGGCACTTTTTGTTGCCTGCTCCAAATTACCCAGTGAACCACATTTCTAGGTATTGCTACCTATTAGTGCCTGCTCAAAATTTGCCTGTGAACTAGCTAAATACAAATAAAACCACTTATACATACACTATCTAAAAAGACACATATGCATATTTTTTCTCATTATCTGACATGAAATCAGGATAACGCTTTCCTGTTTTAGGTCAATTAGGAACCAAAATTATTCATATTTGCCAAATGGCAGAATAATGAGAGAGGATATTTTAATTAATTTTTATTACTTTCTGCAAAGTCAAAGGTTTACATACATTTCATTAGTATTTGGTATCATTGCCGTTAAACTGCATGACTTGGGTCTAACATTTTGGATATCCATCTACAAGCTTCTCACAATAGATAATAGGAATTTGGGCCCATTCCTCTTGACAGAACTGAGTAACTGAGCCATTTTTGTAGGTCGTCTTGCTCGCACCTGCCTTTTCACCTTGCCCATAAATTTTCAATAGGATTGAGATCAGGACTTTGTGGTGGCTACTCCAAAATATTTACTTTGTTATCCTTGAGCCACTTTGAAACCAGTTTGGCATTATGCTTCAGGTTATTGTCTTTACTTAGAAGACCCATTTCCGCCCAAGATTTAAGTTCCTGGATGATGTCTTGTGATGTTGCTTCAGTATTGACCCATAATCTTCTTTCCTCATGATGCCATATATTTTCTGAAGTGCACCAGTCCCTCGTGCAGCAAAACAATCCCAGAACATGAAGCTGCCACCCCCGTGTTTGCGGCTGGGATGGTGCTCTTAGGCTTCAAAGCTTCGCCCTTTTTCCTTCAAATGTACCAATAGTCATTATGGCCAAACACTTCAATTTTAGTTTTGTCAGACTACAGGACAAGTCTCCAAAAAGTAAGGTCTTTGTTGCTGTGTGTATTTGTATACATTAATCTGGTTTTTTTATGTTTCTTTTGGAGTAATGTCTTCTTCCTGGCAGAGTGGACTTTCAGCCTAGGTTGATACAGAACTAGTTTTAATGTGGATAATGACACAGTCTTACCAGCTTCTGCCAGCATCTTCACAAGGTCTTTTGCTTTTGTTCTTGGGTTGATATGCAAATGTTTGACCAAAGCACATTCATCTCTGGTACACAGAACCCATCTCCTTCCTGACCGGTATGATGGCTGGACATTCCTATCTTGTTTTTACTTATGTATAATTGTTTGTACTGATGAATGAGGCACCTTCAGGTATTTGGAAATTGTACCCAAGGATGAACCAAACTTGTGCACGTCCACAATTCTCGTCCCAAGATTTTGGCTGATTTCTATTGACTTTCCCATGATGCTACTCAAAGAAGCAGTGTGTTTCAGGTGTGCATTAAAAAACACCCACAGATGTCTCTAATTAACTCAGATGTTGCCAATAAACCTATCAGAAGCTTTCAAGGATATGACAGCACCATATGGTGCTGTTCCATAATGTTTAAAGGCTTAGTACTCTTAGTGTATGTAAATTTTTACTTTGCAGAAAGTAATAAAAAATGCCTTAAAACTAGAGATGAGCGAACTGGTCGCGGTTCGGCTCGAGTTCGGTTCGCTGAATGGACGTCTCGTTCGAGTTTGGATCGGCGAACGTTCGACGAACCGAACTCGAACCGCATAGGAAACAATGGCAGGCAATCACAAACACATAAAAACACCTAGAAAACACCCTCAAAGATGTCCAAAAGGTGACAAACAACTCACAACACCACACAAACACATGGGAAAGTGACAAGGACATATACTCATGCGAAAACAAAAGAGCTAGACAAGGAAAAAGAGGAGGAGACACAGATATAGGCATGGCACGCCCTTCTAAAATCATGTAAAACACCGCAAGGTGACTCCAAGCGGAGTCTCCCTTTTTTCCAAAAATTGGGCCACACACACACACACCCCTTCAGTGGCAGCACTTGTGCCCCAGTTGTACACTTCACAGGTAGATATGCATCAAGCACATTAAAAAATACGCCATACTTAACCGTCCGCAGGATGACACCGGGGTAGGTAGCAAAGTCTTTCCTGATCCCAGCTCTGTGCATCTTGGATCATTTTTAAAAACAATGTAAGCAAGGGTTACTCCAAGCGGAGTCTCCCTTTTTTCCAAAAATTGGGCCACACACACACCCTCCCCTTCAGTGGCAGCACTTGAGCCCCAGTTGTACACTTCACAGGTAGATTTGCATCAAGCACATTCAAAATACACAAGCATTTACTCTCCCCAGGATGACACAGGGGTAGTAAATTCCTTGTGGATTCATGACTTGTTCATTTTCATGAATGTTAGTCTGTCCACATTGTCACTGGACAGACGTGTGCACTTATCTGTCAGCACACACCCAGCAGCACTGAAGACACGTTCAGAGACAACGCTGGCAGCTGGACATGACAAAATCTCCAAGGCGTAAGTGGAGAGCTCTGGCCATTTTTCAAGATTTGAAGCCCAAAATAAGCAAGGCTCCATTTGCAAAGTAATGGCATCGATGTTCATTTGGAGATACTCCTGTATCATCCTCTCCAGCCGTTGACTATGTGTCAGACTTGTTGTCTCTGGTGGCCTTGCAAAGGAGGGTCTAAAAAAATTATGAAAAGATTCAAAAATATTGCTGTTACCAGCACCAGATATGGTGCTACTGGTACGGGTAGACTGTTGAAGATGACGAGACCATCCCATGTTTGTCAAGTTACAACTGGGAGATTCACTTCCTGCACCTGCACGGTTGTTTGGTGGAAAAGCCAAGCTAAGATCGAGTAACAGCTTCTGCTGATACTCCTGCCTGCATACGTGCGTCCCTTTCTATGGGTGGAATTATGTCACAAAATTTGGACTTGTACCGGGGATCTAATAGTGTGGCAAGCCAGTAGTCATCATCACTTCTAATTTTGACAATACGAGGGTCATGTTGGAGGTAGTGCAGCAAGAAGGCACGCATGTGCCTTGCGCAGCCATGCGGACCAAGTCCACGCTGTGCTTGTGGCATAGAAGTGCTAACCGTTCTCTCTTCCTCTGACATCTCCCCCCAACCTCTTTCAACTGAAATTTGACCAAGGTCTCCCTCATCCGCTGAGTCTTCCATGTCCATGGACAGTTCGTCCTCCATTTCTTCATGTTCTCCTGCACCTTCCTCAACATTTCACCTGCTACCATGCGCCCTTGTTGATCCCTGTCCCCCATGGTCCCATGCCTGCCGCGTTGGTGATGATGAACGTCTGGACCTTGGTGATGTTGTGTCTTGCGCATATGAATCCTCCTGTAGTTCATCCCCTTCCTGTTGTCCCACTCCCTGACTCCGAATAGTGTTTAACGTGTGCTCCAGCATGTAAATGACTGGAATTGTCATGCTGATAATGGCATTGTCAGCGCTAAACATATTCGTCGCCATGTCGAAACTGTTCAGAAGGGTGCATAGGTCCTTGATCTGAGACCACTCCATCAGGGTGATCTACCCCACCTCTGCATCTCGTTGGCCCAGGCTATACGTCATGACGTATTGCACCAGGGCTCGGCGGTGCTGCCACAGTCGCTGTAACATGTGGAGAGTCGAATTCCAGTGTGTCGCCACATCGCATTTTAGGCGATGAACTGGCAGGCCGAAAGACTTCTGGAGCGATTCAAGTTGCTCAGCAGCGGTGGTTGAACGACGGAAGTGAGCAGACAGTTTTCGTGCCCTGTTCAGAAGGCCATCTAGGCGGGGATAGTGTGTTAAAAATTGCTGGACAACAAGGTTCAACACGTGAGCCATACAAGGCACGTGTGTCACCTTGCCCAGGCGAAGGGCCGCACCCAGGTTTGCAGCATTGTCGCACACGGCCTTACCAGGCTGCAGGTTGAGTGGAAACAACCATTTATTAAACTCAGTCTCCAGAGCTGCCCACAACTCATCCGCTGTGTGACTCCTATTTCCAAGACATATCAAGCTAAAGACCGCCTGATGCCGTTGCGCTCTGCTGCCAGCATAGTAATGAGGGTTGCGTGATTCCTTCTGCGCAGTGAAAACGCTGGTGGCCTGACCAGGCAGGCTTGGGGCGGAGGTGGAGGACCCAGATGAGGTGGAGGAGGCAGAAGCAGTGGCGGAACTTGGACAGACAGAGGATTGACACACAAGTCATGGGGACAGCAAGACTTGTGCAGCAGACCCTTCACCATCTATCACCATAGTTACCCAGTGCCCAGTCAGCGACATGTAACGTCCCTTTCCATGCTTACTGGTCCAAGTACCGGTGGTGAAATGCACCCGTTCACACACAGAGTTTCTCAAGGAAGTGGTGATGTTGTGTGCGACATGCTGGTGTAGCGCGGGCACACCTTTCTTAGAGAAGTAGGGGCAACTGGGCATCTGGTACTGGGGCACAACGACAGACATAAGGTCTCTAAAATCCTGTGTGTCCACCAGGCGGAAAGGCAGCATTTCGGTAGCCAAGAGCTTACAGAGGGATAAAGTCAACCTCATAGCTTTGTCATGGGTCGCAGGAAATGGCCTTTTATTTGTCCACATCTGAGGGACAGAGATCTGGCTGCTGTGTGTAGACGGAGTTGAGTAGGGTGTCCCTGGAAAAATGCAGGTTTGTGAGGAAAGTGCAGGCGTAGACATGATGTTGCTGTCATCCAACGTTGGTGCTATCGATGTCTGAGAGAGCTGTACACACGCACTTGTTTCCCCTTCCAAACCAACTGACGACCTACCAAGCAAACTGCCTATTGCGGTTACAGTGGTGGAAGTTGTGCGTGGAAAACCAGGTGTGACAGCTGTCTCTACAGTCCTAGAAGATGAAGAGCGCGCGGGTGCACTGGAAGGAGCAGGCGGTGGATGGTTCGCTCCGCTAGGCCGCATTGCAGCTCGGTGAGCTTCCCACTGGGACATATGATATTTATTCATGTGACGATTCATGGAAGAAGTTGTCAAACTGCTGAGGTTTTGCCCTCTACTAACAAAATCATGACAAATTTTACAGATCACTTAATTTGGGCGATCTTTTGCTATGTCAAAAAAGGACCAGGCTAGGCAAGGCTTAGAGGGCATGCGACCTGCTGATCCACCCTGACTAGTGCTCAGAGGCACAATGGTGGCTGAGGATGCAGTTGTAGACGTGCTACCAGTACTCCGACTCTGTCCAGGATGGCGCAAGGTAACTTCATCGTCAGTTGTATCCTCCTCCACCGTCTGTTGACCATTTCGAGGGCCTGACTGTGGGTTGACAGTAGGTGGGATCTAGAACTTTCTCATCAATTATTGTGTTTGCACTCCCCTCACCCTCAGACCGAGCCTCTTCTTGCCCTGACCGAATATTTAAGTTGTCATCCCAATCTGGTATCTGCGTCTCATCGTCATCAGTATGTTCCTCATTGTCTATTACAACATGTGTTTCAGTTTGTGAATAAGGGTCAACATTATGCTCAGAAACTTGGTCATCACGGCCTGAATCTGAGTCACAAAGGTTCTGGGCATCACTGCAGACCATTTCCTGGTCTGTACTCACTGTAGCTTGGGAGCAGACCTCTGATTCCCAGGCTATAGTGTGACTGAACAGCTCTGCAGACTCAGCCATCTCAGTTCCACCATACTGTGCAGGGCGGATGGAGACTTCAGAGCTGGGAGAAAGCAAGTGTGATTGGGATGACAACTCAGAGGACTGGTGTTTTTTGGATGCGGTAGTTGAGGTGGAGGAGAGGGCACTTGTTGGACCACTTGAGATCCATTCAAGCATTTTCTTTCTTTGGCCATCATCTACCTTTGTTCCAGTTGTTCGTGTCCGTAAAAAAGGGAGCCCATCGGATTGTCCACGGTAAGTAGTAGACATCTTACTTTTGCTGGAAGATGGTCTATCTTCAGCAGATGTTAATGGAGCTTTGCCACCTTCCCCACGGACAAACCCTTTTTTTCCTTTTCCAACATGCCTCTTCCCCTTTCCACCAGCATCTGTCATTTTGCCACTCATTTTGATTGCGACAAGATTGTGCACTTAAAATGTGGTAGTAAAAATTGAGAGGTGGTATAGATTGCAGCGGTGGTCTATCTTTATTAACAGCAGAATAAACAACAATAACTATCCCTGACAATGCAACTGCGGCCCTTAAACTGGCAGCATAGTTTGCTAGTATAATGGCTTAGTAACAATGAGTTTGAGTGTGCAATGCAGAGGTGCTGCACATAGGTTTGCACCAGTGGGACACTAATGGAAGTCTAACAGCCACTTTTAGGATGCCACTAAGCTTACTCAGTGTTTGCTAGTATAATGGCTTAGTAACAATGAGTTTGAGTGTGCAATGCAGAGGTGCTGCACATAGGTTTGCACCAGTGGGACACTAATGGAAATCCAACAGCCACTTTTAGGATGCCACTAAGTTTACTCAGTGTTTGCTAGTATAATGGCTTAGTAACAATGAGTTTGGGTTTGCAATGCAGAGGTGCTGCACATAGGTTTGCACCAGTGGGACACTAATGGAAGTCCAACAGCCACTTTTAAGATGCCACTAAGTTTCCTCAGTGTTTGCTAGTATAATGGCTTAGTAAAAATGAGTTTGAGTGTGCAAAGGGCAGGAGGCTACAGTGGCAGGGTTGTGGGTCTGGGTAGAGGAAAGGAAGCCTCCCTTTCTATCCCTCCTAATGGGGAAATGCAGCGAGGAAATCCCTGACCTTAGTTACACAGACGCTTTCATCTTGTGTAGCTGTTAAAATCTGTTTTCACGGACCTGACTGTCACCTATGGCTCTGACCGTGCCGGTATTAGCCCTTACAAGGACTAATAGAAACTTCTATCCCTATTCTGTATAGCGCTGTGTATAGAGCGTACACAGCAGTATCGGAGACAGGAGCTACGCTAGCGGTGACTGACACCAAGATGCAGAAGGCAGATAATGGCGTGCTGGAGGAAAATGTCCGTTTTTATAATGCATGGACATGTGACATGGACATCCTATGACACATGCCGTTGCTTCTCTGGCTAAAAGTCCACTTAGCTGTGTGTGTGTCTGGGATTGGCTGACATGCTGGCCCGCCCCACTACACGCGCGCGCTTAGGGAAGGAAGACAAGGGAAAAAAAAAAATGGCGATCGCCATTATCCAAACAGCAGTGATCTGAATGCGCTCTTCCCGCACACTATACGCTGAAATTTCATAATAGTGTGAGTCACAGAGTGACTTACACTATTACAGCGGAAAGCCAGCTAGTAATTAGGTTGTCTTTTTGCTGCTAGAACCGTTCTCGAACGTATCTAGAACTATCGAGCTTTAGCATAAAGCTCGAGTTCTACTTCGATCTAGAACAGCCCCCAAAATCACTCGAGCCGCGAACTGGAGAACCTCGAACCGCGAACCGCGCTCAACTCTACTTAAAACCTTCTCTATCCCTTTATTCTAGCATTTGGCAAATATAAATAACTAGCTGTAGTACCCAGCATTGCCCGGGATAGTAACGGTACAGATTGTTGGGGCGTTTAGACAGTGACTGGTAATGAATTGGGGGAAAATACAGTGGCTAGTTAATTTAAATATTTATTGGGCAAGGAGAAGTTAACAGCTATTTATAGTTAACTGGGGTCACAATGGTGCATTACAAAGTAATATTTGTAATATAGGGTTACATAATAGCTATTTACGGTATGTTCTGTATTAGTGGTGGGTGCGTGTCTGTTTTTAACGACGTAGTGGGGAGGGGAATTTCTTATTCAGGAAATAAATGTGTTCATACATGTGACCTTTTATATTTTTTGGGGCATGGTTATCAGTGTAGTAAACTACAGTGACCGAGTCCTTGCATTAGACCATTGACATGAAAGTTGGACATAATGACGAAAAGAAAGTTTAAATCAGACGAAACATCAGGGGTATGTAAATATTTATTCTGTATAGGGTTACGTTTAAATGGACTGACTGGCGGTACTAAAAGTCCACCATTCGGTAAATCATTACCGATCTGCAGTCGTTTACTGCAGTCTGTCTGTTAAACAGGCTATTAAAGGAGTGGTCTGAAAAAAAAAAAAAAAAAAGGAGTGGTCTGAAGCTAAATTTTATTTTCATTATAAACTCTATTTAAAGTCATAATCAAATATATTTTTCTAATATACTTTCATTAAAAAATTCCCTTTACCTAACTACAATATCTATCTTTTTTTTCTACTGCTTCCTCTTTAAGACACGTCATTTCAGCATGGTCTGTTGCCGGCTCTTAACTTCTGATTAGAGCCGGAGAGAGAACACATTGTCACATTGCACAATGACAGGAATTTACTGAGCATCCATTGGAATTGAAAACCGACGCATGCTCAATACAGCAGGGACTAGACCAGCCCCTGAAATGGAGATTACTGTTGACATGTCATTTCAAGGAAGGGGCAGAGGTTGCAACAGTGACTGTAGCGTATTCCCCCGATAACGCTTCGTTTGAGTATCACACCATTTACTGGGATTCCCAAACAAAGTGTCTTTAAAGAGGAAGTAGTAGAAAAAAAATCTTGTTGTAAATAGCGCTGTTTCTTATTGTATAGTATCCACTATTATGTATAGTGCTATGGAATGTATAGCACTGTAAGTAAGGGATATAAAATTGTGTGGTGCACTACTCGCAGCACTGTTGTGTGTTTTTGCATCTGCAGATGTGTACCTCAGGATCTGTGAGATCATGGAACATGTCACATAATACATCAAGTGCTGAGGGGCCATGCCCTCTAAACTGCCTGGGGCCCCGGCTACTCTTAATTAGAGTTGAGCGCGGTTCGTGGTTCGTGGTTCTCCAGTTCTAGGCTCGAGTGATTTTGGGGCATGTTCTAGATCGAACTAGAACTCGAGCTTTTTGCAAAAGCTCGATAGTTCTAGAAACGTTCGAGAACGGTTCTAGCAGCCAAAAAACAGCTAAATCTTAGCTTGGTTTCTGCTGTAATAGTGTAAGTCACTCTGTGAATCAAACTATTATCACATTTCAGTGTATAGTGTGCGTGAACAGCGCCTTCAGATCACTGCTGTTTCTATAATGGCGATCGCCATTTTTTTTTTTTTTTTTCTTGTCTTCCTTCCCTAAGCGCGCGCGTCTTGTGGGGCTGGCCAGCATGTCAGCCAATCACAGACACACACTCACCTAAGTGGACTTTGAGGCAGAGAAGCAACGGCATGTGTGATAGGATCTGCATGTCACATGTCCCTGCATTATAAAACCGGACATTTTCTTCACGATCGCCATTATCTGCCTTCTGCGTCTTTGGTGTCAGACATCACTGTCGCAGTTCCGTCCTTTGTCCTATCGCCGATACAGCTGTATGCGCTGCATACACAGCGTTAGACAGCTTAGGGAGAGCACATTCTAGCAGTCCTTTTAAGGGCTCGTACCGGCAGGGTCAGAGAGCCATAGGTGACAGGTCCTGCAAACAGCAACAGCGTCTGTGTAGCCCAGGTCAGGGATTTCCTCCCTGCATTTCACCAATAGGAGGGAATAGAAAGGCAGGCTTCCATTCCTCTACCCAGAGCACCACAATCCTGCCACTGTACCCTCTTGTCCTCTGCACACTCCAACTCATTCTAAGTAAGCCATTATACTAGCAAACACTCAGTGTACCTAGTGGCATCCTATACGTGGCTATTGGACTTTGCTATAGTCCCACTAGTGCAAAGACATTTGCAGAGCACATCTGCCTGCATTGCACACTCCAAGTTTTTTAAACTCAGCCATTATACTAGCAAACACTCAGTGTACCTAGTGGCATCCTATACGTGGCTATTGGACTTTGCTATAGTCCCACTAGGGCCAAGACATTTGCAGAGCGCATCTGCCTGCGTTGCACACTCCAACAAATTATAACGAAGCCATTATACTAGCAAACACTCAGTGTACCTAGTGGCATCCTATACGTGGCTATTGGACTTTGCTATAGTCCCACTAGTGCCAAGACATTTGCAGCACGTCTGCCTGCGTTGCACACTCCAACGAATTATAACTAAGCCATTATACTAGCACACACTCAGTGTACCTAGTGGCATCCTATACGTGGCTATTGGACTTTGCTATAGTCCCACTAGTGCAAAGACATTAGCAGAGCACATCTGCCTGCATTGCACACTCCAAGTTTTTTAAACTTAGCCATTATACTAGCAAACACTCAGTGTACCTAGTGGCATCCTATACGTGGCTATTGGACTTTGCTATAGTCCCACTAGTGCCAAGACATTTGCAGAGCGCATCTGCCTGCGTTGCACACTCCAACTAATTATAACGAAGCCATTATACTAGCAAACACTCAGTGTACCTAGTGGCATCCTATACGTGGCTATTGGACTTTGCTATAGTCCCACTAGTGCCAAGACATTTGCAGAGCGCATCTGCCTGCGTTCCACACTCCAACAAATTATAACGAAGCCATTATACTAGCAAACACTCAGTGTACCTAGTGGCATCCTATACGTGGCTATTGGACTTTGCTATAGTCCCACTAGTGCCAAGACATTTGCAGAGCGCATCTGCCTGCGTTGCACACTCCAACTAATTATAACGAAGCCATTATACTAGCAAACACTCAGTGTACCTAGTGGCATCCTATACGTGGCTATTGGACTTTGCTATAGTCCCACTAGTGCCAAGACATTTGCAGAGCGCATCTGCCTGCGTTGCACACTCCAACTAATTATAACGAAGCCATTATACTAGCAAACACTCAGTGTACCTAGTGGCATCCTATACGTGGCTATTGGACTTTGCTATAGTCCCACTAGTGCCAAGACATTTGCAGAGCGCATCTGCCTGCGTTGCACACTCCAACAAATTATAACGAAGCCATTATACTAGCAAACACTCAGTGTACCTAGTGGCATCCTATACGTGGCTATTGGACTTTGCTATAGTCCCACTAGTGCCAAGACATTTGCAGAGCGCATCTGCCTGCGTTGCACACTCCAACTCATTATAACTAAGCCATTATACTAGCAAACACTCAGTGTACCTAGTGGCATCCTATACGTGGCTATTGGACTTTGCTATAGTCCCACTAGTGCCAAGACATTTGCAGAGCGCATCTGCCTGCGTTGCACACTCCAACTCATTATAACTAAGCCATTATACTAGCAAACACTCAGTGTACCTAGTGGCATCCTATACGTGGCTATTGGACTTTGCTATAGTCCCACTAGGGCCAAGACATTTGCAGAGCGCATCTGCCTGCGTTGCACACTCCAACTAATTATAACGAAGCCATTATACTAGCAAACACTCAGTGTACCTAGTGGCATCCTATACGTGGCTATTGGACTTTGCTATAGTCCCACTAGTGCCAAGACATTTGCAGAGCGCATCTGCCTGCGTTGCACACTCCAACTAATTATAACGAAGCCATTATACTAGCACACACTCAGTGTACCTAGTGGCATCCTATACGTGGCTATTGGACTTTGCTATAGTCCCACTAGTGCTAAGACATTTGCAGAGCACATCTGCCTGCATTGCACACTCCAAGTTTTTTAAACTCAGCCATTATACTAGCAAACAGTCAGTGTACCTAGTGGCATCCTAAACGTGGCTATTGTACTTTTGTCAATTCACAGTATTGGAACGTTATTTGCAGCACGTCTGCCTGCATTGCACACTCTAACTTTTTTAAACTCAGCCATTATACTAGCAAACACTCACTGTACCTAGTGGCATCCTAAACGTGGCTATTGTACTTTTGTCAATTCACAGTATTGGAACGTTATTTGCAGCACGTCTGCCTGCATTGCACACTCTAACTTTTTTAAACTCAGTCATTATACTAGCAAACACTCACTGTACCTAGTGGCATCCTAAACGTGGCTATTGTACTTTTGTCAATTCACAGTATTGGAACGTTATTTGCAGCACGTCTGCCTGCATTGCACACTCCAACTAATTATAACGAAGCCATTATACTAGCAAACACTCAGTGTACCTAGTGGCATCCTATACGTGGCTATTGGACTTTGCTATAGTCCCACTAGTGCCAAGACATTTGCAGAGCGCATCTGCCTGCGTTGCACACTCCAACAAATTATAACGAAGCCATTATACTAGCAAACACTCAGTGTACCTAGTGGCATCCTATACGTGGCTATTGGACTTTGCTATAGTCCCACTAGTGCCAAGACATTTGCAGCACGTCTGCCTGCGTTGCACACTCCAACGAATTATAACTAAGCCATTATACTAGCACACACTCAGTGTACCTAGTGGCATCCTATACGTGGCTATTGGACTTTGCTATAGTCCCACTAGTGCAAAGACATTAGCAGAGCACATCTGCCTGCATTGCACACTCCAAGTTTTTTAAACTCAGCCATTATACTAGCAAACACTCAGTGTACCTAGTGGCATCCTATACGTGGCTATTGGACTTTGCTATAGTCCCACTAGTGCCAAGACATTTGCAGAGCGCATCTGCCTGCGTTGCACACTCCAACTAATTATAACGAAGCCATTATACTAGCAAACACTCAGTGTACCTAGTGGCATCCTATACGTGGCTATTGGACTTTGCTATAGTCCCACTAGTGCCAAGACATTTGCAGAGCGCATCTGCCTGCGTTGCACACTCCAACAAATTATAACGAAGCCATTATACTAGCAAACACTCAGTGTACCTAGTGGCATCCTATACGTGGCTATTGGACTTTGCTATAGTCCCACTAGTGCCAAGACATTTGCAGAGCGCATCTGCCTGCGTTGCACACTCCAACTAATTATAACGAAGCCATTATACTAGCAAACACTCAGTGTACCTAGTGGCATCCTATACGTGGCTATTGGACTTTGCTATAGTCCCACTAGTGCCAAGACATTTGCAGAGCGCATCTGCCTGCGTTGCACACTCCAACAAATTATAACGAAGCCATTATACTAGCAAACACTCAGTGTACCTAGTGGCATCCTATACGTGGCTATTGGACTTTGCTATAGTCCCACTAGGGCCAAGACATTTGCAGAGCGCATCTGCCTGCGTTGCACACTCCAACTAATTATAACGAAGCCATTATACTAGCAAACACTCAGTGTACCTAGTGGCATCCTATACGTGGCTATTGGACTTTGCTATAGTCCCACTAGTGCCAAGACATTTGCAGAGCGCATCTGCCTGCGTTGCACACTCCAACTAATTATAACGAAGCCATTATACTAGCAAACACTCAGTGTACCTAGTGGCATCCTATAC
This sequence comes from Anomaloglossus baeobatrachus, assembly GCF_048569485.1. Classification (NCBI taxonomy): domain Eukaryota; kingdom Metazoa; phylum Chordata; class Amphibia; order Anura; family Aromobatidae; genus Anomaloglossus; species Anomaloglossus baeobatrachus. The sequence goes on along the minus strand of NC_134356.1, from coordinate 97,350,850 downwards.
GTGGCTATTGGACTTTGCTATAGTCCCACTAGTGCCAAGACATTTGCAGAGCGCATCTGCCTGCGTTGCACACTCCAACAAATTATAACGAAGCCATTATACTAGCAAACACTCAGTGTACCTAGTGGCATCCTATACGTGGCTATTGGACTTTGCTATAGTCCCACTAGTGCCAAGACATTTGCAGAGCGCATCTGCCTGCGTTGCACACTCCAACTCATTATAACTAAGCCATTATACTAGCAAACACTCAGTGTACCTAGTGGCATCCTATACGTGGCTATTGGACTTTGCTATAGTCCCACTAGTGCCAAGACATTTGCAGAGCGCATCTGCCTGCGTTGCACACTCCAACTCATTATAACTAAGCCATTATACTAGCAAACACTCAGTGTACCTAGTGGCATCCTATACGTGGCTATTGGACTTTGCTATAGTCCCACTAGGGCCAAGACATTTGCAGAGCGCATCTGCCTGCGTTGCACACTCCAACTAATTATAACGAAGCCATTATACTAGCAAACACTTAGTGTACCTAGTGGCATCCTATACGTGGCTATTGGACTTTGCTATAGTCCCACTAGTGCCAAGACATTTGCAGAGCGCATCTGCCTGCGTTGCACACTCCAACTAATTATAACGAAGCCATTATACTAGCACACACTCAGTGTACCTAGTGGCATCCTATACGTGGCTATTGGACTTTGCTATAGTCCCACTAGTGCTAAGACATTTGCAGAGCACATCTGCCTGCATTGCACACTCCAAGTTTTTTAAACTCAGCCATTATACTAGCAAACAGTCAGTGTACCTAGTGGCATCCTAAACGTGGCTATTGTACTTTTGTCAATTCACAGTATTGGAACGTTATTTGCAGCACGTCTGCCTGCATTGCACACTCTAACTTTTTTAAACTCAGCCATTATACTAGCAAACACTCACTGTACCTAGTGGCATCCTAAACGTGGCTATTGTACTTTGCTATAGTCCCACTAGTGCCAAGACATTTGCAGAGCGCATCTGCCTGCGTTGCACACTCCAACTCATTATAACTAAGCCATTATACTAGCAAACACTCAGTGTACCTAGTGGCATCCTATACGTGGCTATTGGACTTTGCTATAGTCCCACTAGTGCCAAGACATTTGCAGAGCGCATCTGCCTGCGTTGCACACTCCAACAAATTATAACGAAGCCATTATACTAGCAAACACTCAGTGTACCTAGTGGCATCCTATACGTGGCTATTGGACTTTGCTATAGTCCCACTAGTGCCAAGACATTTGCAGAGCGCATCTGCCTGCGTTGCACACTCCAACTCATTATAACTAAGCCATTATACTAGCAAACACTCAGTGTACCTAGTGGCATCCTATACGTGGCTATTGGACTTTGCTATAGTCCCACTAGTGCCAAGACATTTGCAGAGCGCATCTGCCTGCGTTGCACACTCCAACTCATTATAACTAAGCCATTATACTAGCAAACACTCAGTGTACCTAGTGGCATCCTATACGTGGCTATTGGACTTTGCTATAGTCCCACTAGGGCCAAGACATTTGCAGAGCGCATCTGCCTGCGTTGCACACTCCAACTAATTATAACGAAGCCATTATACTAGCAAACACTCAGTGTACCTAGTGGCATCCTATACGTGGCTATTGGACTTTGCTATAGTCCCACTAGTGCCAAGACATTTGCAGAGCGCATCTGCCTGCGTTGCACACTCCAACTAATTATAACGAAGCCATTATACTAGCACACACTCAGTGTACCTAGTGGCATCCTATACGTGGCTATTGGACTTTGCTATAGTCCCACTAGTGCTAAGACATTTGCAGAGCACATCTGCCTGCATTGCACACTCCAAGTTTTTTAAACTCAGCCATTATACTAGCAAACAGTCAGTGTACCTAGTGGCATCCTAAACGTGGCTATTGTACTTTTGTCAATTCACAGTATTGGAACGTTATTTGCAGCACGTCTGCCTGCATTGCACACTCTAACTTTTTTAAACTCAGCCATTATACTAGCAAACACTCACTGTACCTAGTGGCATCCTAAACGTGGCTATTGTACTTTTGTCAATTCACAGTATTGGAACGTTATTTGCAGCACGTCTGCCTGCATTGCACACTCTAACTTTTTTAAACTCAGTCATTATACTAGCAAACACTCACTGTACCTAGTGGCATCCTAAACGTGGCTATTGTACTTTTGTCAATTCACAGTATTGGAACGTTATTTGCAGCACGTCTGCCTGCATTGCACACTCCAACTAATTATAACGAAGCCATTATACTAGCAAACACTCAGTGTACCTAGTGGCATCCTATACGTGGCTATTGGACTTTGCTATAGTCCCACTAGTGCCAAGACATTTGCAGAGCGCATCTGCCTGCGTTGCACACTCCAACAAATTATAACGAAGCCATTATACTAGCAAACACTCAGTGTACCTAGTGGCATCCTATACGTGGCTATTGGACTTTGCTATAGTCCCACTAGTGCCAAGACATTTGCAGCACGTCTGCCTGCGTTGCACACTCCAACGAATTATAACTAAGCCATTATACTAGCACACACTCAGTGTACCTAGTGGCATCCTATACGTGGCTATTGGACTTTGCTATAGTCCCACTAGTGCAAAGACATTAGCAGAGCACATCTGCCTGCATTGCACACTCCAAGTTTTTTAAACTCAGCCATTATACTAGCAAACACTCAGTGTACCTAGTGGCATCCTATACGTGGCTATTGGACTTTGCTATAGTCCCACTAGTGCCAAGACATTTGCAGAGCGCATCTGCCTGCGTTGCACACTCCAACTAATTATAACGAAGCCATTATACTAGCAAACACTCAGTGTACCTAGTGGCATCCTATACGTGGCTATTGGACTTTGCTATAGTCCCACTAGTGCCAAGACATTTGCAGAGCGCATCTGCCTGCGTTGCACACTCCAACAAATTATAACGAAGCCATTATACTAGCAAACACTCAGTGTACCTAGTGGCATCCTATACGTGGCTATTGGACTTTGCTATAGTCCCACTAGTGCCAAGACATTTGCAGAGCGCATCTGCCTGCGTTGCACACTCCAACTAATTATAACGAAGCCATTATACTAGCAAACACTCAGTGTACCTAGTGGCATCCTATACGTGGCTATTGGACTTTGCTATAGTCCCACTAGTGCCAAGACATTTGCAGAGCGCATCTGCCTGCGTTGCACACTCCAACAAATTATAACGAAGCCATTATACTAGCAAACACTCAGTGTACCTAGTGGCATCCTATACGTGGCTATTGGACTTTGCTATAGTCCCACTAGGGCCAAGACATTTGCAGAGCGCATCTGCCTGCGTTGCACACTCCAACTAATTATAACGAAGCCATTATACTAGCAAACACTCAGTGTACCTAGTGGCATCCTATACGTGGCTATTGGACTTTGCTATAGTCCCACTAGTGCCAAGACATTTGCAGAGCGCATCTGCCTGCGTTGCACACTCCAACTAATTATAACGAAGACATTATACTAGCAAACACTCAGTGTACCTAGTGGCATCCTATACGTGGCTATTGGACTTTGCTATAGTCCCACTAGTGCCAAGACATTTGCAGAGCGCATCTGCCTGCGTTGCACACTCCAACAAATTATAACGAAGCCATTATACTAGCAAACACTCAGTGTACCTAGTGGCATCCTATACGTGGCTATTGGACTTTGCTATAGTCCCACTAGTGCCAAGACATTTGCAGAGCGCATCTGCCTGCGTTGCACACTCCAACTCATTATAACTAAGCCATTATACTAGCAAACACTCAGTGTACCTAGTGGCATCCTATACGTGGCTATTGGACTTTGCTATAGTCCCACTAGTGCCAAGACATTTGCAGAGCGCATCTGCCTGCGTTGCACACTCCAACTCATTATAACTAAGCCATTATACTAGCAAACACTCAGTGTACCTAGTGGCATCCTATACGTGGCTATTGGACTTTGCTATAGTCCCACTAGGGCCAAGACATTTGCAGAGCGCATCTGCCTGCGTTGCACACTCCAACTAATTATAACGAAGCCATTATACTAGCAAACACTCAGTGTACCTAGTGGCATCCTATACGTGGCTATTGGACTTTGCTATAGTCCCACTAGTGCCAAGACATTTGCAGAGCGCATCTGCCTGCGTTGCACACTCCAACTAATTATAACGAAGCCATTATACTAGCACACACTCAGTGTACCTAGTGGCATCCTATACGTGGCTATTGGACTTTGCTATAGTCCCACTAGTGCTAAGACATTTGCAGAGCACATCTGCCTGCATTGCACACTCCAAGTTTTTTAAACTCAGCCATTATACTAGCAAACAGTCAGTGTACCTAGTGGCATCCTAAACGTGGCTATTGTACTTTTGTCAATTCACAGTATTGGAACGTTATTTGCAGCACGTCTGCCTGCATTGCACACTCTAACTTTTTTAAACTCAGCCATTATACTAGCAAACACTCACTGTACCTAGTGGCATCCTAAACGTGGCTATTGTACTTTTGTCAATTCACAGTATTGGAACGTTATTTGCAGCACGTCTGCCTGCATTGCACACTCTAACTTTTTTAAACTCAGCCATTATACTAGCAAACACTCACTGTACCTAGTTGTATCCTAAACGTGGCTATTGTACTTTTGTCAATTCACAGTATTGGAACGTTATTTGCAGCACGTCTGCCTGCATTGCACACTCTAACTTTTTTAAACTCAGCCATTATACTAGCAAACACTCACTGTACCTAGTTGTATCCTAAACGTGGCTATTGTACTTTTGTCAATTCACAGTATTGGAACGTTATTTGCAGCACGTCTGCCTGCATTGCACACTCTAACTTTTTTAAACTCAGCCATTATACTACCAAACAGTCAGTGTACCTAGTGGCATCCTAAACGTGGCTATTGTACTTTTGTCAATTCACAGTATTGGAACGTTATTTGCAGCACGTCTGCCTGCATTGCACACTCTAACTTTTTTAAACTCAGCCATTATACTACCAAACAGTCAGTGTACCTAGTGGCATCCTAAACGTGGCTATTGTACTTTTGTCAATTCACAGTATTGGAACGTTATTTGCAGCACGTCTGCCTGCATTGCACACTCTAACTTTTTTAAACTCAGCCATTATACTAGCAAACAGTCAGTGTACCTAGTGGCATCCTAAACGTGGCTATTGTACTTTTGTCAATTCACAGTATTGGAACGTTATTTGCAGCACGTCTGCCTGCATTGCACACTCTAACTTTTTTAAACTCAGCCATTATACTAGCAAACAGTCAGTGTACCTAGTGGCATCCTATACGTGGCTATTGTACTTTTGTCAATTCACAGTATTGGAACGTTATTTGCAGCACGTCTGCCTGCATTGCACACTCTAACTTTTTTAAACTCAGCCATTATACTAGCAAACAGTCAGTGTACCTAGTGGCATCCTATACGTGGCTATTGTACTTTTGTCAATTCACAGTATTGGAACGTTATTTGCAGCACGTCTGCCTGCATTGCACGCTCTAACTTTTTTAAACTCAGCCATTATACTAGCAAACAGTCAGTGTACCTAGTGGCATCCTATACGTGGCTATTGGACTTTGCTATAGTCCCACTAGTGCCAAGACATTTGCAGAGCGCATCTGCCTGCGTTGCACACTCCAACAAATTATAACGAAGCCATTATACTAGCACACACTCAGTGTACCTAGTGGCATCCTATACGTGGCTATTGGACTTTGCTATAGTCCCACTAGTGCAAAGACATTTGCATAGCACGTCTGCCTGCATTGCACACTACAACTTTTTTAAACTAAGCAATTTTACTAGCAAACACTCACTGTACCTAGTTGTATCCTAAACGTGGCTATTGTACTTTTGTCAATTCACACTACTGCAAATCTATGTGCAGCACCTCTGCATGACAACCTCGTGCTCTGTTTTTAATAAGCTATAATGATAGCACAAAATACTGCCATTTTGTGGCATCATAGAACTGGCTGTTGTATTCCATTAGTGCCCCACTGGTGACAAGCTATTTCTAGCACCTCTACATCACACCCTCATGCACATTTTGCTATGCTAATGTTATAGCAAACTCATGGAATTCATTGCTGCATTTCATAATTCGGAGGGATAGAAAGTCAGGCTTCCTTTAGCTTTTCCTTCTGTTCATAGACAGCATCTCCAAGACAAATTTCCCCTCCACGTCTAAGTGTGGAGAGGCAGCTAGTGCGCATGCGTGTGCCGATGTACCCCAGCTGCAGCATAATTACAGTGTTTCGCCTAGTGAGTATGCTCAGCCTGACTGTGCCATTCCTGACGCTAAGTTTTCATTTCGGGATACAGCGCATGCTCCCACACTAAGTGTGAAAAGCCTCTTTGCACAGGTGCTTGCATTCCGTGCCGGGTCTAAGTCCTGTTTTGGGCATAGACACCATGCTAAAGCTGATAGTCTTTTTTCAGAGACTGTATTTCATGCTACTGAGCATGCTCAGGCACTTCCTGCATCAGAGACTAGGTCCGGTAATGAACTCTTTGGCCCTGGCCCTGATGTGGGGGTCCCATATAGACCACAGGGCATCAGGTGTCCTCCCAAATGGCTTGCAGAGGCCCACACCTATGACTTGTCACCGCATTATTGATGCTCAGACGATGACTGGTGAGGTGTTTGGGTCATGGCAGCCATGAGGTCATCATTGAAGTTGCGTTTCCAAATAGGACGCTAGTTATGCCACTCATGACGTGTCACTCTACTTTTGTCTCCAGGAGGTGCATTGTGGTTCACCCTGGTTTGGGGCGGACCCAGGTTATAAAAGGGGCTGGAGCCAACAAGGAGGTGCGCAGTCTTCTATTATGCTCCGAAAGAGCACACCTCCATGTGTTGAACCCATTGCGGCTTTAGGCCAGAGGTAGGCAGGGATCGGGTGGTGGATGCAGGCCACCACCACAGTTGGTAACGCAGAACGGTTAAGACCAGCTCCTGTCCTAACAGTCCTGCTTGTGCAGCCCAGTGGCATTAACAGGCCTGCTGCTGCTGATGCGCCTGCTGTCCACAGGTGTGGCCCCTACGCACACGGTCAGCGTACTCAATGGCCCCTGTGTTGTTAACAGGGAGTTCCTGGGCTGGGTGGGCATGTGGACCCTGTGACGCTAACAGGGCTCACAGTCTCCAGATCCGAATGGCGTCTAACTCGGTTCAGGCTACTATTAGTTTCATAGCCACACAGCTCTGTATCCTCCACCAAACCTTCAAGTTGCCAACCTCTCCTTTTCCAACTGGGAGCACGGTGGACACTGACTGCTGATGGGGATATATACCTTTCTCTTTCTTTTCTTATTAATTTTCGTTATATAGCGGTCACAGATTATATACCACTTTATCCAAATCTGCCAGTCCCACTGTAACAGATGTTGTTTCTTCAGCAAATGTTACAGTTGCTTAACCACCAAATCCACGGACCAAAACTTTTTTCCCCTTTCCAACACACCTGTTCCCCTTTCCAACAGCATCTGTCCTTTTTCAACTCATTTTGGGATATGACCAAAAGTGCAACTGTGCAGGGACACCGTACTCAACGCCATCTCAGCACAGCAGCCATCCCTCGGTCCCTCCGATGTGGACAAGTAAAAGACCATTTCCTCCTATCCATGACAAAGCGTTGAGATTCACTCTGTGCAGCACTGGTGTTTAGTGGACAAGTAGATCTAAGATTGCGTACCACATTCTGCAGATACTCCTGTATACGTGCGTCTATTTCTATGGCAGGAATTAGTTCGCCAAATTTTGTCTTGTACCGGGGATCTAACAGTGTGGCAACCCAGTATTCAGGATTAGTTCAAATTCATACAATCCGAGGGTCATGTAGGTAGTGCAGCAAGAAGGCGCTCATGTGTCTTGTGCATCCAGGAGGACCAAGTCCTTGGTGTGTTGGTGGCAGAGAGGTGAGAATCGTGCATCCTTCCTCTGCCCTCTACCCACAACCTCGCACAACCGAAATGTGAGCAAGCTCTCACTCATCTGCTGAGTCTTCCATGCCCATCGCCAGTTCGTCCTCCATTTCTTCATGGGCTCCTGCACTTTCATCAACACTTTTTGCTGATACTATGCGCCCTTGTTAATCCCTCTCCCTCACCATGAATGCCGCATAGGTGCCGCTGACCATCTGGACCTCGTAGATCTTGTTATCCCTTCCGCATATGACTCCTCCTGTACTTCCTCCCCTTCCTCTTGTCCCAACACCTGACTCAGAATAATAATTACAGTGTGCTCCATCATGTAGATGACCAGAATTGTCACGCTGAGAATGACATTGCCAGTGCTAAACATCTTCGTCGACATTTCAAAACTGTGTAGCAGGGTGCATAGGTCCTTGATCTGACACCACTCCAGCAGCGTGATCTGCACCACCTCTGGATCAAGTTATCCCAGGCTATATGTCTTACCGTATTTCAGCAGGGCTCTGCGGTGCTGCCACACACGCTGCAACATGTGCAGATTCCAATTCCTGCATGTCGAAACATCGCATTTACGGCGTTTAACTGCCAGACCCTAAGACTTCCGGAGTGATGAAAGTTGTTGAGCTGCTGTGTGCGCACGATGGAAGTGAGCACATAGCGAGCGTGCCCACTGCACAAGGCCATGTAGGCCGTGATGGTGTTTTAAAAATTGCTGGCGAATTCGGTTCAACACGTGAGCCCTAAAAGGCACGTGTGTCACATTGCCCTGAGGATGGCCCGCAGCCAGGTTTGCATCATTGCCGCACACGGCTGTTAAGTCACCAACGTAGTCCGCTCCGTCAATTTGTACTCCGGTTGCCAGGTGACAACGTGTTCCTTTCATGAATAGTGCTGATGATGTGAGAGTAGTCGATGCCAGCGGCGCAGGTGGACGCAGGTTATGCTCACCCACTGGGCTGCATTACCTTGACAGATGCAGAATCTCTGGCTGAATGTAGCTGGTGGGTATCTCACAGATGAAATACCATCATTCAGCTACAACCAATGGGAAGACACCACACCCTTTTTTATGCCCATCCTGTCTGCAGACCACTGCCAGACATAGCTATGAACCTCTGGTTAATTTTACCCCCAGTTCAGTTTTATGATTTTGTGTGCTTGTTACCTGACTACTTTTCCTGCTTGCTGTTTATGTACCTTGTTGGCCGATACGCATTTCAACTCTGCTTGTTTTCTGATTCTTTCCTGGCCGTCCCATTCTGTTCCTGTTCCTCAATTAATGTTTTGACCCTGCCTGACTACTATTCTCTGTAATAGCGGTGTGACTCACATTTCCCATACATTTCAAAGTAAAGCTTTGACCGCCTGATGGCATTGAGCTCTGCTGCCAGCATAGTAAGGAGGTGTGTGGTAGTCCTTGTGCGCAGTTGCAAGGAAGGGTGGCCTGACCACACAGGGTTTGCGCCAAGGTAGAGGACCCACACGAGGTTGAAGAGGCAGAAGCAGTGTATTAACTTCTACATACAGAACAAGGATTGAAACAACTCGTGGGGACGGCAAGACTTGTACAGCAGACCCTTCTCCATCTCTCACCATAGTTTGCCAGTGCCCAGTCAGTGACATGTAATGACCCTGTCTATGCTTACTGGTCCAAGTATCTGTGTTGAAATGCACCCTGTCGCACACAGATTTTCTCAAGGAAGTGGTGATGTTGTGTGCGACATGCTGGTGTAGCGCGGGCATGCTTTTCTTGGAGAAGCAGTGGTGATTGGGCATGTGGTACTGGGGCACAGCGACAGACATAAGGTCTGTAAAATCCTGTGTGTCCACTACGCGTAAAGGCAGCATTTCGGTAGCCAACAGCTTACAGAGGGATAGAGTCAACCACTTAGCTTTGTCATGGGTCGCAGTAAGTGGCCTTTTATTTGACCACATCTGAGGGAAAGAGATCTGGCTGCTGTCTGTAGACGGTGTTGAGTAGGGTGTCCCTGGAAAAATGCAGGTTTGTGAGAAAAGTGCAGGCGGAGACATGATGTTGCCTTCATCTTGCCTTCAGATCTGTTCATCTTGTATCATTTTTAAAAAACACATCAAGCAAGGGTTACTCCAAGCGGAGTCTACCTTTTTTCCCAACATTGGGCACACAGACACCCCATCAGTGGCAGCACTTGTGCCCTAGTTGCAAACAGGATGTTTTGATTTGCATCAAGCACATTCCAAATCCACAAGCATTTACTCTCCCCAGGCTGACACAGGGGTAGTAAATTCCTTCTGGATCCATGACTTGTTCATTTTGATGAACGTCAGTGTGTCCACATTGTCACTGGACAGACGCGTGCGCTTATCTGTCAGCACACACCCAGCAGCACTGAAGAAGACACGTTCAGAGACAACGCTGGCAGCTGCACACGACAAAATCTCCAAGGCGTAACTGGAGAGCTCTGTCAATTTTTCTAGATTTGAAGCCCAAAAGGAGCAAGGCTCCATTTGCAAAGTCATTGCATCGATGTTCATTTGGAGATACTCCTGTATCATCCTCTCCATCCGTTGACTATGTGTCAGACTTGTTGTCTCTGGTGGCCTTGCAAAGGAGGGTCTAAAAAAATTATGAAAATATTCCATAAAATTGCTGTTACCAGCACCAGATACGGTCCTACTGGTACGGGTAGACTGTTGAAGATGACGATGCCGTCCCATGTTTGTCAAGTTACAACTGGGAGAATCACTCCCTTCACCTGCACGGTTGTTTGGTGTAAAAGCCGAGCTAAGATCGAGTAACAGCTTATGCTGATACTCCAGCATACGTGCGTCCCTTTCTATGGGTGGAATTATGTCACAAAATTTGGACTTGTCCCGGGGATCTAATAGTGTGGCAAGCCAGTAGTCATCATCACTTCTAATTTTGACAATCCGAGGGTCATGTTGGAGGTAGTGCAACAAGAAGGCACTCATGTGTCTTGCGCAGCCATGCGGACCAAGTCCACGCTGTGTTTGTGGCATAGAGGTGCTAACCGTTCTTTCTTCCTCTGACATCTCCCCCCAACCTCTTTCAACTGAATTTTGACCAAGGTCTCCCTCATCCGCTGACTCTTCCATGTCCATGGACAGTTCGTCCTCCATATCTTCATGTCCTCCTGCACCTTCCTCAACATCTCGCCTGCTACCATGCGCCCTTGTTGATCCCTGTCCCCCATGGTCCCATGCCTGCCGCGTTGGTGATGATGAACGTCTGGACCTTGGTGATGTTGTTGTGTCTTGCGCATATGAATCCTCCTGTAGTTCCTCCCCTTCCTGTTGTCCCACCCCCTGACTCCGAATAGTGTTTAGCGTGTGCTCCAGCATGTAAATGACTGTAATCGTCATGCTGATAATGGCATTGTCAGCGCTAAACATATTCGTCGCCATGTCGAAACTGTGCAGAACGGTGCATAGGTCCTTGATCTGAGATCACTCCATCAGGGTGATCTGCCCCACTTCTGCATCTCGTTGGCCCAGGCTATACATCATGATGTATTGCACCAGGGCTCGCCGGTGCTGCCACAGTCGCTGTAACATGTGGAGAGTTGAATTCCAGCGTGTCGCCACATCGCATTTCAGGCGATGAACCGGCAGGCCGAAAGACTTCTGGAGCGATGCAAGTCGCTCAGCTGCGGCGGTTGAACGGCGGAAGTGAGCACTGCAGACAGTTTACGTGCCCTGGTCAGAAGGCCATCTAGGCCGGGATAGTGTGTTAAAAATTGCTGGACAACAAGGTTCAACACGTGAGCCATACAAGGCACGTGTGTCACCTTGCCCAGGCGAAGGGCCGCACCCAGGTTTGCAGCATTGTCGTACACGGCCTTACCAGGCTGCAGGTTGAGTGGAGACAACCATTTATTAAACTCGGACCGCAGAGCTGACCACAACTCCTCAGCTGTGTGACTCTTATTCCCAAGACATGTCAAGCTAAAGACCGCCTGATGCCGTTGCGCTCTGCTGCCAGCATAGTAATGAGGGGTGCGTGATTCCTTCTGCGCAGTGAGAACGCTGGTGGCCTGACCAGGCAGGCTTGGGGCGGAGGTGGAGGACCCAGATGAGGTGGAGGATGCAGAAGCAGTGGCGGAACTTGGACAGACAGAGGATTGACACACAAGTCGTGGGGACGGCAAGACTTGTGCAGCAGACCCTTCACCATCTATCAACATAGTTACCCAGTGCCCAGTCAGCGACATGTAACGTCCCTGTCCATGCTTACTGGTCCAAGTATCGGTGGTGAAATGCACCCGTTCACACACAGAGTTTCTCAAGGAAGCGGTGATGTTGTGTGCGACATGCTGGTGTAGCGCGGGCATACCTTTCTTAGAGAAGTAGTGGCGACTAGGCATCTGGTACTGGGGCACAGCGACAGACATAAGGTCTCTAAAATCCTGTGTGTCCACTAGGCGGAAAGGCAGCATTTCGGTAGCCAACAGCTTACAGAGGGATAGAGTCAACCTCTTAGCTTTGTCATGGGTCGGAGGAAGTGGCCTTTTATTTGACCACATCTGAGGGACAGAGATCTGGCTGCTGTGTGTAGACGGTGTTGAGTAGGGTGTCCCTGGAAAAATGCAGGTTTGTGAGGAAAGTGCAGGCGGAGACATGATGTTGCCTTCATCCAACGTAGGTGCTATCGATGTCTGAGAGAGCTGTACACACTCACTTGTTTCCCCTTCCAAACCAACTGACGACCTACCAAGCAAACTGCCTGTTGCGGTTACAGTGGTGGAAGTTTTGCGTGGAAAAACAGGTGTGACAGCTGTCCCCACAGTCCTAGAAGATGAAGAGCGCGCGGATGCACTGGAAGGGGCGGGCGGTGGATGGTTCGCTCCGCTAGGCCGCATTGCAGCACAGTGAGCTTCCCACCGGGACCTATGATATTTATTCATGTGACGATTCATGGAAGAAGTTGTCAAACTGCTGAGGTTTTGACCTCTACTAAGAGAATCATGACAAATTTTACATATCACATGATTTGGGCGATCTTTTTCTATGTCAAAAAAGGAACAGGCTAGGCAAGGCTTAGAGGCCATGCGACCTGTTGATGCACCCCGAATAATGCTCATAGGCAGAGTGGTGGCTGAGGATGCAGTTGTAGACGTGCTACCAGTGCTCCGACTCTGTCCAGGAAGGCGCAAGGTAATTTCGTCGTCGGTTGCATCCTCCTCCACCGCCTCTGTTGACCTCCTCGAGTGCCTGACTGGGGGTTGACAGTAGGTGGGATCTAGAACTTCATCATCAATTGTTGTGTTTGCACTCCCCTCCCCCTCAGACCGAGCCTCTTCTTGCCCTGACCGAATATTTAAGTTGTCATCCCAATCGGGTATCTGCGTCTCATCTTCATCAGTATGTTCCTCATTGCCTATAACCACAGTTGTTGGAAAGGCAGCATTTTGGTAGCCAACAGTTTGCATTTTATGAAAGTCAACCTCCAAGCCATGTCATGCCCTTCTAAAAGCATGTATAACACAGCGAGGGGACTCCAACCACAGTCTCCCTCGTTTCCACTCACTGGGCCACACACACCCCACTTGACTGGCATCGGTTGAGCTCCCTTTTGAAAAAGAAAAAGATGCTTTGCATGAAGCACTCTCAAAAATACGCGTGCCTTTCCCGTCCCCTGGCTGACCCAGGGGAAGAAAAGTCCTCTGAGAGCCATGACTTGTTCATCTTGGTTCTTTTAGAGACACAGCGAGGGGACTCCAACCACAGTCTCCCTGGTTGCCACTCACTGGGCCACACACACCCCACTTGACTGGCATCGGTTGAGCTCCCTTTTGAAAAAGAAAAAGATGCTTTGCATGAAGCACTCTCAAAAATACGCGTGCCTTTCCCGTCCCCTGGCTGACCCAGGGGAAGAAAAGTCCTCTGAGAGCCATGACTTGTTCATCTTGGTTCTTTTAGAGACACAGCGAGGGGACTCCAACCACAGTCTCCCTCGTTTCCACTCACTGGCCCACACACACCCCACTTGACTGGCATCGGTTGAGCTCCCTTTTGAAAAAGAAAAAGATGCTTTGCATGAAGCACTCTCAAAAATACGCGTGCCTTTCCCGTCCCCTGGCTGACCCAGGGGAAGAAAAGTCCTCTGAGAGCCATGACTTGTTCATCTTGGTTCTTTTAGAGACACAGCGAGGGGACTCCAACCACAGTCTCCCTGGTTGCCACTCACTGGGCCACACACACCCCACTTGACTGGCATCGGTTGAGCTCCCTTTTGAAAAAGAAAAAGATGCTTTGCATGAAGCACTCTCAAAAATACGCGTGCCTTTCCCGTCCCCTGGCTGACCCAGGGGAAGAAAAGTCCTCTGAGAGCCATGACTTGTTCATCTTGGTTCTTTTAGAGACACAGCGAGGGGACTCCAACCACAGTCTCCCTCGTTTCCACTCACTGGGCCACACACACCCCACTTGACTGGCATCGGTTGAGCTCCCTTTTGAAAAAGAAAAAGATGCTTTGCATGAAGCACTCTCAAAAATACGCGTGCCTTTCCCGTCCCCTGTCTGACCCAGGGGAAGAAAAGTCCTCTGAGAGCCATGACTTGTTCATCTTGGTTCTTTTAGAGACACAGCGAGGGGACTCCAACCACAGTCTCCCTCGTTTCCACTCACTGGGCCACACACACCCCACTTGACTGGCATCGGTTGAGCTCCCTTTTGAAAAAGAAAAAGATGCTTTGCATGATGCACTCTCAAAAATACGCGTGCCTTTCCCGTCCCCTGGCTGACCCAGGGGAAGAAAAGTCCTCTGAGAGCCATGACTTGTTCATCTTGGTTCTTTTAGAGACACAGCGAGGGGACTCCAACCACAGTCTCCCTCGTTGCCACTCACTGGGCCACACACACCCCACTTGACTGGCATCGGTTGAGCTCCCTTTTGAAAAAGAAAAAGATGCTTTGCATGAAGCACTCTCAAAAATACGCGTGCCTTTCCCGTCCCCTGGCTGACCCAGGGGAAGAAAAGTCCTCTGAGAGCCATGACTTGTTCATCTTGGTTCTTTTAGAGACACAGCGAGGGGACTCCAACCACAGTCTCCCTCGTTTCCACTCACTGGGCCACACACACCCCACTTGACTGGCATCGGTTGAGCTCCCTTTTGAAAAAGAAAAAGATGCTTTGCATGAAGCACTCTCAAAAATACGCGTGCCTTTCCCGTCCCCTGGCTGACCCAGGGGAAGAAAAGTCCTCTGAGAGCCATGACTTGTTCATCTTGGTTCTTTTAGAGACACAGCGAGGGGACTCCAACCACAGTCTCCCTCGTTTCCACTAACTGGGCCACACACACCCCACTTGACTGGCATCGGTTGAGCCCCCTTTTGAAAAAGAAAAAGATGCTTTGCATGAAGCACTCTCAAAAATACGCGTGCCTTTCCCGTCCCCTGGCTGACCCAGGGGAAGAAAAGTCCTCTGAGAGCCATGATTTGTTCATTTTGGGTCTTTTAGAAACACAGCGAGGGGACTCCAACCACAGTCTCCTTCGTTGCCACTCACTGGGCCACACACACCCCACTTGACTGGCATCGGTTGAGCTCCCTTTTGAAAAAGAAAAAGATGCTTTGCATGAAGCACTCTCAAAAATACGCGTGCCTTTCCCGTCCCCTGGCTGACCCAGGGGAAGAAAAGTCCTCTGAGAGCCATGACTTGTTCATCTTGGTTCTTTTAGAGACACAGCGAGGGGACTCCAACCACAGTCTCCCTGGTTGCCACTCACTGGGCCACACACACCCCACTTGACTGGCATCGGTTGAGCTCCCTTTTGAAAAAGAAAAAGATGCTTTGCATGAAGCACTCTCAAAAATACGCGTGCCTTTCCCGTCCCCTGGCTGACCCAGGGGAAGAAAAGTCCTCTGAGAGCCATGACTTGTTCATCTTGGTTCTTTTAGAGACACAGCGAGGGGACTCCAACCACAGTCTCCCTCGTTGCCACTCACTGGGCCACACACACCCCACTTGACTGGCATCGGTTGAGCTCCCTTTTGAAAAAGAAAAAGATGCTTTGCATGAAGCACTCTCAAAAATACGCGTGCCTTTCCCGTCCCCTGGCTGACCCAGGGGAAGAAAAGTCCTCTGAGAGCCATGACTTGTTCATCTTGGTTCTTTTAGAGACACAGCGAGGGGACTCCAACCACAGTCTCCCTCGTTTCCACTCACTGGGCCACACACACCCCACTTGACTGGCATCGGTTGAGCTCCCTTTTGAAAAAGAAAAAGATGCTTTGCATGAAGCACTCTCAAAAATACGCGTGCCTTTCCCGTCCCCTGTCTGACCCAGGGGAAGAAAAGTCCTCTGAGAGCCATGACTTGTTCATCTTGGTTCTTTTAGAGACACAGCGAGGGGACTCCAACCACAGTCTCCCTCGTTTCCACTCACTGGGCCACACACACCCCACTTGACTGGCATCGGTTGAGCTCCCTTTTGAAAAAGAAAAAGATGCTTTGCATGAAGCACTCTCAAAAATACGCGTGCCTTTCCCGTCCCCTGGCTGACCCAGGGGAAGAAAAGTCCTCTGAGAGCCATGACTTGTTCATCTTGGTTCTTTTAGAGACACAGCGAGGGGACTCCAACCACAGTCTCCCTCGTTGCCACTCACTGGGCCACACACACCCCACTTGACTGGCATCGGTTGAGCTCCCTTTTGAAAAAGAAAAAGATGTTTTGCATGAAGCACTCTCAAAAATACGCGTGCCTTTCCCGTCCCCTGGCTGACCCAGGGGAAGAAAAGTCCTCTGAGAGCCATGACTTGTTCATCTTGGTTCTTTTAGAGACACAGCGAGGGGACTCCAACCACAGTCTCCCTCGTTTCCACTCACTGGGCCACACACACCCCACTTCACTGGCATCGGTTGAGCCCCCTTTTGAAAAAGAAAAAGATGCTTTGCATGAAGCACTCTCAAAAATACGCGTGCCTTTCCCGTCCCCTGGCTGACCCAGGGGAAGAAAAGTCCTCTGAGAGCCATGACTTGTTCATCTTGGTTCTTTTAGAGACACAGCGAGGGGACTCCAACCACAGTCTCCCTGGTTGCCACTCACTGGGCCACACACACCCCACTTGACTGGCATCGGTTGAGCTCCCTTTTGAAAAAGAAAAAGATGCTTTGCATGAAGCACTCTCAAAAATACGCGTGCCTTTCCCGTCCCCTGGCTGACCCAGGGGAAGAAAAGTCCTCTGAGAGCCATGACTTGTTCATCTTGGTTCTTTTAGAGACACAGCGAGGGGACTCCAACCACAGTCTCCCTGGTTGCCACTCACTAGGCCACACACACCCCACTTGACTGGCATCGGTTGAGCTCCCTTTTGAAAAAGAAAAAGATGCTTTGCATGAAGCACTCTCAAAAATACGCGTGCCTTTCCCGTCCCCTGGCTGACCCAGGGGAAGAAAAGTCCTCTGAGAGCCATGACTTGTTCATCTTGGTTCTTTTAGAGACACAGCGAGGGGACTCCAACCACAGTCTCCCTGGTTGCCACTCACTGGGCCACACACACCCCACTTGACTGGCATCGGTTGAGCTCCCTTTTGAAAAAGAAAAAGATGCTTTGCATGAAGCACTCTCAAAAATACGCGTGCCTTTCCCGTCCCCTGGCTGACCCAGGGGAAGAAAAGTCCTCTGAGAGCCATGACTTGTTCATCTTGGTTCTTTTAGAGACACAGCGAGGGGACTCCAACCACAGTCTCCCTCGTTTCCACTCACTGGGCCACACACACCCCACTTGACTGGCATCGGTTGAGCTCCCTTTTGAAAAAGAAAAAGATGCTTTGCATGAAGCACTCTCAAAAATACGCGTGCCTTTCCCGTCCCCTGGCTGACCCAGGGGAAGAAAAGTCCTCTGAGAGCCATGACTTGTTCATCTTGGTTCTTTTAGAGACACAGCGAGGGGACTCCAACCACAGTCTCCCTCGTTTCCACTAACTGGGCCACACACACCCCACTTGACTGGCATCGGTTGAGCCCCCTTTTGAAAAAGAAAAAGATGCTTTGCATGAAGCACTCTCAAAAATACGCGTGCCTTTCCCGTCCCCTGGCTGACCCAGGGGAAGAAAAGTCCTCTGAGAGCCATGACTTGTTCATCTTGGTTCTTTTAGAGACACAGCGAGGGGACTCCAACCACAGTCTCCCTGGTTGCCACTCACTGGGCCACACACACCCCACTTGACTGGCATCGGTTGAGCTCCCTTTTGAAAAAGAAAAAGATGCTTTGCATGAAGCACTCTCAAAAATACGCGTGCCTTTCCCGTCCCCTGGCTGACCCAGGGGAAGAAAAGTCCTCTGAGAGCCATGTCCACATTGTCAGTGGACAGACACGTGTGCTTATCTGCCAGCAGACCCACAGCAGCACTGAAGACAGGTTCCGAGAGAACGCTGGCTGCAGGACACGACAAGATCCCCAAGACGTACGTGGCGAGCTCAGGCAATTTATCAAGATTGGAAGCCAAGAATGAGCAGGGCTCAAGTTGCACATTAATGGAATCGATGTTTCCTTGCATATACTCATATATCTGTGTGTCCTCCTCTTTTTCCTTGTCCAGCTCTTTTGTTTTCGCATGAGTATATGTCCTTGTCACTTTCCCATGTGTTGTGAGTTGTTTGTGACCTTTTGGACACCTTTGAGGGTGTTTTCTAGGTGTTTTTCTGTGTTTCTGATTGCCTGCCATTGTTTCCTATGCAGTTCGAGTTCGGTTCGTCGAACGTTCGACGAACCGAACTCGAACGGGAGGTCCGTTCGGCGAACCAACCTCGAGCCGAACCGCGACCGGTTCGCTCATCTCTACTCTTAATATGCCCATGATGAAATTGTGTGGGGCTCTGATACTGAGGCTATGGTGGTTTTGTGGGCAATGATACTGTTCGTGGATACTATGGAGATCATAGTACTTTGTGTGAGGCACCCTATTGTGTGGGGTGCTTTGTGTATGTGGGCATCATATTAACTGGGCTTTGATACTTTGTGCGAGAAGCTGCGTGGACCATCATACTGTATGTGGTGGCTGTGAGGAATCTGTGAAAAATTTTGAGAGCCATCTTACTGTATTGGGGACCATGAGGGCATGATAATGTTCTGGGGGCTATGGGAATTATCATATTTTGTGGATACATCATTTTACATGCGGGGCATCCTAGTGGGTGTTGTACTGAAGGGGCCACCAAAATGAGAGGGGGCCATGAAATCATGTGAGAGAATTGTGTGGGCCATTATATTGTATTGGAGTAGTTGAGGTGGCCATCATATTGTGTGGGGGTATTATACTGAGCCTAGGCTATGATATTGCATGAGGGGTAAAAAGCACCATTATACTGTGTGTGGGGAGCTGCTGGGGCATTATACCATGTGTTATTGACTGTAAGGGCCATAGTACTGTATATGAGGGACTGTGGGTGCAATGATACTGTGTGGGGGGGAATCTAGATGGGGTCATCTTCCTGTGTGTTGGAAAACTATGAGGAAATCAGACTGTGTGAGGGGCACTTTCTGTGTAGCCAGTTTTATAATGTGTTTTGCTGAGTGGTTGTAGGAATTTTTTTATTGTCTTAGGGGCATGGTGAGTCATGACAGCAACATAATATGTGGGGCAGGACTGTGGGGACATCAATCTTTGTGGGTGGCACATCTGTGGTATCATACTGTATTAGGAACGCTGTCAGGGAACCATAGTTTGCATGAGAAGGACACTGTAGAGATATATTGGGTAAGGAATTTAACCCAGGGGATATCATACTGTGTCTGTGTAGGGGGTTATTTTGGGGGTTACCATACTCTATGGAGGCCATGAAAGGTGTATTGCATTATGTGAGAACACTAGGGGCCTCTTTAGAGATAGAATCCATGTGTATATGCTGCTATATATGTCCCTCTCCTTGTTTTTAAAAGTTGGGAGTTATGGGTGCACCTTTTTGGAGGGTTGTGGGGGAGATTGGCAGGCTTAATTATGACTTTTGCTACAGGAACCTGATATTTCTGTGTATGCACCCTAAAAGTAAATCTTTTGCACCCTTAGCCTATAATTTTTAAGCAAATTTCTGACAACAATATCTGCTGGGAAATGCTGGTATTCTATTATTTATTGAAATGTATAGTGTCCTTGTAATGAACAACAGTCCAGGGATATTCACAATGAACACTATTAAATGACCTTCCATCAATAGTCTACCCAACTCCATCATTGCTCACGTCACAAGCTTTTGTCTACTAAGATTTACTCTATTATAATACAACAATTAATTGAGAGATATTGAATGTCTCAAAGATTAGTTTCATTATGTCTCATTAAGTCATGCATTTCTTAATGAATACCTCTTTGTACCAGTGACAACAAGGCAGACGTTATTCTTGACAGATTCTTATCCACTTGAGGTTCAGTACACACTGCGTAACATCAGCATCTATCACCGCTGTCTTAACTTTTGATATCTCAAGGGTTTGCAATTAATTGAAGATAAAAATGCTAATTAACATGCATTTCTTTTGTAAGCATTAGGGTTTTAGGTTTTTTTTTAGGCGGTGAGCATGAACATTTTTTTCGACATCGCAAACAAACTAGAGGAATTGGATTGTCTGTAGGTCTCTACCTTTGATTTACAAAAATAGCATACACTGATCATATTAAAACAAGTGACAGGTAAATAAATAACATTAATGATCCCAATACAGTGGCATCTGTCAAAATATTATACAGCACGCGAACAGTCAGCTCTTCTAAATGATGTGTTCAAGCAGGAATAATCGGCAAAAATATAGAGCCGGGCGACATTGGCATGAGTCAAATTGTGATAGACAACTGTTTCCGAGCATCTCTAACAGCAGCTGTTATTAAGTATTCAAAGGTTACTACCTTCGAAAAGTAGTCCAATGATTGGCAACCGGCAAAATGGTGACAATGTCATAGACGTCCAAGGTTCATTGCGGTACATAGGGATAGCCCATCTGTTCAGATCATGCAGCTGAGTTACAGAAGCACAATTATCTACGCATATTTTTAGTTCTGCTGAACTAGCAGTATGAGGACTTGTTTTTGTAGAATAGGTTTCAGTTGTCAATGGAACTATTTTATGGTATTTAACCCTTTCACTCACGGCCCATTTTGCGCTTTCTGGAGTTTTTTTCGCCACCCTTCTTTCGTAACTTTTCTATTTTTCCGTCAGTATAGCCATGTGAGGGTTTGTTTTTTGCGGAACAAGCTGTACTTTTAAGTGAAACCATGAGTTTTACCATATATTGTACTGGAAAATGGCAAAAAAAATCCAAATGCAAAAAATTGCAAAAACGTGCGATTGCACGATGGTTTTTGGGATGTTTTATTCACTGTGTTCACTATATGGTAAAACTGATGTGTTGGTGTAATGTTTCAGGTTGGTGTGAGTTCGTAGACACCAAACATGTATAGGTTTACTTTTATCTAAGGGGTTAAAAAAACCCAAAAGTTTGCCAAAAAAAAGTGGCGCATGTTTTGCGCCATTTTCCGCGACCTGTAATGCTCTCATTGTTCAGGATGTATAGCTCAGTGATGGCTTATTTTTTGTGTCTTAAGCTGACGTTTTTAATGGTACCATTTTTGCACACATGTTATGATTTGTTCGCCTGTTATTGCATATTACGTAATATTTGCGGTGACCAAAAACACCGTGTACCGATCACATTAATTGAGTTTATATTTTGATAGATTGGGTATTTCTGAATGAGGTTATACCAAATGTGTATATTTTTTTATTTTTTTAACCCTTTAATTTTCAATGGGGCGAAAGGGGGGTGATTTAAACTTTTAGTTTTTTACATTTTTTTAATAATTTTTCAAAACTTTTTTATTTTACTAGTCCCCTTAGGGGGCTGTAAGGATCATCTGTCTGATCGCTCATTCTTTTCTCAGAGCAGCACTGCTCATATTGAAAGAAATGATCATCTCTTGTAATCTGCAGTACACGGCTGCTTCTAGCAGAACCTGAGTCATGACAGGAGTCATCACATGACGCTGTGCTACCATGACAACTATCGAATCCACATGATCATGTCACGTGACTTCTGGTGGCGGGCAGTGAATAAACCTTTACCATGATCGCCATTAAAATGGCGCTGTCACATTTTGGGATGGAGA
The DNA here is from genome assembly GCF_048569485.1 of Anomaloglossus baeobatrachus. NCBI lineage: Eukaryota > Metazoa > Chordata > Amphibia > Anura > Aromobatidae > Anomaloglossus > Anomaloglossus baeobatrachus. The sequence goes on along the minus strand of NC_134356.1, from coordinate 97,328,746 downwards.
TTAACATTATGACCGCTAGGACATAACTTTACTGCCCGCAGTCGTTAAGGGGTTAATATTGTTACTGTGTTACTGCATTCCAAAAACTTTTCCGTAGGGTTAGCTGTATGAAAGTTTGCTATTTTTGCACTATTTATATTAAAAGGTTAAAAAAATTCTGATTAAATATATTATTTTGGTGTGGTAAAAAAATTATTTATTTAGACAAATTCATTGTTATATTTTTGTACAGGTGCCTCTCAATAAATTAGAATATCATCAAAAGTTAATTTATTTCAGTAATTCAATACAAAAAGGCAAATGCATATATTATATAGAGTCATTACACACAGAGTGATCTATTCCAAGTGTTTTTTTCTGTTAATGTTGATGATTATGGCTTAGGGTACTTTCACACTTGCGTTGTTTTCCTTCCATTACAATCCGCCCTTTTGGAAAACAGCGGAATCCGTTAACGGAGTCCGCTGTTTCCCATAGACTTGTATGGATGACGGATTGTACCAAAAGGACCTGCGTTGCTTCCGCTGGGCGACGCTCCGTTGCTTCCGCCCAGCTGGAGGAACGCAGCATGTAACGTTTTGAGCAGCGGAATCCTCTGGATTTCACTGCGCATGCTCTTTTTTTTTTTTTTTTTTTTTTAAATCACAAACTTTATTTTGGCTCGCGGTGGCCGAACGTTCAGCTGAGCGCCCGGCCGTCGGCAAGTGACAGCGCTCAGCTGATCACCCGGCGGTCGGCTGCAGGGAGGGATCGGCTGATCACCCGGCGGCCGGCAAGTGACAGCGCTCAGCTGATCACCCGGCGGTCGGCTGCAGGGAGGGATCAGCTGATCACCCGGTGGCCGGCAAGTGACAGCGCTCAGCTGATCACCCGGCGGTCGGCTGCAGGGAGGGATCAGCTGATCACCCGGCGGCCGGCAAGTGACAGCGCTCAGCTGATCACCCGGCGGCCGGCTGCAGGGAGGGATCAGCTGATCACCCGGCGGCCGGCAGCAGGGAGCGATTAGCTGATCACCCAGCGGCCGGCTGCAGGGAGCGATCAGCTGATCACCCGGCGGCCGGCTACTGGGAGCGATCAGCTGATCACCCGGCGGCCGGCTACTGGGAGCGATCAGCTGATCGTTCACAATAGTCTGCCGCCGGTAAAACTGTTAAAAAAAAAAATCAAAACGGATTCCGTTGTTTTGCAGCATCCGTTGCATCCGTTGTGCTACTATATGCAACACATCCATTGCATCCGTCACACAACGCAATGCAACGGATACCGTTCAACGCAAGTGTGAAACTAGCCTTACAGCCAATGAAAACCCAAAAGTCATTATCTCAGAAAATTAGAACATTATATAAGACCAACTGAAAAAAATATTTTAAACTCAGAAATGTTGGCGCCTACTGAAAAGTCTGTACAGCAAATGCCTCAATACTTGGTCGGGGCTCCTTTTGCATGAATTACTGCATCAATGCGGTGTGGCATGGAGGTGATCAGCCTGCAGCACTGCTGAGGTGTTATAGAAGCCCAGGTTGCTTTGATAGCAGCCTTCAGCTCGTCTGCATTGTTGGGTCTGGTATCTCTCATCTTCCTCTTGACAATTCCCCATAGATTCTCTAGGACGTTTAGGTCAGGCGAGCTTGCTGGCCAATCAAGCACAGTGATAGTGGTTATTAAACCAGGTATTGGTACTTTTGGCAGTGTGGACAGGTGCTGAGTGCTGTTGGCAATGAAATTTCAATCTCTAAAAAGCTTGTCGGCAGAGGGAAGCATGAAGTGCTTTAAAATTTCCTGGTAGATGGCTGCGCTGACTTTGGTCTTGATAAAACACAGTGGACCTACACCAGCAGATGACATGGCTCCTGAACCCATCACTGATTGTGGAAACTTCGCACTAGACCTCAAGCAGCTTGGATTGTGGCCTCTCCACTCTTCCTCCAGACTCTGGGACCGCGATTTCCAAATGAAATGTAAAATTTACTTTTATCTGAAAACAACACCTTGGACCACTAAGCAACAGTCCAGTTCTTTTTTTCCTTGGTCCAGGTAAGACGCTTATGGTGTTGTCTATTGGTCATCAGTGGCTTGACACAAGGAATACGACCCCTGTAACCCATGTACTGGATACGTCTGTGTGTTATGGCTCTTGAAGCACTGACTCCAGCAGCAGTCCACTCCTTGGGTATCTCCCCAAATTTTTGAACAGCCTTTTCTTAACAATCCTATCAAGACTGTGGTTATCCCGGTTGCTTGTCCACCTTTTTCTACCACACCTTTTCCTTCCACTCAACTTTCAATTAATATGCTTGGATACAGCACTCTGTGAACAGCCAGCTTCTTTAGCTGTGACGTTTTGAGGCTTACCCTCCTTGTGGAGTGTGTCAATGACAGCCTTCTGGCCATCTGTCAAGTCAGCAGTCTTCCCCATGATTGTCTAGTCTACTGAACCAGACTAAAGGCCACGTTTCACTAAGCGACATCGCTAGGAACATCGCTGCTGAGTCACAGTTTTCGTGACGCAACAGCGATCTTGCTAGCGATGCCGCTGTGTGTGACATCCAGCAACGACCTGGCCCCTGCTGTGAGGTCGCCACTGAATGTCCTAGACCATTTTCTTCAAAAGCGATATCCTGCTGGGCAGGACGCATTCCTATATTTGACACTGTGTGACAGGGTCCCAATGAGAGCAGAGATCATTATACAGGTCGCTACTGCGACCTGTATCGTTACTGAGTCGTTGGTAGGGTCTGACTGTGTGACATCTCACCAGCGACCTCCCAGCGACTTACCAGCGATCCTTATCAGGTCGCATTGTTTTCGGGATCGCTGATAAGTCACTAAATGTGACGGGGGCTTAAGGGATCATTTGAAATGCTTAGGAAGCCTTTGCAGGTGTTTTGTGGTAATTATTCTAATTTTCTGAGATAATGACGTTTGGTTTCTCATTGGCTGTAAATCATAATCATCAACATTAACAGAAATAAACATTTGAAATAGATCACTCTGTAATGACTATATAATATATGCGCTTCCCTTTTTGTATTGAATTACTGAAAAAATTAACTTTTTGATGATATTCTAATTTATTGAGATTCCCCTGTATGTTGTAAATACAATTAAATTGTTAATGCATGTACAGCCATCACTTTAGTCACAGATTTTTGCAATGTAAATAAAATCTCTCCTACCCCATAAGGGCTTAAAGGGAACCTGTCAAGTGCAATATGCACCCAGAAGCACAAGCAGTTCTGTGTGGATATTATTAATCGCTGCCTAACCTCCCCTGTATCTAGTAGCATAGATAAAGAGATCTTTAGAAAACGTATTTCTAAAGATCCTTTATAATATGCTAATGAAAACAGGGATTCGTCGCAAGGGCGTTAGTTCCCTTTGCTAGTCGGCCCTTGTGGGCGTGCTAACATGCTAATTCACAACAGGTTTCTAATTAAAAAAAGTTAACTTTTAGAACTTGAATTTAATACAGTAAAATGCACCCTTCAAAATACATGTTAAGTATATTTAATCAGACTACTCACCAGTGCCTAAAGTCTGTAGTTTCTCTCTGACCTGACCTAAAATATAAGATAAAAAGCTTCTATCATTTCTATCATACAGTGGTGTACACTGCAATCTACACTAGTGCTACTTTCACTCACAAACTGAGCACACTGTCTACACTGCACACCGATGAAGGTCTATGTTAGACCGAAACATCTGTGCTGTATCTGGTCAAGCTTACTAAATAAAATACTGGTTTGCTCTACTATTTGAGTGGCAAGTATTTGCTCTTTGCTAACAAACAAAGTACACATACATCTGACTCAATTAAGAATAGTTCACCCCCACAAGTGGCCAAACTCAGTTGTCACCGAAAACAGTTACAACAGTTTTTGGCACCCAACATGGGGCCATAGCCAACCAGCCTATTCACAAACCATATTGAGGATTCCTGAGAATGTGAACCTTCCAGCTGCAGCACAGTAAGAAGCCATCATTCATACACTTCATTTCACTCTATGATTTTTTTTTTTATTTCTTAATAAGGCTGTAAATACGGATAAAGAACTGGCTTCACCAGTGACTTAGTACATTTTTTGAATGTCTGTGTGAGAGTTGAATAATAGAGTAATAAGATAATCTGTCTGTCTCCTAACTAGTTGTGTAGTAGAGTTGGGGCAGTCTCTGTAGGATTTCATTGTTCTGGAAATCTCAGATTGTCAATCCTAGGGCTGCATATAGGTAAGTGGCTTCAGGCATTCCCCGAGTGTCAGTGATCACTACAGTCTCCTTATGTTTTGTACTGACCTATGGGTAAAGTAGGCAGGCTGTGTATTTTTTGTATGTCTGTTCATGAGAACCTCTGAATGACATGAGTGATGAGTAACTGAATATGAGAGAGAGACAAATAAATAAGTACCTGATTGATGAGGGGTTCCATTAGATATGGTCCACTGTACGTGATAGAGGACATTCACCTCACTCTGAGCTTCATATCAGGCAGAGTGATTGAGATAATGGACTCTGGGTAAAGTGGTCAGATTATTTCAGATTGCTGGAAAGTAGATTCCTGTTACGGGGGGCTGTCTGATAATAACCGAAAGGAGTATCAGACAGTCAGGGTCCACCGTGCAAAGACTTTGCTGCAGACTATGGCAGAGTGCAATACCTCTGTTAACTCACAGAAGGATATAATAAGTAAGTAAAGCAATTCCTCCCTTACTTGGAGGGTGTGTGGAATGATCTCTGTTAATAATCACAGAGACAAAGGCAATGTGTGCGAAATGGCACCTACCTAGGTCCGCTCTTCTAGTGGTGCAAAAGAGACGAACAGCAGCGTAAGCCGCACAAAGCTCCTACCTGCGTTCGCTCCACTAGTGTGCGAGGATACGAACCACTAGATATGGCACCTGCCTAGGTCCGCTCTTCTAGTGGTGCAAAAGAGACGAACAGCAGCGTAAGCCGCACAAAGCTCCTACCTCTGTTCGCTCCCCTAGTGTGCGAGGATACGAACAACTGCCAGACGCAGTATAAGGAACGTTACCCTAGCGGCAACGTCCACCTACGAGTAGAATCACAAGGCCCAGCCAGACCATGTGCCTCAGGCACCTGCCTATGTACGCTCCCCTAAGAGGTAAGGATACGGACAGCAGCCGAAGCTGTAAGGTATAAGAACGCTACCCTGCCGGTAGCGCTCACCTAGCATAGACAGAGGAATGCCTAGAGGAACGCGCACGGAGCGTCTACTCATATGCATGAACCAAGAGGACTGAGCACCATGCGGCATGTGTCAGGGTCTTATATAGACTCTGTGCCTCATCCAAGATGGAGGACACCAGAGCCAATCCGCTGCCAGAACGACAGGAGTGACGTCATGCTGGCCTATCACCGAGCAAGACGTCACAAGCACATGACCAGCGACCAATCGGCATAGAAGGTGTCAGAGACATGTGACCTCGTGTCAGCGATGATGTCACCCGAACATGTGCAATGGCTCCAAGATTGGACTTAGTCTCCGGCGCTCGCACATGTGCAGTAGCAAGAAATCTGGACTTAGTCTCCAGCGCTCGCACATGTGCAGTAGCAAGAAATCTGTACATAGTCTCCAGTGCTCGCAGCAACCGTAACAGTACCTCCCCCTCAAGGGCCCCCCTCCCGGCGACGCAGGTAATCTGCAACTAAGTCGGGAGCATGGACAGCCTCCTCAGGCTCCCAAGAGCGATGTTCCGGGCCATAGCCCTCCCAATCTATCAAGAAGAACCTGCGCCCTCTAACCATCTTAGAACCAACTATGGCTCGTACCTCATAGCTAGAGCGAGAGGAATCAGAGGCAGGAGAGTGCACTTCACGAGCGTGAGGTAAAATAGCTGGCTTTAGCAGTGAGACATGGAATTTGTCATGAATCCTAAGATGGACAGGTAACTTCAATTGATAGACTACAGGATTTACCTGTCGAAGAACCTCATAAGGACCCAGGAAGCGAGGAGCAAATTTGACAGAGCTCACTTTAAGTCTCACGTGTTTTGCAGAGAGCCACACCAAGTCCCCTGGAGAAAAGACAGAAGCCGGGCGACGAAACCGATCGGACACCGTCTTCATACGGTCCTTAGCTGCTTGGATCGACTCTTGAGTCCGATCCCAAACCTCTCTGGCATTAGTTGCCCAGTCGGCCACAAGAGGAGGAGGTGCAGCAGCGGGAAACGGTACCGGTACCCTAGGGTGTTGCCCATTATTGAGTACGAACGGTGTCTGCCCAGTGGCCTCAGCCAGCGAATTGTTAAGGGCAAATTCTGCCCAGGGTAGGAGGGAGGACCAGTTATTGTGGTTCTCAGCAACAAAGTGTCGAAGGTATATAATCATAGATTGATTGGTACGTTCAACCAAACCATTAGTCTCCGGATGGTATGCTGAAGAGAGATTCAACTCAATTTGCAGAAGGCTACAAAGATCTCGCCAGAAACGGGAAGTAAATTGCGGGCCTCTATCACAAATGATACGATCTGGCATCCCGTGAAGCCTAAAGACATGCTTGAGGAATAGTTTGGCTAGTACCCTGGAAGATGGGATTCTCGATAACGGTACGAGATGAACCATCCGGGAGAAATGGTCCGTAATGACCCACACAAATCTATGTCCCTGTGAACATGGAAGATCACCCACAAAGTCCATGCCTACCACCTCCCATGGTCTATCTGGCACTGGTAAAGGATGCAAGAGCCCAGCCGGTCTCTGCCGTAATGGACGGTTGCGAGCACACGAGTAGCAGGAACCGACATATCTCTTGACGTGGCTGGCTAAGTGTGGCGACCAATACCACCTCTCCAGTAACTCTCGTGTCCGCCTAATACCAAAATGCCCACCCACCTTTGAGGTGTGGGCCCATGACAGTATATCATTCTGTCGATCAGGCGGAACAAAGGTCTTGCCCGGTGGGATTTGGTCTAACGTCACAGGGGAGAGCGTATGAAAAACCCTGGAGGGAAGGATGAGACGAGGTTCGTCAATCTCTTCCTGGGTAGAAAGCATAGAGCGAGACAGGGCGTCTGCCTTGTTATTCTTACTCCCAGACAAATAGTTGATGGAGAAGTGAAAGCGGGAGAAAAACAAGGACCAGCGGGCTTGGCGAGGATTCAGACGCTGAGCGGTTTGTAAGTACGTCAGATTCTTATGGTCTGTATAGACCTGGAAAGGATGTTTCGCTCCTTCCAGCAAGTGACGCCACTCCTCCAAGGCTAATCTCAAGGCGAGCAGTTCCCTATTCCCAATGGTATAGTTTCTCTCTGCCGGTGAAAAGGTTTTAGCAAAGAAGAAACACGGCCTTTTTCTACCTGCACCGTTCTTTTGATACAAGACCGCACCAGCACCTACTGAAGAGGCATCAACCTCTAAGAGGAAGGGCTTACTCTCATCGGGTCTTTGAAGAACGGGAGCAGTTGAAAAGTGTCTTTTTACTGCCTCAAAAGCCTGAGATGTCTCAGTAGACCAGGCTTTGGGATTAGCACCTTTCTTAGTCAAGGCCACCAAAGGGGCCACCAAAGTAGAAAAATGGGGTATGAACTGCCTGTAATAATTTATGAATCGTAAGAAGCGTTGCACCGCCTTCAAGGAATGAGGTTCGGACCATTGCAGGACAGCAGAGAGCTTCGCAGGATCCATAGCCAGACCCTCTTGTGAGATAATGTAACCCAAAAAAGGCAATGAGGACTGCTCGAATACACATTTCTCGAGTTTAGCAAACAATGAGTGCTCCCTTAAACGGGAAAGGACACGAACGACATCCTGACGATGAGTCTCCAGATCAGGAGAAAAAATCAGGATGTCGTCCAGATACACCACTACTGAGGATAAGAGTAAATCCCTGAACACATCGTTTACGAAGTCCTGAAATACTGCGGGTGCATTACATAACCCAAAAGGCATGACGAGGTATTCATAGTGACCGTCTCGGGTGTTAAAAGCGGTCTTCCATTCGTCACCCTTTCGAATTCGTACCAAGTTGTACGCACCCCGCAGATCCAACTTCGTAAAAACTTGAGCTCCTCTCAGTCTGTCAAAGAGCTCCGAAATTAAAGGTAATGGGTATTTGTTCTTTATTGTGATTGCGTTGAGACCCCTGTAATCTATGCAGGGACGCAAATCACCCTCTTTCTTCCGAACAAAGAAAAACCCAGCTCCCGCGGGAGAGACAGACTTACGAATGAACCCCTTCTCTAAGCTCTCTCTTATATAGGTCGACATGGCCTCCGACTCAGGTATCGACAGGGGGTAAACCCTGCCTTTAGGTGGAACCGAACCTGGGATAAGGTCTATGGCACAGTCATACGGCCTATGGGGTGGAAGAACCTCAGCACCCTGTTTGGAGAACACGTCAGCGAAATCCAAATAGGGTGTAGGTATGGGAGAGAGATCAGTTGATGCAACCGCAACGACCTTAGGTGGTAAGGGAAGACATCGGGACTGACATTTCGAACCCCAACTAATAATGCTGTCAGACTCCCAGTCAATGTGAGGAGCATGAGTCCGAAGCCATGGAAGACCCAGAAGGACGTCGTCTATACCCTCAGGCAAAACAAGAAAAGAAATCTCCTCTATGTGACCCTGAGACAGGGAAAGGCGCAAGGGAACTGTCCTCAATGTAATGGAGTCAGACAACATAGTTCCATTAACAACACGGACAGGAATAGGCGCCTCTAACATGATAGAGGGAATATTGTGTCCCTTTACAAATCCTGAGGACACAAAAATCCCGTCAGCTCCGGAATCCACAAAAGCCATAATAGGCCATGTATTCTCAGATAACGAGAGCTGACCTGGGATACAACACTTAGAGGGTGCAGAAGACGTCTCTAGTAACCCCCCTCTAATGGTTACTAGGCCAGGGAGTTTCCCTGACGACTAGGACACTTGTTGGCATAGTGCCCAGCCTGACGACATACGTAACATATAGGAGGACCAGACTTGCGTAGTCTGGAGAACGTATGACCTAACTCCATAGGAGTGGGAGATGTTTCAGATGCTGAGGAAGATGGTAGTGGACCCTCAACAACTGGAATAGCCCGATGCTTAGGGCGTGAGGAAGAGACCTCGAGTCTACGTTCCTTATGGCGTACATCGATCCTCGTTGCTACTGTGATCAAGTCCTCCAGAGAAGCAGGGACCTCACGAGTAGCAAGAGCATCCTTGACATAGCCTGCCAACCCTCTCCAGAAGATAGGAATCAACACCTTCTCTGGCCAATCTAGTTCTGCCACCAGAGTTCTAAAAGCAATGGCATAAGAACTAGTGGATAACGAACCCTGAGATAGATCTAACAGTCTCAGGGCCGCATCATGGGTAACCTGCGGACCCATGAATACTGCCTTAAGAGCATCAAGAAAGTCTTGATGTCTCAGAGTAACCACATCAGAGCGCTCCCATAGGGGAGTCGCCCATTCTAAGGCTTTGTCCTGAAGTAAGGAGATGATAAAGCCTACTCTGGACCTCTCCGTAGAGAAGCGAGAAGAGTTGACCTCTAGGTGTATCTGACACTGACTAATGAAACCACGACATGATCTGGCATCGCCAGAATATCTGTTTGGCAGAGCAAGTCGAGGATCATGTGCAGATGTCACCATGGTCTGAGGTTTATCCTCTATACTCTTGAGCCGTGACTCAAGTACTTGTATGTAACGGTGTAACTGCTGATATTCTGCCATAACTGCCAGACCCTGGGCTCAGTCCTAATGTTACGGGGGGCTGTCTGATAATAACTGAAAGGAGTATCAGACAGTCAGGGTCCACCGTGCAAAGACTTTGCTGCAGACTATGGCAGAGTGCAATACCTCTGTTAACTCACAGAAGGATATAATAAGTAAGTAAAGCAATTCCTCCCTTACTTGGAGGGTGTGTGGAATGATCTCTGTTAATAATCACAGAGACAAAGGCAATGTGTGCGAAATGGCACCTTCCTAGGTCCGCTCTTCTAGTGGTGCAAAAGAGACGAACAGCAGCGTAAGCTGCACAAAGCTCCTACCTGCGTTCGCTCCACTAGTGTGCGAGGACACGAACCACTAGATATGGCACCTGCCTAGGTCCGCTCTTCTAGTGGTGCAAAAGAGACGAACAGCAGCGTAAGCCGCACAAAGCTCCTACCTCTGTTCGCTCCCCTAGTGTGCGAGGATACGAACAACTGCCAGACGCAGTATAAGGAACGTTACCCTAGCGGCAACGTCCACCTACGAGTAGAATCACAAGGCCCAGCCAGACCATGTGCCTCAGGCACCTGCCTATGTCCGCTCCCCTAAGAGGTAAGGATACGGACAGCAGCCGAAGCTGTAAGGTATAAGAACGCTACCCTGCCGGTAGCGCTCACCTAGCATAGACAGAGGAATGCCTAGAGGAACGCGCACGGAGCGTCTACTCATATGCATGAACCAAGAGGACTGAGCACCATGCGGCGTGTGTCAGGGTCTTATATAGACTCTGTGCCTCATCCAAGATGGAGGACACCAGAGCCAATCCGCTGCCAGAACGACAGGAGTGACGTCATGCTGGCCTATCACCGAGCAAGACGTCACAAGCACATGACCAGCGACCAATCGGCATAGAAGGTGTCAGAGACATGTGACCTCGTGTCAGCGATGATGTCACCCGCACATGTGCAATGGCTCCAAGATTGGACTTAGTCTCCGGCGCTCGCACATGTGCAGTAGCAAGAAATCTGGACTTAGTCTCCAGCGCTCGCACATGTGCAGTAGCAAGAAATCTGTACATAGTCTCCAGTGCTCGCAGCAACCGTAACAATTCCTGAATGATCACATGTCAATGAATCATCTCATGCCATATTGTGAAAGGTGCAAAGGTATTATTGCTTTAAGGGACTGAGCTCTACAAGATGTTCATGTGGATACCTGATGTAAGGACTTTAATAACCATCCAAATCAGTCTAGGAAAGGAAGGTTACAGATATTTTAATATGCTGTACACCTGAGAATATCTGGAAATACTCTGTCTGGTTGTGATACATCAGTTATCTGATCTTATAGTAGGATATGTTAGGTTTTTCATGCTGAAGAGGAGGCCAAAAAGTTCGTGAAATACTAAGTTTAACCTCTTTACGACAACCATACATTTTTAAAAAAAAAAGCAGCAGAATAGGGTACTTATTCTGATCCACTGTTTTAAAGCAGCAGGAAGAAAAAAGTAAATAGCGCCCCCCAGCATCAAATAATCTCCGGGGTTTCAGCTACATGGGGTACCTGAGACCTTGGAGATCACGATTTGGGCTGTTTTTCTAGTCTCCGGCCACGTGATCATCGATGTACACCGTATAACGATGATCATGATACAGTAAATGTCGACGCCGGTAAAAAATGATTTATGTCCCACCTGGCATGATCAAACATGTCAGATACTAGAAAAATCTCCTCCCTCGGTCCCCTGGTGTCGTCAAAGTGCCCCCTCCGACCCCCTCCCCCTCTCTATCTTTCAAAATGGCTGTCACACCCTGGCGCATATGCCCCATTCATCCTCCTCCTCTCATTTCTGTAGTATGTGATATGGCATATGTGACAGAAAAGTCGTCCCCAGGTCCACCCAAGTCACCCATCATCACCTACCAGTCTCCCCCTTACCTCCTCTAGCATCGATACCCCGTAATCACTACTCCTCCTTCTCAAAAGATGCTGGCTGCATACGCAGACAGTGGCTGTCAGTCGGCTCTCTGCACACAGTCACACTTACCAGCTTACTGCTGGTCACAATGCTGTGATGTGGACCCGGTGAGAGTGGGTGCACCCAAACTCCTCACATTGAGGGTCTTCACTTTCACATTCCCTGAGCATGCTCCTCATATTCTGGAAGGTCCAGAATCATCATGGGAATTCCAAAATGGATTTCTATGGACCGAATTTTTTTTTTCTTTTCAATAAATTGGTGAAAGAATATGTTTTGGGGAGTGTAGTTTCAAATAATTTTTTTTGTCGTCTTTGTTTTTTTTATTACTGACAGTTAGTGATGTTTGGTAACTGATAGATGCTGTGACATCACTAACCACTGGGTTTGATAGCAGATGACATTAAACAGCTGGTATCAACCCCATGTATTACCCTGTTTGCCCCTGCACCAGGGCAAAAATGGCATGAGCTGGGGCGAAGCCCAAAGATTGGCGCATCTAATGGATGTGCCACTTCTGGGGCAGCTGCGGCCAGCTATTTTTAGGCTGGGAAGGGCTAAATAACCATGGCCCTTCCAACCCTGAGAATACCAAACCACAGCTGTCCATTTTACTTTGGCTGGTAATCCAATTTGGGGGTACTTCACTTTTTTTAATTTATTTACTTATTATTTATTTATAAATAGTTAAACAGCATGGAGTGCCCTCCATTTTGGATCACCAGCCAAGATGAAGCTGTCAGCTGTGGTGTGCAGGCTACAGCTGTTTTTGGATGTCAAAAATGGAGTGGATCCCACGTCATTTTTTTTTTTTTGCTAAATACAAGGCTAAGCACCCTTTAGTGCCAAATGAAAGTCACTAAAGGGTGACAGCTTGGAATATGCAGGGGAGTGAGACATTAAATATGTGTTTGACATCCATCCATCCTAGCTTTTTAGTCTGTGTGCCCACTATTAGTGTTTGCAGCATTTTGGACGCTGTGTTTTTGCTGCATCCATAATGCTGCGTTGTGCTGTACAAGCATATTGGATGAATTTTTAGAAATGTTCTGCCCATTCTGCTTCTATTCTCTGCAGCATAAACTGATCTGCGGCAAGGCTTCCTGAGCCGCAGCATGTCAATTTATGATGTGGAGACGAGAGTGTCCTCCTCAGGGAGAATAGAGCTAATGTCCGCAGCAGCCTGAACCCGGATCGTGGGCACAGGCAGCTGCGTTCTCCCGTGGACAACACTCGCATCTCCGCAGGAAGGCTGACACTGTGTATTAGATGCAGCACGTTCAACAAATTAAACGTGCCGCACATACGATTGGGGCGTTGCAAATCGCATACGATATTGTATGCGAGATTGCAACGTGTAAAGCAGGCTTTAGTATCCTATTGCAAGCCTTGGATAAGGAATACTTACCAAATTATGCAATCCCTCTATGTCTGTCTGTCAAGAAACTATTAATTCCTTCTTTTTTCTCAAACGGCTAATTAAGCCTTGGTCCTAGGCATTCCTAACTACGATCAGCCATGTCTCTTTTTCTGCACAGAACAAGGAGGTAATGTTACAGTAGTTCTGACATAGCAACATGCTGCCAAACAAAGACTAATAGCTTACTACTCAGCAAAATTGGACCCAGGTATCAGAGGGTTCCCCTACTTGTGCCCATGCTATAGCAGCTACTATAGTACTGCTAGGGAAAGCATGTGAGATTGCATTAACCTTTCCCCTGATAATTTACTCTCCACATGACATACTCACACAAGTCTACCAAAACACTAGACAGTGGCCAGACAGCTCAGACTTGAATGTGCCCTCATGATTCATGAGTTTATCATCTTCAAATGAGTAATATTCTGCATTCAGCCACCCTTCTGCCTGTGGATTCAAAAAAGGGTGAATTGGTGACAGTGTTAGCAAGTGAGGAGTATTTTGACACGATAAACGAACATGACTGCATAGAACTGATGAGCCAAGAGACATCAGATTTTTGACATGTTCACAATAAACCTTTTCCTAATCCAGATTTTTTGGAGATGGTTCCATATACTACCTGGATGGGCAATTTTACACTGGATTTGTGTTAGTATCCTCACATGAGGTAATCTAAGCTGAACCACTCCCTCATCACATGTCAGCTCAGGAGACCAAGCTGTAGGCACTTACTGAAGTATGAAGACTGACAAAAGGTAAAACTCCCACTATGTAAAAAGTCTCTCATAATGCACTATGATGAAGGCCCTAACTGGAAAAGCAAAGATTTTCTTACGTCAGTTGGTAAGCCCATTAAACATTGCTGAATAGTTAATGGGGACACTGATGTTACCAGGTGAGATTGGCATAATCAAGATAAAAGCACACAGAAAAAGGTGGTTAATTGTAGGTAGAGGGCAACAGAATAGCGGATAAGTCAGCTAAAAGATTGGCAAGGCAGGCTTGGGAACAGTGGATGGTGGCAAGGAGTCAGCAAGTTCCAACCACAGTGAGCCTAGATGTTTTGAAATCCCTCCAGCGACAGGCTTCCCAGACAGAGAAGAAACCCTTGGGGAAAATGGGAGTTAAGATGAACTCAAATGGAGTAGAGGGAAGTAAGATAAAATTGTGTTTACCTAGGTCCCTGTACCTCATCATAGCATAAGTAACACATGGCCCCACTCATGCCTAAAAAAGTTACATGTTTACATGGTAAATGCGTTCTTGGTCACTCCTGGTTTTAGTCACATAGCTGTAAAACACATACAATACTTCCCCATCTTATCTTCTACAGAATCATTATTAAATAACAATTGCCACATGTCTACTTTACATAAGCTCAATTTTTGAAATGTAATATATATGTTAGGAAGAAGTATGAAGGGTTGAAAGTTTATTAACAATTGCTCATTTTTCCAACTAAATTTACAGAACCGTCCAGGGGAACGGACTAGTGAGGCAAACTGAAAAAGGATTAAAAGGAAGGCAAAACACAACACAGCTTCCACATAGCAATCTCCAGTGTGGCGCCCTGGACAAGCCAGGTAGCCACATGAATAACATTCACACCCCCACCCCCCCCAGACAGAAACACACGTCAAACACAAAACCCTTGTTGCCTCCCTCCAGGGACTGATGTCCACAGCAGGTGGGGTGGAGCCAGGTGGTTGGCCCCACCCACTGAGGAGTTCACAGTCCTGGAGGCGGGAAAACAGTGCAGAACAGTTTAGAGAGTGGAAGTGTGAGGAGCAAGACTGGTGTCTGGGTCGGAGCCCGGACACGTACAGCAAGGTTGGCAGACGGTGGTGGCCGTCTGCAGGAGTTAGTGGAGCTCTGCAGAGCCAAAAGGACCAGGGTCGGGCGTCGGCCCGCTGATACCGGAACCGGGAATGGAGTGAAACTAAGCACACACAGTCAGGGCCATCGGACCCTGACCAGGCTTGGAGCCGCCGTTAATTGTCAAATCCAACTGTGACGGGAACCCCAGGGGTTTTCCAACTACCAAGTCCCATTTCAAGGCAACCGTCCGCACCGTGCGGGTATACAGCCACCACCAAAAGCTAGAAAACCAAGGGCCAGCACCTGCGGGCAAACCGGGCTCCTACGGCACCTATACGCCGGGGAGCGGACCACCGTTGGGAAGCCATCGGAGTCAAAAGCAAACTACTAAGGTGCAGGGAAAGACAGCCACCATAACCTGTCCGGGGAGAGAGACACTGCGGCTGGCCGCGGGAACCGTTCATCCAGCCGTTTGGTTTACCGGAGACTCTTGTGACTCTCTATTGCTGAGTGAGTACACCAGTGCCGTCCGGCACCGAGCTGCGCTGTCCCAGCGACCCTGCACCTCGCCAGCCCTGCCTCCCCGACACCTCACCGGGCCCCAGGACCACCAGCCCCTACCCACGGAGGGGGAAAACATCCCAGCTGCTCCCTAACAATGCTCCCGGGATCCCCGTCACCAGCAGCGGTGGTGTCCACCTTCACCACAAACCGTGGGTGGCATCACAGACTCAATCCCCAAACAATCCTCCCCTTTTCACTCACAGGCGAGGAGCACCGCTCGAGTCCCCGGATCCGGCCCACCGCTCGAGCCACCGAGCAGCAGCAGCGGCCGGACCCGAGCGTCAGCATTAGCCGAGCAGCGCCCCGCCGCCCGCGACAACTTGGCGTCACGAACAGGATCCTTACCGTTCTACCGGCTGGTAGAAGTGTGCCTTGTAGTCCCGCCGGCGGTGTCCGGCTAAAAATTTCAGATTCCGCCATCTTGGGCGCGAAGATTTTCCCGCTCAAGCGCCTTCTCGAGCAGAGGAGGCGCGAAAAGCAAAGCCCCGCCCCTAAAGAGGGAGTGCTAATCGAGTATCAAGGGCAGACGGAGCGGCAGTGCTTAGCGGCTGCATGTAATTAGCGCCGCAGAAGTGCAGGGACGCTAGGACTCTGCCGGAACACGTTCCTGGACCCAGCAGCAACACGTGCCAGGAGCTCCAGGCCACGGTCCACTCCATGATGGTGGAGTGGACGTCGGAGAAGAAGGGCCTGGCTGCAACCGTGTGGGCATGTGAAGTGGAGGTGGTTTCCGAGGAGCTGGTAAGCGACCCACGCCCCTATGTCCCTGAGGGAATGGCCGCTGCGTCTGAGGGGCCCGGCCTGCTGCCATCCACTACGCCACCTCCCTTACTGCCCATGCCCGCAGCCACCGCCCCGACCGACCCATTACCACTGTCACCGGTAGCGGAGCCCGTAGCATCTGTGGGAGAGGGCCCAGACCTGCGGCCCCTGGGCCTTACCTTTACCACCGCCCTGGCACCCGTCCCGGCTTCCATCTTGGCCACGACGGAGATGACGACGGCTCCGGCAGTCCGCCCGGCCGCAACAGAGGCGATCCTTGACCCAACTCCAGCACCGCAAGCCACGCTGACCGCTTCCAGACACCCGGCCTCGGATGAGGCACCGCGGGGACGTAGCTGCCAAGCAGCAGAGCAGGCCACATCACAGCGGGGTCCCTCAATACTGGAAGTGCCGGTCGTAGCCGGCACGCTGGGCCCGTCCCCCACACCGGCTGACCAGGAGCGGCGGCCATGGCAGCTGTGCCCTAAGACTGCTGCTTGGAAAAAAAAGGATGTGGCAGCGGTCCACCGTTGCATACAGTTGTCCCCGTTGGGACCCCCAGCACCGTTGTTTATGCGAATGAATGACCATAATCAAAACCGAAAGATCATCTGATTATCTGAGTGATTATCCCGGCCGTTGCCGGCAAGTTGTCCCCGGAGGGACTGTGTGTGTTTTTGCCCCCCGCATGACAGACTACTCATGAACAGAGCCTGAGAACTTGCAGGGCACCCACGAACTTGTGGGTTTGTAAATAAGTTGGGATGGATGCCGTTGCCGCCTCCGGAGAGGCAGATTTGGAGGATGGGCCTAGAGGAAAGTGATGGCCCAGGCCCGCCACTACCATAACCGGTGGTGATCTTCTGGAGGTTGGGGGGCCCCCTGGACGTGGGGTCCCCTGACGTGACAGCCAGGTGCGAGTTGCCGTGCCCGTTCCCACTTGGGTGACCTGGATCTGGACTGGGGTGAAAGGGGTGCTGCTCACTTCTTAGGGGCAGCATCAAGGCTAGGTTGCTTGGGTGGGAGAGTGGAAGTCCGTCCGTCCATCATTATTAAAAATGTAAATATGTTTATTGTTGAAACGTTCAAGTGTCCTTATAAGCATGCAAATGTTAAATGTTATTTATCTTTTTCAGTTTAAAATAAACCCGGTGATGGACGGTAGCCCGCGGACGGTCTGCGTTTTACCAAGGGAATGTGGTGCCCTGGACAAGCCAGGTAGCCACATGAATAACATTCACACCCCCACCCCCCCCGGACAGAAACACACGTCAAACACAAAACCCTTGTTGCCTCCAACCAGGGGCTGATGTCCACACCAGGTGGGGTGGAGCCAGGCGGTTGGCCCCACCCACTGAGGAGTTAACAGTCCTGGAGGCGGGAAAACAGTGCAGAACAGTTTAGAGTGGAAGTGTGAGGAGCAAGACTGGTGTCTGGGTCGGAGCCCGGACACGTACAGCAAGGTTGGCAGACGGTGGTGGCCATCTGCAGGATTTAGTGGAGCTCCGCAGAGCCGAAAGGACTGGGGTCGGGGGTCGGCCCACCGGTACTGGAACCGGGAACGGAGTGAAACTAAGCACACACAGGCAGGGCCATCGGACCCCGACCAGGCTTGGAGCCGCCGTTAATTGTCAAATCCGACTGTGACGGGAACCCCAGGGGTTTCCCAACTACCAAGTCCCGTTTGAAGGCAACTGTCTGCACCATGTGGGTATACAGCTACCGCCAAAGGCTAGAAACCCAAGGGCCAGCGCCTGCGGGCAAACCGGGCTCCTACGGCACCTATACGGCGGGGAGCGGACCACCGTTGGGAAGCCATTGGAGTCAAAAGCAAACTACTAAAGTGCAGGGAAAGACAGCCACCATCACCTATCCGGGGAGAGAGACACTGCGGCCGGCCGCAGGAACTGTTCATCCAGCCGTTTGGTTTACCGGAGACTCTTGTGACTTTCTATTGCTGAGTGAGTACACCAGTGCCGTCCGGCACCGCGCCGCGCTGTCCCAGCGACCCTGCACCTCGCCAGCCCTGCCTCCCCGACACCTCACCGGGCCCCGGGACCACCAGCCCCTACCCATGGAGGGGGAAAACATCCCAGCTGCTCCCTAACAACGCTCCCGGGATCCCCGTCACCAGCAGCGATGGTGTCCACCTTCACCACAAACCGTGGGTGGCATCACGTACTCAATCCCCAAACATTCCTCCCCTTTTCACTCACGAGCGAGGAGCGCCGCTCGAGTCCCTGGATCCGGCCCACCGCTCGAGCCACCGAGCAGCAGCAGCAGTGGCCGGACCCGAACATCAGCGTTAGCCGAGCAGCGCCCCGCCGCCCGCGACACCAGCTGCGGCTCCCAAAATGACTTCCTGGTTCACAACTCACAGGTTACCTGTAGGGGCTAGCTATAACAAAGCTATCACTGGCAACTCCCTGAGCTGAGAAGGGAGTATTTATAGTAGAAGAAAATGGGAAAACCAGAACAGCAAGTTACTAGCTTTTCATCCACAGTTTAGGAATCCAAACAAACTACTTAACCTTTGCAGCATTGGTAGATGTGCGCTGCGATCTTCTGACACCACAACTAGAGGGGACCACTCTTCAACATAGTACATTTGTGACAGTATGCCATCACTTGGCCACCTGTCATCTTTAAGCTACTATGTTATCATGCTGAAAGCGTATATGTAAATTCTTACATTTTCTGCTAAATTCCTAGATGACTATACTCAATGCCATCTTCCTGCCATTAATCCTGCATGTAATAATAATAATAATAATAATAATAATAAAAAAATGCAATATATGGATTACATATAAAAAAACCCCTATTCTACTTTGATTATAAAAATGACTTTTAAGCACATTGAATTACACATTTTCTTGAAGGTCATATGCAGCATTTTAGCACTTTTACTGCAGATGGCCACTATATGGTCTACTAATTTTAATGGGTGTGAGAAGATGAAGCAAATTTTTTGTTTATTTATGTGTTATACTGAAAGTACCTTCAAAAGATACAAAAGAGACAACCAAGTAATCAGTCTGTTAATGTAGTAATAATTCTGGTTGATTCACTTTGGAGCATGTAAAGTTCAGCTGTAGCTTGTAGCTAGGCATTGCCTTGAATGTCATCTTTTTTGGAGCATTCATTCATTCACATAAATTGCTGCAGAACTGCTTCTCTCCAGCAATTTTCTTTACGCTACTTAGATTGAATGTAGCTTTTCATTTCTGTAGATTATTTACTGAAAGATTCTTTGGAACCAAATGAAAATGGCTACTTTCTTAAGCTAGGTATCTAAAGTACTACAGCAATAACAGGCAGCTCATAAACATGTGTAGCTATATATTGCCTATACCTTTTTATATTAGAAGAAAGCATCAACTGAGATAACATGTACTGCAGATTGTTGTTTTTATCTGTGTAGTTGACTGTGGTTTATTTTCCCAATTGATTTTAGAAGAGAATTGGTTCATATTTCCAGCCAGGAATCATGGTACAGGATGAAAAGCGGATTATCTTTAGAAAAATAGTCAATTATTTAATACAGCTTCCCTTACAGATAATCTGTCACTGCATGTTGTTACAAGCTAATACAGAACAATTGCCTTCTAAAATTGGAAAAGAGTACTTCCAAAACTTGGAAATGTGTAGTGTTATGATATGCAGTGATTATTTATAATCAAATAAAGTGAATTAGCAGTTTTTACTTAGGAAATGACTGAGGGTGCACTAATAAAACACAAACAATATATGGTTTTTCCATATTTTATAAAGGTCTTCTCAACAAATTGCCTATATTACACACAAAATAAAGGCATTGATATATAAGTAAGTATATATCTTAAGCTCTTATATACAGAATTCTAGAATGATGTATATCAGAGCCCAGGCCGCTCTGTAGAACATAAAAAACACCTTTATTTTACTCACCTAGGAGGTGGTCCAGTCTGATGGCTGTTGCTGCTCTCGGTCCAGCGTCGCCGCCATTTTGTGTGGTTGCCGTCCTCCTTCCCAGTTTCGTGTGCCTGACACATCATACATCATCCATACGCATACTACAATCGGGATCTTTCCTGCCATTGGCAAATGCCCCCCCTGCCTCCCGGGGCAGCCGCCGCTGTACACAGGCTTTCAATTACTCCAGCCTAGGTGTATTATTTTACATCGATCAACATTAAACTTCATGAGCCATATTTTGCCCATGCGGATATCTTATCCAGGTTGTTTTGTAGTACTATGCAGTCTTTCTCAGTTTTTATTAATCTACAAAGTTATGTGTCATAAGAAAAGACTGATAAACTGCTTACACTCCCACCCACAATTCTATTACAAAGACATTAAAAATAATTGCCCTTAATCATTGTTGTTCCCTCTACTAACTTTAGCCCGTTTAGATAATTTGCATTTTACAACAACTTTTTGTTTTGTGCCTTTCCCAGTTTTTTTTTTACCCATTTGGATATAGTGTCCTCTAGTCCCTTTTTCTAAAGCCTCAGTACAAAGCTATTGTGTGTTACGGTATCAAAGTGACGGTATATACCACAATCAGGATCTTTCCTGCCATTGGCTCTCTCAAATAGACCATGGACACATTTATCCATGGACATCTTTACTGATCCACCTTTTGTACTCGTAAAATACTGTGGTTTTGGTGGTTGTGGAAAGGTTCTGTAAGTTGTCGCATTTTATTGCTTTGCCAGCACATCCGAATGCGAAGACTCTGGCTCAGGTGTTCATCAATGAGATTGTGAAGCTTAACGTAAATCCTTCTGATGTTGTCTCAGATCAGGTAACCCAGTTTGTTTCCAAATTGGAAAACATTTTGTGCTCACCTTTGGGTGCAGTTGTCTTTCTCTTCTGCTTGCCATCCTCAGTCGAATGGGCAGACTGAGCGCTTTAATCAAAATTTGGAAACGTACCTTAGGTGTTTTGTCTACGAGAACCAGCAGAATTGGGCATCTTATTTACTATTGGCCGAATTTGCTTCAAATAATTGTTACCAGGAGATCAGGAGTCTACTGGCAAGTCACCATTCTTTGATCATATGATTTTCATCTGCAATTTGGTACCTTTAGTGGTAGGGGTGCTTAAGGAGTTCCTGAGGAGGAGCATTTTACCTCTTCCTCTCTCTGTATGGCAAGGGGGTCCGAGTAATTTGAAGCTGAAGAGTGTGAATGACTATGTGTGGTTGTCTACCAGAAACATAAAGTTGAATGTTCATTCCTGGATGCTGCCACCTAGGTTTATTGGTCCCTATAAAATAACCACTGTCATTAACTCAGTAGCATTTTGTCTGGAAATACCTTAGTCTCTTAGGATCCACAATGTGTTCCACAGGACACTGCTCAAAAGGTATGTGGTACCTTTGGAGCCATCCCCCTTGCCCCCTGCCCCAATCATTGTTGATGGCAACTTAGAGTTTCAAATAGCTTAGATTCTTGATTCTCACTTTCTACGTCACTCCCTTCAATACTTGGTGCACTCGAGGGGTTACGAACCAGAAGAGAGAATGTGGGTCCCAGCATCAAATGTGAATGCCACAAGGTTGGTTTGTTCATTTCATGCTGCACAACTGGATATGCCTGGCCCTGCGTGTCCGGAGACCACTTGTAGGGAGTACTGTCATGGGTGTGTCACAGGTGTCAGAGAGTCCTGTGTTGTCCGGTTATAGAAGGTCACAGCATTTGGCTGCACAAATTGCTCCCTGACTGTCTACTATTCCATCTTGGTTTTCATCCTTTTCCCTTTAGGACTCTGGGGTGTTGTTTAGCCTGTCAGCTGCTGTTCATCAGTACTTTCCTTACCTATTTGTACCTTCACTTCCTATTACTCAGTGCTGGTAATATTTGATATACCTTTATCAAGTTTTCAGTGCAAGCAGGTGGCTTGAATACATCAGGGGAATCTTGGTGGCTGTTGAAGCTTTTCTCCCTGAGACAACTAGAAACGTTTTTTTTGTGGTTTTCCTTTGTCTGTTATAACTGCGTATCCTTTAGTGCCTAGTGGGGTTCAAAAAGAGCTTATCCCATCTGCTCCCTACCAAGAAGGGTGAGCTTTGGGTCAGGTATTTGGCTCGGCATATAGGTGCGGAATCTATCTAGGATGGTGAGGGAACCCAAGACCTAGCGGTAAGCTTGGTCAGGGGTCTCTATCTCCCCCTTCCCTAAACAAAAGATTTCCCTTTCCGTCCATTTCCTTTCACAGTTTGCTTGGTACTTCCCAGTACCTACTGTGACAGCCAGGCATCCAACATGGTCTAGATTTCCAAGATTCAGAGCAGTCAAAAGCTTATGCCCATTGTCACACACGACCAGGACTGATTCTAGGTTCAACGGTGAGAGCCACCAATTGGTCTGGTCTTTTAGACCCTTCCACATCTCTGCTGCATTGTGTGGTTTATCATCTAAAGAGATATGTTTCAGAGCCTGTTGCCACTTCATCTAGGTGGTGCTGCAGTGCTCCCAGCTTGGAACTGATGGGGAGGGAAATTCAGCCGAAGATGAGGAGCAGGAGGAGGGGGAGGATTTAAAAGAACTGGAGTACAAAAATAGGGAAACTCTGATGGAACCTGGGCCCGCTATTCTATGCGACAGAAGCAGGTGTGGTGTCCCTGGGTCCGACTCCATCTTGACCTCCACAATGTTCTCCCAGTGTGCCATCAGGGAAATGTAGTGTCCCTGGCTATAAGCACGTCTACACATGTCTGTGGTTAAGTGGACCTTCCCAATAAGTGCACGGGTGATGGTATTGGACAGGTGCTTTTGTAAGGCATGGCACACTTGGAGAAATAGTGAAAGCTGGGAACTGAGTACTGAGGTAAAGCCGCTGCCAAGAGGCTACGGAAAGACTCAGTCTCCATGAGCCTAAACAGCAACATTTCCAGGGCGACCAGTTTGGTAATGTGGCCAGTAAGTGTTTGGGTCTGTGGGTGGGAGGCTGAGTATTTCCACTTCCATTCCAAAGTTTGTGGAAGGGAGTAGTGATGAGTGAACTCATGGCTATTCGGGTTTGCTGAACCAGCACAAACCAAAAAACAAAATCGGGTTCAGTAGCCGAACTTGAACAATGGTCCCCATAGAAGTCAAAGGGGAGCCCAAGTTCGGGGCTGTGAAATGGTCATAGTACAGGCTAGGAGGCTATAAAATGAACCTAAATGGGGGTAAGAGCATGCCAATTGACCTGAAAACAAATGTGAATAAGTAAATGACTTAGGGCTTCTATCACCATAGCAATTATGGTTACATAGCAAGAATATGAAGAAACTAAAAATTTGAACTCTGACCCCACAGAGATGGATTTCAGAGATTCTCCACAGACCAAAAATTTAAAAAATGGTCCTTACAGAGCCTGTATTCCCATTTCACCCAAACAGTCAAGATTGCCAGACTTCCCACGCAGAGTAAGAAGTTTAACAAATTTCCCCATGTAATCTGTATTCCCAGTTCACCCACACAGTCAAGATAGGTGCTCCAGCTTGATGGAGAATTTTAACTACAAATAGCTGAGCCTCAGGAAAGCCTGCTGTTGTTTCCCCCATTTGTGCTAAGCTGAGATTGGTCATGCAGGTGTTACGTTGACCAAATGAGGAAGCAGAAAAGTAGTAGGAAACAGGAACAGAGAAATGTGCACCTATCCTTAGTTTAGGACATATGCTAAAACGGTTTCCACCTAAGGTGTAGCACACATTACATTATAGCCTGTTGACCCTGTTTGAACATTGTACCATCACAGCCAAGATTGGAAGGGTACCCTCACAGAACAACAATTTTTTAAAAAGGCCCCAAGACAGCTTTTTTTCCAAATCCCCCTTACAGAGCCTACTTTTAAGCTTATGTTGCGTATAGCATAGCCATTACAGTTAAAAAACTCGTAGCTGGATTTGTAATAAATTTGGAGGTACGCCGGCTAGACTTGCTATTGCCAGTCCCAGCCATTTAGACTTCAATTGCCTCACCCATGCTGCTCACTGTCTATCCTGGGAATCCAAAGCAGACAACATTGCCATAGTTTACCCACAGAGCAGCAAGTTTAACAAATAATGTCCCCTACATAGCTTATATTCCCAGTTCACCCACACACACCAAAAATTGCCAAGTTTCCCCCACAGACCATTGAATTGTGAAAAGGCCCTGAAATAGCCTGTTAACCTGGTTGACCCTCACAGCTTTAATTACCTGAGATCCACCACACAGCACCTAATTAAAAAATAGATGGACTGTGGAACCCCATTCTACCATGCTCAAAGACCAGAAGTAGTAGTTGCCCGACTTGTTGAGGTTCCCACTGCTTTGCTCGTTTTCAATGGGGTGACATTGACAAAAGATGCTAATGTTGCCAACTCTGTGCTTTCAGTAGAGCAACAATTCTTAGACTGCCTATGGACAGTCTTGTTGCTGCATTTAAAAAGTTGGTAGTTGATTCTGGAATCGAGCCGGACGTACGCCATCTAGACTTGCTGCTGGCAGTCCTAGCCATTTAGACTTAAATAGGCTCACCCATGCTGCTCTGTGTCTATCCCGGAATCTGAAGCATTTATTTAAAAAAAAAAAAATATTGTTCAAAGCAGTCAGACATAAAATTAGGGTATAGTTTACCCACAGAGCAACAAGCTTAACAAACAATGCCCCCTATATAGCCTGTACTCGCAGTTTACCCACACAGCCAAGACTGATAAAGTTCCCACATAGACCATTGAATTGTAAAAAATTCCCTGAAACAGTCTGTTTGCAAGATTGACCCTCACAGCTTTCATTGCCGGAGATTCACCACACAGCACTCAATTGAAACAGAGATAGGCCATGAAATCCCATCCAACAGAGTGCTTAGAACCAGAAGTGACAGGTGCCTGACTCGTTGAGGTCCCCATTGCTTTGCTAGTTTTTAAGGGGGTGAAATTGACGAAAGAAGCTATGCTCCTCAGGTGCCACCTGAGATCAATTTTCTGCTCTAGTGGTGGACAGTTTAGTTACTGTATTTAAAAATCTTGTAGTTGGATTTGGAACTGAGCCAGAGGTACACCAGCTAGACTTGCTACTTCCAGTCCCAGCCACTTAGAGTTGAAGCAGCTTACCCATGATGATCAATGTCTATCATGGGAAGCCAAAGCATTTATTTTGAAAAAATTATTGTTCAAAGCAGGCAGCTATGTCTGAATACGACAGCTTTGAATAATGGAATAAGACTCTGCTTCCATTTTTGGGTTTGGTAGTACTGTGGCTGTGATGAAGAGGCGGTCACTTGGCAGTCACTGCAGAGGATTTGCTCATGATAGCCATGCTGCCCAGAAACAACAGCAAAACGTGAACAGTTGGAGGTGTATTTCAGTTTAAAATTTGCAGATTTAACCCCCCTTCAGGAAATCTATTTTAATAAGGTGCCTAAGCAGCCTCTTTACTCACTTAACCTCCATGGGTGTACTACCATGCTAAGAGGGCGGAATGAACGCAGTAACTAACGCCCTTGCGACTAGTCCCTGCGCTCATTAGCATATCATAACGTAGAATAGTAGAGTAGGGCTTTCAAAGCCGCGCCAATGACCGCTATGACCAATTGTAAGATTAATGTTACTTTTTATTACATATTCAGGTCAACGCGTTTCTGGAGTCTCTGCTCCAGAGACTCCAGAAACGCGTTGACCTGAATATGTAATAAAAAGTAACATTAATCTTACAATCGGTCATAGCAGTCATTGGCGCGGCTTTGAAAGCCCTACTCTACTATTCTCCGTTATCAGCCATCCTGGGTGCTGCTGCCGGTGACCTGGATATCATGCGTGCATAGTAGTTGTGACTTTCACAACTCGATTCGGTAAGTGTACCGGCTCTTATCACCCCGTATTGTACTCGGGTAAGACCCTATTGCGCTTCTTTTTTCCACAGTTCTTGCTTCGTCCATTAGCATATCATAAAAGATCTTAGAAATACTTTTCCTAAAGATCTCTTTATGTATGCTACTAGATACAGGGATTAGCAATATGCACCCATAACTGTTTGTGGTTCTGGATGCATATAGCACCTGACAGGTTCCCTTTAAAGAAAATTGGAGCTTTCTATTAAAAAAACAAGACCTTAGACATCTTACTTCAATTTTAGAGTGAAAACGATACAAGTCTCAAAAAATGGTGACACAGGCAAAACATGTTACCACATTGTGAATACTGTAAAAATGAAACTCCAAAGAACTTAGAATGTTATTCTCGTTTTCCAGTATACTACATGGTAAAATGAATTGCGTCATCCAAAGCTTCAACTCCTTGCACAAAAACAAGCCCACTTATGGGTAGAATGAACGAAAAAATAAAAAAAATTGCTCTTGGAAGCACGGGCAGAAAAAATGAAAGCACAAAAATGGAAATTTGCCTGGTCAGGGACTGGTTAAAGATATATTAGAAAATAATTAAAACCAATATAGTCAATAATGCAGTTCTATGTATAAGGAAAAAAGAAAGCACATTTAATACTTTGAAGACTAAGGAGTCAGAAATAACATTCTAGCCATAAAATAATTTCAGTATGAAATATAAAAATTAAATCAAACAAGGAAGTTACAGGGATATAAATCACCACGACATTAAAATGAATCCAAAGACAATTTACAAATATATTATTGACAAAATGAAAAAAAAATCACATAATATGAGACATCTAAACAAATAGGAGTAAATACAATTGTAGAGGAAAAAGTGAAGGCAGAGTTATTACACATGTACTTCCAACTGCCTGTAACTGACATCACTCAGCAGTTCAGGAATCAAAGTTCACCACTAAATATTACTGACTTAACACAAGAAGAATTAGATCTGTGACTGATCAAGCTAAATATTGACAAAGCCAATAGGCCAGATGGTATTCATCCATGAGTATTGAGGGAGTTCCGTAATTGACAGACTGCTGTACTCGTATATCAAACTTGTTAGGGGTCATTCAAAAGTCAGTGATTTTCTCATGCAAGAAAACAATTCCTAGTTTCATAACTGTTTTTTACTAGTTTTTTTTTAGCAGATTTATCAGACTTTCGTGTCAGTGTCAGTTTTTACCATCAGATTCTGGTTAGTTTCATCAGTTGTCCTCGAATTGAAAAAAAAATTGATTCTTAGCCTATTAATACCAGTCTGTGAACAATGGACAGTACCTGGATGGCATCTGACAAATAATTTTTTTCAAAGCTTTTAAGTCTTGTATTGGTGAGATTGATCCAAGACTCATATCAAAGTCTTACTAGTCTTCATGATTGTGTGTAGACCACTGTAACGCCTGCCTGGATCCACAGACTCAGATGGGCTGTAAAGGGGAGGCTAGAGAGAAGCCACTCACCAAGAAGGACCCCCAGAACCCTGAAACCCTTTAACCCCCCTACAGGGATTTGGAATTACACAGGACCCTGGAGATCACTACCTGTGGAAGGCTGCAGTCCGATGAGAGTAGTAGTCAGGCAGGGTCAAACCAGGAATTGCGGAACAGGGACAGAATCGGCAGGCAATGACGTACTCAGCAAACGTAGCAGAGGTCAAATCCGGATCGGGCAGCAAGGTACAAAAACAGTAGGCAGGAGGGTAGTCAGAAAACATGCAGAAGTCAGCACACAGGAATCACCAAACAGAATAGGATGTAACAGGAGCCAGGAAAATCAGAACTATCTCTGGCAGAGGTCATGTGACAGGAGGGGGAATAAGAAGGGTGTGGTGTCTTCCCATTGGCTGTAGCTGAACGCTGGCAACTTCAGCTGGAAGACACATGCCACCCAGTCAGCCAGCGGTACTGCAGATCCCAAGCTAACCCAGTCCAGTGGATGATCGGAGCCTGCGCCCACCGCTGGCATCAACTCCTCTCCCATCACCAGCACCATCCACAGGTATGAACACGGCGTCGCCTGGCGATCGGAGCAGAAGTCGCTGGAACAGACTCCGGCGGTGACGTAACAACCACTCAGTCAGTAAAAATACTTAGACATATAATAGCTCCATAGACTATTTTAGGTATAAGTTCTATTTGTGTAAAACATGGATAGATCTCATTTGAGAAAAAATGAAATCTGAATGAGCCCTTATTTGAAACAGTGCCAATGTCTCAAGATTTTAAGATGTCTGATGTGTAAATAGTATTTAAAAGGGTAAAAAGGTTGATCAAGGCAACTGCTATCCAGTAAGTTTGACAAAAGTGTTGTACAAAGTATTTGAAGGTGTTATAAGAGATGACCTGAAAAAATAAATAGCCAAGATCAATACTGACAAACAACATAGCTTTATGAACGATAAGTTGAGTCTCACCAACATATTGGATTTCCACGAAGAGATAAGTGCATATCTGGATGCTGGTCAAGTGATTGTGGTATATACCGTCACTTTGATACCGTAACACACAATAGCCTTGTACTGAGGCTTTAGAAAAAGGGACTAGAGGACACTATATCCAAATGGGTAAAAAAAAACACAAACTGGAAAAGTGACAGAAAACAAAAAGTTGTTGTAAAATGCAAATTCTCTAAATGGGCTAAAGATAGTAGAGGGAACAACAACGATAACTATTAAGGGCAATTATTTTTAATGTCTTTGTAAAAGAATTGTGGGTGGAAGTGAAAGTAGTTTATCAGTCTTTTCTTATGACACATAACTTTGTAAATTAATAAAAACTGAGATAGACTGCATAGTACTACAAAACAACCTCCGCATGGGCAAAATATGGCTCATGAAGTTTAATGTTGATCAATGTAAAATAATACACCTAGGCTGGAGTAATTGTATTCCTGTGTACAGGGGCAGGTTGTCCCGGTGGGCAGGGGGGTATTTGTCCCACAATCCAGTCCCCAAGTGGCTAGTCAGGGCCACAGGGAGACAGATACTTTGTTCTCGCTGCTGCCTGGCTGCATCACAATGATCAGACATGGCCACACTGCACACTATGGAGGCTCTATCTGCTGGAGTGTCATCACACAGTGTGAGTGGAGCTTCCGCCTGTCAGAGAGGAGCTTGTGGATCTGAGACAAGTGGACAAGTATAAGGTGATAAGTCACAGTGTCTGGGCCAGAGGTCTCTGTGAGGAGGATGCTGCATGCTGCTCATGTGAAGCCCTGGGCAAGCCAGGGGTCACAGGTCATAACACCACCACACCCTACACCTCAGTTAGGAACACCAAGGCTAACCTAAAATCCTTGTTGCCTTCCTCCAGGGGCTGATGTCCACACCAGGGGGTGGGCCAGGCGGTTGGCTCCGCCCACCGAGGAGTTCACAGCCCTGGAGGCGGGAGAACCAGGCAGATGAGTTTTAGGGAGTGAAGTAGGAGGAAGTGGTAGAGGAGCTTGAGAGAAGAGTTAAAGTGGAAGACTAAGTGAGAGTAGTGACAGAAAAAGGAACAGTTAAGCAAGCCTGAAGTTGGTCCGGGTGTGTGCCCCGGACTGAGACAGCAAGGTCAGCAGACGGCGGTGACTGTCTGCAGGGGAGACTGCTTGGAGGTTGCTGGAAGGACCGCGGACGGGTGGTGGCCCGGCGGTACCGGAGCGGTATACGAAGAGCAGTCAGCACCATTGGCAGGGGCCTTTCAGATCCCGGCAAGGCTAGGAGTCGCCGTGAATTTGCCAAATCCGTTAGTGAAGGGGACCTCTGGGTCTCCCAACAACCAAGTCCCGATTGAAGGCAACAGTCCAACCGTTGGAGAGAGACACCGCCACCGCCAGGGCACCAGTTTCTCAGGGCCAGCGCCTGCGGGCAAAGTAGGGCTCCTCCGGCCCACATCCAAGCCGGGGAGCGGGTTACCGGTGGGAACCCATCGCAACCATCATCATCTTAGGTGCAGGAAAAGGGACCATCACCGTCAACTACTGGGGAAAAGCAAGTGCAGCCGTCCGTGGGAACCGTCTTTCCGGCCGTGTGTTTTACCGAGAACTGTGTCATCGTCTCAGGCTGAGTGAGTACCACAGTGCCGCAAGGCAGAGCGCTGCCCCCGCGTCCCTGCACCCCACCAAGCCCTGCATCACGCACCTCATCACTGGGCCCCGGGACAACAGCCCCCCTACCCACGGAGGGGAGAACCAACAACTTTGCTGCTCCCTGTCATCAGTCCCCGGGATCCCCATACAGAGCAGCGGTGGTGTCAACAAATCACCACAACCGTGGGTGGCGTCACGGACAATAAACTATCCCAAATCCCAATCCCCTTTCACTCACGGGCGAGGAGCGCCGCTTGAGTCCCCGGGACCCGGCCCATCGCTCGAGCCACCGAGCAGTAGCAGCAGGCCGCAGCAGCCGCAGCGGCGGCCGGACCCGAGCAGTGGGAGAGCGCGGCGTCCCCTCCTCCGCCCGCGACAACTTGGCGTCACGAACAGGATCTTACCGCTCTGCCGTTGGGTAGAGGTGCGCCTTGTGACCGCCGGAGGTATCCGGCCGGAAAATTTCAGAAGTCGCCATCTTTGGCGCAAAAAGTTCCCGCTCGAGCGTCTTCTCGAGTAGTAGAGGTGCGAAGGCCAAAACCCCGCCCCGATAGAGGAGGGGCCGAAAAGAGGCTAAGGGGGACGCGGATGGAGGAATGGTGGCGTCCTCGAATTGGAGCGCGGGAATACCCGCTACCGGGGCATCCAAGCTCTGGGGAAAAAGAGGAGTAGCCTTTGAAGACTGCGGCCCGGGTGAGCTCCCCGCCGGGACCGCTGAGTGGCTGGAGCGGGAATTGGGTCGGTTCTGCTTGAAGGTGAGGATGCAGAGCCTGCAGCAGTTGATGGACTGGAAGGCGGAGATGCGCAGAATGGTTGCCGTAGTGGGGGCCCGTGAGCAAGGGGCCGCTGCGGCCATGCCGTGTAGCGATCAGTCCACCCAAACCCCAGAACCAGCCATGACTGAGTGGGAGACGGACATCGGCGCCGCGGCCGGGGGTCCGGAGAGAATGCCGTTGATGGAAGGAGAAAGCCCAAGTATGCTGCCTCCGCCGCCATTCCTAACAGCTGTCAGTGGTTCGGGGTTGAACTGCCGATGGAAGGAGAACCCCATGTACCGTTCGGTCCCTGAGTGGGCCAACCCCCTGCGGTGGTAGCCGCCTCAAGGTCAGCGGAGGCCCGCTGCAGTTGTCCCCGTTGGGACCAACATGTGTGTTTAAAGTGTGTTTGAAAAAGTTTTGCAAAAATGAGAATGATAACCGAAGATTTACCTGATTGTCTACCGTGATTGGAAACCGGCCGTTGCCGGCACCGTTGTCCCTGTGGGGACCGCTTGAAAAGTTGTTTGCATAGAAACTTCTATGGACAAGCCCGTGAACTCGCAGGGCAACCACAAACATTAAGTGGGTTGTAAATAAAAATCTGTTGTTGCAGCTAACCGTTACCGCCTCCGGAGAGGCAGGTTGGAGGGAGGGCCCGCAGTGGAGCAGGCGGGGGCCCAGCCACCACAGGAACCGGTGGCTACCCTCTGGGGGGGAAGGACAGATCTCGCTTGGGTAACTTGTGCAGGACTGGGGTCAAGGGGTGCTGCCTGGGTTTTAGGGGCAGCATCAGGGCCAGGTTACTTGGGTGGAAGAGAGCGGCAGCCGCAACCGTTTAAAATGTTTGCAACGTTTAAGTACCGAACCTCCCGATGTGGGATGATGTCATAAATTGTATTGTGTTTACCTTTTATATCTTTCCAGAAAATAAAACCGGTGTTGGACGGGCAGTCCGCGGACGGTCTGCATTTTGCTAAGGGGGAATGTGACGCCCTGGGCAAGCCAGGGGTCAAAGGTCATAACACCACCACACCCTACACCTCAGTTAGGAACACCAAGGCTAACCTAAAATCCTTGTTGCCTTCCTCCAGGGGCTGATGTCCACACCAGGGGGTGGGCCAAGCGGTTGGCTCCGCCCACCGAGGAGTTCACAGCCCTGGAGGCGGGAGAACCAGGCAGATGAGTTTTAGGGAGTGAAGTAGGAGGAAGTGGTAGAGGAGCTTGAGAGAAGAGTTAAAGTAGAAGACTAAGTGAGAGTAGTGACAGAAAAAGGAACAGTTAAGCAAGCCTGAAGTTGGTCCGGGTGTGTGCCCCGGACTGAGACAGCAAGGTCAGCAGACGGCGGTGACTGTCTGCAGGGGAGACTGCTTGGAGGTTGCTGGAAGGACCGCGGACAGGTGGTGGCCCGGCGGTACCGGAGCGGTATACGAAGAGCAGTCAGCACCATTGGCAGGGGCCTTTCGGATCCCGGCAAGGCTAGGAGTCGCCGTGAATTTGCCAAATCCGTTAGTGAAGGGGACCTCTGGGTCTCCCAACAACCAAGTCCCGATTGAAGGCAACAGTCCAACCGTTGGAGAGAGACACCGCCACCGCCAGGGCACCAGTTTCTCAGGGCCAGCGCCTGCGGGCAAAGTAGGGCTCCTCCGGCCCACATCCAAGCCGGGGAGTGGGTTACCGGTGGGAACCCATCGCAACCATCATCATCTTAGGTGCAGGAAAAGGGACCGTCACCGTCAACTACTGGGGAAAAGCAAGTGCAGCCGTCCGTGGGAACCGTCTTTCCGGCCGTGTGTTTTACCGAGAACTGTGTCATAGTCTCAGGCTGAGTGAGTACCACAGTGCCGCAAGGTACAGCGCTGCCCCCGCATCCCTGCACTCCACCAAGCCCTGCATCACGCACCTCATCACTGGGCCCCGGGACAACAGCCCCCCTACCCACGGAGGGGAGAACCAACAACTTTGCTGCTCCCTGTCATCAGTCCCCGGGATCCCCATACAGAGCAGCGGTGGTGTCAACAAATCACCACAACCGTGGGTGGCGTCACGGACAATAAACTATCCCAAATCCCAATCCCCTTTCACTCACGGGCGAGGAGCGCCGCTCGAGTCCCCGGGATCCGGCCCATTGCTCGAGCCACCGAGCAGCAGCAGCAGGCCGCAGCAGCCGCAGCGGCAGCCGGACCCGAGCAGTGGGAGAGCGCGGCGTCTCCTCCTCCGCCCGCGACACTCACTTCATGGTAAGGTCACCCACGATTGACTGCAGTGGTGGCCGCTCTGCTGTGGTCTGTGAGTTATCACAGGGTGTGAGCTTTGATCTCAGTGTCAAGTCATCAGCTCCAGGGTCTCCCAACCTCCAGGAAAATTCAGTCTCCTACAATAGATCACATTAAGCCCCAGTAGAATAGCCACAGACATCGGTCTATACTGGCTGATCAACCCTGAACCTACAGGATTTCAAAGATTATACTGTATGACTCCATGTATATTATTTGTTGTCCTGTGGCTCCAGTTATAATTAGTACAGTGCATACAACACTATATAACTGTGTAAATAATATATAGCACATGAAGTGTACAGATTAGTACTCATAGGAGGATTATAATGAGGGCAATCTGGGCTACCACCCAAGGCTCTAGAGAGGCCCATGACCAGATTCAAGAAGAAAAACATCCAGCATCAGATGAATGGAGGAGGTAGAATAAAACTATGAAATTTATTGAGTCAGTTAAAAACAGGAAAATACACACATGGGGACCATAGGGGGACACAGTGAGTGTGGGGACTTAGGGCGTTCCGTGCATTGGTGGTGGATCCTAGAGTGAAGAGGAGTGAGCTGAATTTACCTGCTTTTTTCTCCCATGACCAAACTGCCCTTATTATAATGTTTGCATCACAAACAGCGCCGCACATTTCTAGGCAGGGGGCTTTCCTGGAGCTCAGCTGTCTGCAATACAGAATGACAGCTCAGTTCCAGGGGAGCTCCCGTGGCCTGCTGTGTGACATGGGGGTGCAATTACATCATCGGTGCCAGAATGTACACAAGCCACAAGAAGAAGTGGAGCCTTGGGGACTGGAGCAGAGTGCCAGAGGAATGTTAGCGAAGTGAGTATGTTATGTTGTGTGTGTGTGTGTGTGTGTGTGTCTGTTTTTATATACAGTCTCTCACAGAAGTTCTGTCGCTTATTCATGTTATGTAAATGAAAGCTTATAACCTAACTTTAAATTTATCCATTGGTTTCATAAATTACTCTTTTGAAAGCTGAATCCCTACCCAATTTGGTTTAGGTTATGAAAATAAAGTTGCTGCAAAGGTGAAATATTGATCATTTAATGAACACAGAAAGGTCAGATTTTGGCAAGACAAAAGTTTTGTCGCCTTGTCATATAATGCACCCAATCCTAGTTTACATCCTCATCTGTGCTCACTAAATGATTGGTTAATTATTGGGTGTGTATAAAAAGAAACCCAGCACCCAGACCTTCAGTTGAACTGCAACTTGACCTCTGACAACATGCCAAAAATCCACCATGCATCCAAAGCCTTCATTATCAAGAGACTGAAGACCAGATCCACTGCAGAAGTGGCTGGCACCTTTAATGTGTCTCAGCATCAAGTACAAAGAATGAAAAAAAAGATTTGAAGAGACTGGAGATGTTTTTGACAAGCCCAGGTCCGGCAGACCCCGCAATACAACTGCTCAGGAGGAATGTTTGTTGGTTAGAAAATTTAAAGCCAGCCCCTCTTCAACTGCAGCAGAGCTCCAAAAGGCCTGGTCACCTCAAGTCCCTGTGTAAACTAGAACAGTTTGTAGGATTCTGTCTCAAAATGGCCTCCATGGTCGAATCAGTTCCCAGAAAGCCAGCACTAAACAAAAGGCAATTAAAAAAACGTGTGGCATTTGCCAAGTCCCACAGCCTGCTAAACAGATGGATGCTGGAAAAGTGGCAGAAGGTGGATTTCTTTGATGAATCTTCAGTTGAATTACACCACAGCCGCCGCAAATACTGCAGGAGACCTATTGGAGCCCATATGGATCCAGAAAACAGTTAAGTTTGGTGGTGAAAAGATCATGGTCTGAGGTTACATTCAGTATGGGGGTGTGCAAAACATTTGCAAGGTGGAAGGCAGTATCAATAGCCTAAAATATCAAGAAGTATTAGCTACCTCTTACATTCCCAATCATTAAAAGGGTCAAATTCTGCAGCAGGATGGTGCTCCATCTCATACATCCATCTCTACAACAAAGTTCCTCCTGGCAAAGATGATCAAGGTGCTCAAGGACTGGCCAGCTCAGTCAACAAACATGAACAGCATTGAGCATGTTTGGGGTAGGATGAAAGAGGAAGCTTGGAAGACAAAACCAAAGAATCTAGATGAACTCTGGGAGGCATGTAAGACTGCATTCTTTGCTATTCCTGATGACTTCATCAATAAATTGTATGAATCATTGTTGAACCACCTGGATGCAGTCCTTCAAGCTCATGGAAGTCACACAAAGTATTAAATAGGGCTCTAATAGTACCACAACTTCATTCACCAATGTTATGCAACATAACTTTGTATTAGAAGTTAATTATTTGTTTGAATTTAACATTACTTTCTGTGGGCGACAAAACTTTTGTCTTGACAAAATCTGACCTTTCTATGTTCATTAAATTATCAATATTTCAGCTTTGCAGCAACTTTATTTTCATAACCTAAACCAAATTTGTGTGAGGGTTTCAGCTTTCAAAAGAGTAATTTATGAAGCCAATGGATGAATTTAAAGTCAGGTTATAAGCTTTTATTTACATAACATGGATAAGCGACAGAACTTCTGTCAGAGAGTGTATGTATGGAATGTGTGCCTGTATATGGCGGATTATGAAGAGGCTCCTACTGTATAGAGTGGGGCTGTGTGAGGCCTCAAACTGTATATAGTGGGCTATGTAAGAGCTCATATTGTATATAGAGGTCATGTGAGACCTCATACTGTATTGTATATAGGGGCTATATGAAGGCTCATACTGTAAATAAGGGGCTATGTGAGGGATCATCCTATATATAGGGAGCTATGTGAGGTCTCATCCTGTAAATAGGGAGCTTTGTGATGGCTCTTACTATAGGGAGCTATGTGTGGGCTCATATGGTATATAAGGAGCTCTGATGGCTCATGCTGTACATAGGGGGTTGCGTGAGGGCTCATGCTGTGTATAGGGAGCTGTGTGCTCATGCTATTTATATATGGGAGCTTTGTGAGCGTTCATACTGTATATAGAGGGATGTGAGCATACTTAATTCTGCTGAATATTAAACGGAACCTGTCACCAATTTTGGACCCTAAGAACAAATGCCCCAACCTTTAATGGTTTCTTTGCTGCATTATACAAACATGTCTATCAGCTACTGACTCCCCCTGTGTAGCCCCCCAAAATACTATTGAATATGCTCTTGTGCTGTAAATTAGGGTGGCCCAGTCAGACAGGCATGCAAACTGTGGCATCTGTTCCTCCTCTCTGCTGCTAATCGTGTCCTCCTGCTCTGATTGACATGGTGACACAGCCTGCATCTTCACAGTAACCTTGCAGGCACACTATGCTCTACCCTACTGCGGGCTGAGCATAGAACATCACCGCGCGAATGCCAAGCAACGTTATTGCAATGTCATTCTGATCTTGGCACTTTTTTCCTCTGTCATTTCTCATTATTACACATAACCTAATTTATGGACATCTACAGTTTGATTTATTTGCCTGTGTGGATTGGATGGGTTGTTAACGACATCTGGTGAGAAATTGATATCTATAGCACTTCTATAAATATATTTACTTAGCAAATCAGTGATGTGTTCAATACTTATACAGCTGGTAAAATATATGCCACTCATGTTTTATCATTTAAACTCTCTGGAATATACTGTATACATAGACATCCGATGTTATATACAAGTAATATGTGATTGCTATAATATCTGGACATGATATTGTATACACAGGATAATAAGTGGCCGGTACATCATATACTATAACCTTTTTTTATTGATTTGGAGTTGAAGTTTACATTGGTGACTTTGTGGATGAAGTATGTTTTAAAAAAATATATAAAAATATTCATAGGTTAGTACAGTTAGGTCCAGAATTATTTGGACAGTGACACAATTTTCGCGAGTTGGGCTCTGCATGCCACCACATTGGATTTGAAATGAAACCTCTACAACAGAATTCAAGTGCAGATTGTAACGTTTAATTTCAAGGTTTGAACAAAAATATCTGATAGAAATTGTAGGAATTGTACACATTTCTTTACAAACACTCCACATTTTAGGAGGTCAAAAGTAATTGGACAAATAAATCAAACCCCAAAAAAATATTTTTATTTTCAATATTTTGTTGCGAATCCTTTGGAGGCAATCACTGCCTTAAGTCTGGAACCCATGGACATCACCAAACGCTGGGTTTCCTCCTTCTTAATGCTTTTCCAGGCCTTTACAGCCGCAGCCTTCAGGTCTTGCTTGTTTGTGGGTCTTTCCGTCTTAAGTCTGGATTTGAGCAAGTGAAATGCATGCTCAATTGGGTTAAGATCTGGTGATTGACTTGGCCATTGCAGAAGGTTCCACTTTTTTGCACTCATGAACTCCTGGGTAGCTTTGGCTGTATGTTTGGGGTCATTGTCCATCTGTACTATGAAGCGCCGTCCGATCAACTTTGCGGCATTTGGCTGAATCTGGGCTGAAAGTATATCCCGGTACACTTCAGAATTCATCCGGCTACTCTTGTCTGCTGTTATGTCATCAATAAACACAAGTGACCCAGTGCCATTGAAAGCCATGCATGCCCATGCCATCACGTTGCCTCCACCATGTTTTACAGAGGATGTGGTGTGCCTTGGATCATGTGCCGTTCCCTTTCTTCTCCAAACTTTTTTCTTCCCATCATTCTGGTACAGGTTGATCTTGGTCTCATCTGTCCATAGAATACTTTTCCAGAACTGAGCTGGCTTCATGAGGTGTTTTTCAGCAAATTTAACTCTGGCCTGTCTATTTTTGGAATTGATGAATGGTTTGCATCTAGATGTGAACCCTTTGTATTTACTTTCATGGAGTCTTCTCTTTACTGTTGACTTAGAGACAGATACACCTACTTCACTGAGAGTGTTCTGGACTTCAGTTGATGTTGTGAACGGGTTCTTCGTCACCAAAGAAAGTATGCGGCGATCATCCACCACTGTTGTCATCCGTGGACGCCCAGGCCTTTTTGAGTTCCCATGCACACCAGTCAATTCCTTTTTTTCTCAGAATGTACCCGACTGTGGATTTTGCTACTCCAAGCATGTCTGCTATCTCTCTGATGGATTTTTTCTTTTTTTTCAGCCTCAGGATGTTCTGCTTCCCCTCAATTGAGAGTTCCTTAGACCGCATGTTGTCTGGTCACAGCAACAGCTTCCAAATGCAAAACCACACACCTGTAATCAACCCCAGACCTTTTAACTACTTCATTGATTACAGGTTAACGAGGGAGACGCCTTCAGAGTTAATTGCAGCCCTTAGAGTCCCTTGTCCAATTACTTTTGGTCCCTTGAAAAAGAGGAGGCTATGCATTACAGAGCTATGATTCCTAAACCCTTTCTCCGATTTGGATGTGAAAACTCTCATATTGCAGCTGGGAGTGTGCACTTTCAGCCCATATTATATATATAATTGT
The DNA here is from genome assembly GCF_048569485.1 of Anomaloglossus baeobatrachus. Classification (NCBI taxonomy): domain Eukaryota; kingdom Metazoa; phylum Chordata; class Amphibia; order Anura; family Aromobatidae; genus Anomaloglossus; species Anomaloglossus baeobatrachus. The sequence continues at coordinate 97,290,183 of NC_134356.1, read as the reverse complement.
ATTTCTGAACATGTTTTTGTAAACAGCTAAAATAACAAAACTTGTGTCACTGTCCAAATATTTCTGGACCTAACTGTATCTAGCAGACCTTTGCTTAATTGTGACCACCTTTACTCAGGGGATATGTTTCATTTTTAGGAGTGTCGAAAAGTGCACTGTACCTTGCTTTACTACATATCTGAAAACGTATATCCGGCTTAAAGACAGTGATACGTAAGCACATTATGTATTACACCTGACCAGTACAAGCGCTCATACCAACTAGTCCAAGTGTTGTCAGTTTTTTTTTCCACAGACAGATAAAAGTAAACATATTAAAGGCAACCTGTCACCAGGTTTTCTTAAAGGGAACCTGTCACCAGAATTTTCGCTATTAAACTAAAAGAATCCCCTTCTGCAGCTCATGGGCTGCATTCTATAATGGTTATTCTTGCTACTGGCCCCCCTTTCAGACCTACATACTTTATAAAATATTACCTTTTGCTATGGTAATGAGGTTTGTTGGCCCCGGGGGCGGGCTGTATTTCGTCTATTATCCTCCCTCCTGCCGCTGTTCGCTGTCCCCAAGTGTTCATATACATAGCTGAGGCTGACGCCCTCATCTTCCGCAGTGCTCCGGGAGTCTCGCGCATGCGCAGTGGCACGATCGCGGGATTGAGCACTGTTTTCAAATCGCGAGCGCCGGAGATGTTATTGCACAGACGCGAGATTATGGGCGGCGCTGTGAATCTCATCACTAGCGTCATCCAAGTACCCGCCCATAATCTCGCGCCTGCGCAATAACATCACCGGCGCTCACTGAAAACAGTGCTCAGTCCTGTGATAGTGCCACTGCGCATGCGCGAGACACCCGGAACACTGCGGAAGATGAGGGCGGCGGCCTCATCTATGTAAATGAATGCTGGGGGATGGCGAACAGCGGCAGGAAGGGGGATAACAGACGAAATACAGCCCACCCACGGGTCCAACAAACCTCATTACCATAGCAAAAGGTAATATTTTATAAAGTTGTTATTTAGGTCTGAAAGAGGGGCCAGTAGCAAGATGAACCTTTATAGAATGCAGCCCATGAGCTGCAGAAGGGGATTCTTTTAGTTTAATATCAAAAATTCTGGTGACAGGTTCCCTTGAATATAAAGAACGGCCACCACCTTTAACACCGCTTTTACAGCATTCAAGTAAGCTGTATGTGGAGTTGAATCCAGAAATTTACATACATTATCTAAAAAGACACATCTGCATGTTTTTCTCACTGTCTGACATGAAATCAGAATAAACCTTTCACATTTTTGGTCAATAAGGAACCAAAATTATTTATATTTGCCAAATGCCAGAATAATGAGAGAATGTTTTAAAGCATTTTTTATTACCTTCTGCAAAGTCAAAAGTATCCATACATTTCATTAGTATTTGGTACCATTCCCCTTACACTGTATGACTTGGGTCAAACATTTTGGATCTCCTTTCACATGCTTTTCACAATAATTGGTAGGAATTTTGGCCCATTCATTCTGTCAGAACTGGTGTAATTGAGCCATGTTTGTGGGTCGCCTTGCTCGCATCTGCCTTTTCAGTTTTGCCCATAACTTTTCATTAGGATTGAAATCAGGGTTTTGTGATAGCCACTCCAAAACATTGACTTTCTTATCTTTAAACCACTTTGTAACCAGTTTTGCAGTAAGCTTTGGGTTATTGTCCATTTGGAAGACCCATTTCTGCCCAAGCTTTAAGTTCCTGGCTGATGTCTTGAGATGTTGCTTCAGTATTGCCACATAGTCTTCTTTCCTCATAATGCCATCTATTTTGTGAAGTACACCAGTCCCTCCTGCAGCAAAACAACCCCACAACATGATGCTGCCACCCTCGTGTTTTACAGTTGGGATGGTGTTCTTAGGCGTCAAAGCTTCTCGCATTTTCCTCAAAACATAACAATGGTCATTATGGCCAAACAGTTCCATTTTAGTCTTGTCAGACCACAAGACATGTCTCTAAAAAGTAAGGTCTTTGTTCCTGTGTGCATTTGCAAACATTAATCTGGCTTTTTTATGTTTCTTTTGGATGAATGGGTTGTTCCTGGCAGAGTGGCCTTTCAGCTTATGTTGATATAGTATTCATTTCACTGTGGATAATGACACAATCTTATCAGCTTTCGCCAGCATCTTCACATGGTCTGTTGCTTTTGTCCTTGGGTTGATATGCACAAGTCTGACCAAAGCACATTCATCTTTGGTGCTTAGAACTCGTCTCCTTCCTCAGTGGTGTGATGGCTGGACATTCCCATCTTGTTTGTTCTTGCGTATAATTGTTTGTACAGATGAACGAGGCACCTTCAGGTATCTGGAAATTGTACCCAAAGATGAACCAGACTTGTGCAAGTCCACAATTCTATTGCTGAGATCTTGGTTGAATTCTTTAGACTTTCCCCTGTTGCTACATAAAGAATCAGTGGGTTTCAAGTGTGCATTAAAATACATCCACAGGTGTGTCTCTAACTCAGATGTTGCCAGTAAACCTATCAGAAGCGTGCTAAGACATGACATCATCATATGGGCTGGCCCATATGGTATAAAGGCATAGCAATCTTAGTGGGAGAACAAAGGAAGGTTTTTATCCGGCTCACCTGCTCAGATTGAGATCCATGTGCTGAGGACCGTGCAAGGAAGGAGGAAAGTTGGCAAGCCTTTGCAACATCGGTAAAAGGAGACGTTTCCAGCAAACTGATCCAAAGCAATTATTTTCTTTAAAAGTGAAAATTCTTTATTTTAGATTAAAAAGAATTTTCACTTTTAAAGAAAATAATTGCTTTGGATCAGTTTGCTGGAAACGTCTCCTTTTACCGATAGCACTCTTAGTGTATGTAAACTTTTGACTTTGCAGAAAGTAATAAAAATGCCTTCAAACATTCTCTCTCTCATTACTTGGCAAATATAAATAATTTTGGTTCCTACTTGACCTAAAACGGGAAATGTTTATTCTGATTTCATATCAGGTAGTGACATGCATATGTGTCTTTTTAGATAGTGTATGTAATCTTCTGGTTTAAACTGTATGTCCCCAAGCCCCTCTACATAGCACAAAACCACAGCCAGCATCCCAGTCTGTTTGGAGTCTCTGGTCTTGATCCGAGGCCTTGTCTGTTCCTACAATAGACATTGTCTTTCCATACTTCATGTGGATGATGTATCTACGTCATCCATAGAGTGTTTCCCAATCGTATTCCTCTCTGCTCTGCTGAGAGCCTGGTAAGGTCAAAGCGCACGATTACCCAGAAGTAAAGCCGGCACATGCGGACTACAGTACTTTGCTCTACCCAATGGTGATGGGAAATTGTAGGTAGAGAAGAGGCGCTGGATCAATACCATAGACCGGACCGAACCGGGTATGATAAAAGCTCATTTTTTGTACTATGCAGAGGGCTTGGGAAATACATACAGCTCACTAAAATACTGTAAAAGAAGCCTTGAAGGTGATGGCTGTACTTCATATCGGTAACATCTGATGACAGGTTCCCTTTAAGGACGGGCCGCTATTCATGGGCCACTCCTGTGTGTTTACCCCCCAAGCCAAAATTTGCCAGCCAACCCCTGCCTGTGTATACATAAATGGAAATATACTAGGAATTATAGAAATAAAGGACATGATTCTTCTGGTTACAATTATATATCTGTGGGAGAGAAGCGCATATAGGGTCTTACTCGGTATGGGTTTTTAGGAATTAAATTGCCAAAGTTACACTCACCTATTGAGGTTGTGTCAGGCACAACTCGTTTGATGCTCAAATATTTAAATGGTGGTTAAGCAGCAGCCCCGAAAGGCAATGAAACAATATGGATAAAAAGAATACGGGTTAAATGCTGCGCTAAAAACCACAAGAATCCAGGGGAGTATGAGGAATTCCTTTTCCTTTACTTCTGCAGGTCAACGCGTTTCAAAGACATATCCGTCTTCTTCATCAGGACAAAAACAAATTGATATATTCTTCCTTTTGAATTTTTATCCTGATGAAGAAGACGGATATGTCTTTGAAACGCGTTGACCTGCAGCAATAAAGGAAAAGGAATTCATCATACTCCCCTGGATTCTTGTGGTATTTATCGCAACATTTAACCCGTATACTTCTGGTTACAAATGAGCTGTGCAATAAAAACCTGTTATCTCACTGTAATATTATTCCACTTGTAAGGCCACATCTTAAATTACATATAAATAATTAGATAAAGGATAAAAGATGCCATTAGATAAAACATCTGTTGTATTAGACACCAGGCATTGAAGTCTAAGGGAATAGACCACTACAATTAAAGATCATGATAGTTTGTATTGTAGCAAACTTTATTGGTTATTCCTTAGGAAAATGTCTTAAAAGAATTGTACAGTATCAATGTTGGAAGTGCCTCAGAATATTTGGCAGTTACAAGTAACCCTAGCTAGACACAAAAAAAAACTGTATTAATATTTTGCTTGACTGAAATAAATTGAAAATAAAAACAGCAAAACAAATATTGACAATAAATGTTCCAATGATCTTTCATGTGCTATACTGTTCATTCTGCTCTGTTTATGATGGCTAAAAACATGATCAGAAAGTCCAAAATCAATACAAAATATACTGTGAATCGTCATCTTGAAGAAGTGTTAGTAAATATTGTAATATTGAACTTAACGTTGTTTGTCTGGAGAGAAAGTAACATTTTTGAGTAGAACATACATTCTTTCTTCAGCGCTCTATTGGGAGACCCAGACGATTGGGGTATAGCTACTGCCCTCTGGAGGCCACACAAAGCACTACATTAAAAGTGCAAGGCCCCTCCCCCTCTGGCTATACCCCCCCGTGGTATCACGGGTTCTCCAGTTTTAGCTTTGTGTGCGAAGGAGGTCAGACATTCCATGCATAGCTCCACAGATTTTAGTCAGCAGTAGCTGCTGACGGTTTCGGATGGAAGAAAAGAGGACACATATAGTGTCCCCAGCATGCTCCCTTCTCACCCCTGGATGGTGTTGTAAGGTTGAGGTACCTATTGCTGGTACAGGGCTGGAGCCTGACATGCTGTTTTCCTTCCACATCCCCTGGTAGGGCTCTGTGGAAGTGGGATCCTGCCGGCCTCTCAGCTCTGATGCCGGGCTCCATCCACAGACCCATTAGAACCTGATGGATTCGGAGCAGGAGTACGATCAGGGACAGGGCCCTGCATCTTACAGGTACTCTGTGTCCCCGGCAGGCACAGACACACTCCGGGCTGGCTGGGTGTTGTAGTGCGCCGGGGACCGCAATGTTGGAGTTAGTGTCCCTACAGATTACTGGGGGATGTTTTGTGTATGGGAACGCAGCGCGACCCCCTCTGGACCGGGCGGCGCTGCTGTGACTTGTGGTGCGCCGGGGATCCGCCGTCCGCGCTTTTACGGCGGCGGCGGTTATAACTTTAGTCCCCGGCTTTTTGGGCCTAGGACGCCGGCAGCTCCGTTTCGTTCCCGCCCCCACCCTGTCATTCAGGGTAGGGGAGAGACGCTGTTCGCAAGCAGCGACGAGGGCTGGAGCCTGATTTACATGCTCCAGCCCTCACACTATGCACAGAGGGAAGCAGGCTTCCCGCTCTTGGCCAGGAACGCCCAGGGCCCGCCCCCCTTCCTCTCTAGAGACGCCGGCAGCCATTACATGCATGCCTGGCTGGAGGAAGGACGCAAGGCTCTGGGAGACCTGGACTAGGGGCTATCTGGCGACCACACACCCGCTTTTTAAGCGGGCGGTAAGCGATTTTTCTGTGCTGGTCCCTCTAGTGCCTCACTGTGTGTCAGTGTACTGGGTACATATATATAGATATTGTATTTCTTGCACTGTGAGGTGCGCTTCTGGCTGCATATCCCAGATCGCTCTGTGGAAGCAGCAACATGTCATCCTCAAAACGCAAGGCGGCCAAGGCAAAAAGGGCTGTGTATACTGCGTGTGCTGCATGTGGGGCTAATCTACCAGCAGGCTCTGATGACCCCCATTGTGTGCAATGCTCCGACCCGGTGCTGCTTCGCCAGCCGGAGTCAGGAGAGGTGGCGACCCAGGCTGAGACGCTTGTAAGTTCTGCCCCGGTGACAGGGACGGACTTTGCAGTTTTTGCAGATAATATGTCTGTATCTATGGCAAAAATCCTTGAGACCTTGCAATCTATGCATGGGGCTCAGTCTCTGGGCACGGCGAGGCCTCTGTCCTCAGGTCCCCCTTACTTGGAATGTATCCAGCCCACAGGGGGGTCCCCGGCTTCACAGGCCGAGGATTATGACTCAGAGGATGGCCCCAGCCACCCTAAGCGAGCTCGCTGGGAAAGACCCTCGACGTCTTCACACTGCTCAGGGTCTCAGCGCAATCAGTCTCCCTGTGATGTGTCTGATGAGAGTGATCAGGAATCCACTCCTGGAACCCCTCTCAACCTGGATACCCCGGATGGGGATGCCATGGTAGACGACCTTATCTCAGCCATCAATAGGCTGTTGGATATTTCTCCCCCAGCCCCTTCAGCAGAAGAGGCGGCTGCGGAGCAGGAAAAGTTTCGTTTCCTTTATCCCAAGCGTAAATTGAGTGCTTTGTTAGATCACTCTGACTTCAGAGAATCAATTCAGAAGCACGACGCTCACCCGGAAAGGCGTTTCTCTAAACGATCTAAAGATACGCGTTTCCCTTTCCCTCCTGAGGTGGTCAAGCGCTGGACACAGTGTCCAAAGGTGGACCCCCCGATTTCCAAACTTGCAGCTAGATCCATAGTTGCAGTGGAGGATGGCGCTTCACTTAAAGATGCCAATGACAGACAGATGGACCTTTGGTTAAAATCTGTCTATGAAGCTATAGGCGCGTCGTTTGCTCCGGCATTCGCAGCCGTCTGGGCACTCCAGGCTATTTCAGCTGGCTTAGCAAAGGTGGATGCTATCATGCATCCAGCAGTGCCGCAAGTGGCGCACCTTACCACGCAGATGTCGGCGTTTGCGTCTTACGCTATCAATGCGGTCCTAGAATCTACCAGTCGCACCTCAATGGCGTCCGCCAATTCGGTAGTTTTGCGCAGAGCCTTGTGGTTAAAGGACTGGAAAGCAGATGCTGGTTCCAAAAAATGTTTAACCAGTTTGCCTTTGTCTAGAGAGAGACTGTTTGGCGAGCCATTGGCTGACATCATTAAGCAGTCCAAGGGTAAAGACTCCTCTTTACCACAACCCAGAACACCCAAACCTCAGCAGAAAAAGTGGCAGCAGAGGTTTCAGTCCTTTCGAGGTTCGGGCAAGACACCATTTACCTCGTCCAAAGGGACTCAGAGGACGCAAAGAAACTCAGATTCGTGGCGGACTCACACACGCCCCAAGAAAGCAAATGGAGGTACCGCTTCCAAAGCGGCTACCTCATGACTTCCAGCCCCCCCCCTCCGCATCGCCGGTCGGGGGCAGGCTCTCCCGCTTTTCCGGCATTTGGATGTCACAGGTCAAAGACCGGTGGGTGACGGACATTTTGTCTCGCGGGTACAGAATCGAGTTCAATTCTCGTCCTCCAGCTCGGTTCTTCAGAACCTCCCCACGGCCAGACCGAGCAGATGCTCTGCTGCAGGCGGTGGATTCCCTAAAAGCGGAAGGAGTGGTTATCCCAGTCCCTCCTCAGGAACAAGGGCAAGGGTTTTACTCCAATCTCTTTGTGGTTCCAAAAAAGGACGGCTCGTTCCGTCCTGTTCTGGACCTAAAACGGCTCAACAAGCATGTGCACGCCAGGAGGTTCCGGATGGAAACCCTCCGCTCTGTCATTGCCTCAATGTCCAGAGGAGACTTCCTTGCCTCAATAGACATCAGAGATGCTTATCTCCACGTGCCAATTGCTACAGAACATCAACGTTTTCTACGTTTTGTGATAGGAGACGACCATTTTCAGTTCGTAGCTCTTCCATTTGGTCTGGCGACAGCCCCACGGGTCTTCACCAAGGTCATGGCGGCGGTGGTAGCAGTCTTGCACTCTCAGGGACACTCGGTGATCCCTTACCTAGACGATTTATTGGTCAAAGCTCCCTCTCAGGAGGCATGCCAACTCAGCCTGAATGCTACGCTGGAGACTCTACAGTCTTTCGGATGGATCATCAACTTTCCAAAGTCGATCCTATCACCGACTCAGTCATTAACGTATCTTGGCATGGAGTTTCATACTCTAGCAGCGATAGTGAAGCTTCCGCTGGACAAGCAGCGGTCACTACAGACAGGGGTGCAATCTCTCCTGCAGGGCCAGTTGCATCCCTTGCGGCGCCTCATGCATTTCCTAGGGAAGATGGTGGCAGCCATGGAAGCAGTTCCCTTTGCGCAGTTTCATCTGCGCCCACTTCAATGGGACATTCTCCGCCAATGGGACGGGAAGTCAACGTCCCTGGACAGGAAAGTCTCGCTTTCCCAGACGGCCAAAGACTCTCTACAATGGTGGCTCCTTCCCACATCATTGTCTCAGGGAAGATCCTTCCTGCCCCCATCCTGGGCAGTAGTCACGACAGATGCGAGTCTGTCAGGGTGGGGAGCAGTATTTCTCCACCACAGGGCTCAGGGGACGTGGACTCCGCAGGAGTCCACCCTTCAGATCAATGTTTTGGAGATCAGAGCAGTGTATCTTGCTCTACTGGCCTTCCAACAGTGGCTGGAAGGAAAGCAGATCCGAATCCAATCGGACAACTCCACAGCGGTGGCATACATCAACCACCAAGGAGGGACGCGCAGTCGGCAAGCCTTCCAAGAAGTCCGGCGCATTCTAATGTGGGTGGAGGACAGAGCATCCACCATATCCGCGGTTCACATCCCAGGCGTAGAAAACTGGGAAGCAGACTTCCTCAGTCGCCAGGGCATGGACGCAGGGGAATGGTCCCTTCACCCGGACGTGTTTCAGGAAATCTGTCGCCGCTGGGGAGTGCCGGACGTCGACCTAATGGCGTCCCGGCACAACAACAAGGTCCCGGCATTCATGGCGAGGTCGCGCGATCAAAGAGCTCTGGCGGCAGACGCCTTGGTTCAAGATTGGTCGCAGTTTCAGCTCCCATACGTGTTTCCACCTCTGGCGCTCTTGCCCAGAGTGCTACGCAAGATCAGATCCGAGTGCAGCCGCGTCATACTCGTCGCTCCAGACTGGCCGAGGAGGTCGTGGTATCCGGATCTGTGGCATCTCACGATCGGTCGACCGTGGTCACTGCCAGACCGACCAGACTTACTGTCCCAAGGGCCGTTTTTCCATCAGAATTCTGCGGCCCTGAACCTGACTGTGTGGCCATTGAGTCCTGGATCCTAGCGTCTGCTGGATTATCTCAGGGAGTCATTGCCACAATGAGACAAGCTAGAAAGTCGAATTCGGCTAAGATCTACCACAGAACGTGGAAGATTTTCTTGTCCTGGTGCTCTGCTCAGGGAGTGTCTCCCTGGCCATTTGCATTGCCCAAGTTTCTTTCCTTCCTGCAATCGGGGTTAGAAAAGGGCTTGTCGCTCAGCTCCCTTAAAGGGCAAGTTTCGGCACTATCCGTGTTTTTTCAGAAGCGTCTAGCACGTCTTCCTAAGGTGCGCACGTTCCTGCAGGGGGTCTGTCATATTGTGCCCCCGTACAAGCGACCGTTAGATCCATGGGATCTGAACAGGGTACTAGTTGCTCTCCAGAAGCCGCCCTTCGAGCCTCTGAAGGAAGTTTCCTTTTCTCGGCTGTCGCAGAAAGTGGCGTTTCTTGTTGCAATCACATCGCTTCGGCGAGTGTCTGAGCTGGCAGCTCTGTCATCCAAGGCTCCTTTCCTGGTGTTCCACCAGGACAAGGTTGTGCTGCGCCCCATTCCGGAGTTTCTCCCTAAGGTCGTATCCTCTTTTCATCTTAATCAGGATATTTCCTTGCCTTCTTTTTGCCCTCATCCGGTTCACCGGTATGAAAAGGCCTTACGTTTGCTAGATCTGGTGAGAGCACTCAGAATCTACATTTCCCGCACGGCGCCCATACGCCGTGCCGATGCACTTTTCGTCCTTGTCGCTGGTCCGCGCAAGGGGTTGCAGGCTTCTAAAGCCACCCTGGCTCGATGGATCAAAGAACCAATTCTAGAGGCCTACCGTTCTGCGGGGCTTCCGGTTCCTTCAGGGCTAAAAGCCCACTCAACCAGAGCCGTGGGTGCGTCCTGGGCATTACGTCACCAGGCTTCGGCTCAACAGGTGTGCCAGGCAGCTACCTGGTCCAGTCTGCACACTTTCACCAAGCATTATCAGGTGCATACCTATGCTTCGGCGGATGCCAGCTTAGGTAGAAGAGTCCTGCAGGCGGCAGTGACACCCCCGTAGGGGAGGGCTGTTTTGCAGCTCTAACATGAGGTATTTATTTACCCACCCAGGGACAGCTTTTGGACGTCCCAATCGTCTGGGTCTCCCAATAGAGCGCTGAAGAAGAAGGGAATTTTGTTACTTACCGTAAATTCCTTTTCTTCTAGCTCTTATTGGGAGACCCAGCACCCGCCCTGTTGTCCTTCGGGATGTTTTTTTGTTGTTTGCGGGTACACATGTTGTTCATGTTGAACGGTTTTTCAGTTCTCCGATGTTATTCGGAGTTAATTTGTTTAAACCAGTTATTGGCTTCCTCCTTCTTGCTTTGGCACTAAAACTGGAGAACCCGTGATACCACGGGGGGGTATAGCCAGAGGGGGAGGGGCCTTGCACTTTTAATGTAGTGCTTTGTGTGGCCTCCAGAGGGCAGTAGCTATACCCCAATCGTCTGGGTCTCCCAATAAGAGCTAGAAGAAAAGGAATTTACGGTAAGTAACAAAATTCCCTTCGTTCCTAAGGTATAAATTATAGATGAAAACACTGTTATTTGCTGCTCAACCATAGATATTACCACAGACCAAGCTAAAAATAAGAGTCATCTGAAGTCACCTAGTCTGTGTAATGCATTCCTTTTATGCGACCACATAAAAAAAAAATCATTCAGGGTACTGTGATGTGTGTACTTGTCAAGTATCTTTATTGTGTGGGGGAGCGTGCCATTTATTAAAACAGAAATCACAATGCAAAATAATTTAGTTGTGCAAATTTGAATTAGAATTCAAGGTTATTATTACAGCAGTTAGCACAAGCTGTGAAAATATTATTTGTATAGTACTTCACACACTTTAGGAGTTATTATGCTGTGTAGGGGTGGTTTTTGGGGTCATCATACTGTGCATGGGATGGGCACTGTAGGGACATCGTACTGTGTATGGGATGGGCACCGTAGGGACATCATACTGTGTATGGGATGGGCACCATAGGGACATCATACTGTGTATGGGATGGGCACCATAGGGACATCGTACTGTGTATGGGATGGGCACCATAGGGACATCATACTGTGTATGGGATGGGCACCGTAGGGACATCATACTGTGTATGGGATGGGCACCGTAGGGACATCATTCTGTGTGGGATGGGCACCATAGGGACATCATACTGTGTATGGGATGGGCACCATAGGGACATCATACTGTGTATGGGATGGGCACCATAGGGACATCGTACTGTGAATGGGATGGGCACCGTAGGGACATCATACTGTGTATGGGATGGGCACCATAGGGACATCATACTGTGTATGGGATGGGCACCATAGGGACATCATACTGTGTATGGGATGGGCACCGTAGAGACATCATACTGTGTGGGATGGGCACCATAGGGACATCATACTGTGTATGGGATGGGCACCATAGGGACATCATACTGTGTATGGGATGGGCACCATAGGGACATCATACTGTGTATGGGATGGGCACCGTAGGGACATCATACTGTGTATGGGATGGGCACTGTAGGAACATCATACTGTGTAAGGGATGGGCACTGTACGGACATCATACTGTGTATGGGATGGGCACTGTAGGGACATCATACTGTGTATGGGATGGGCACTGTAGGGACATCATACTGTGTATGGGATAGGCACTGTAGGGACATCATACTGTGTATGGGATGGGCACCATAGGGACATCATACTGTGTATGGGATGGGCACCATAGGGACATCATACTGTGTATGGGATGGGCACTGTAGGAACATCATACTGTGTATGGGATGGGCACTGTAGGAACATCATACTGTGTATGGGATGGGCACTGTAGGGACATCATACTGTGTATGGGATGGGCACTGTAGGGACATCATACTGTGTATGGGATGGGCACTGTAGGGACATCATACTGTGTATGGGATGAGCACTGTAGGGACATCATACTGTGTATGGGATGAGCACTGTAGGGACATCATACTGTGTATGGGAAGGGCACTGTAGGGACATCATACTGTGTATGGGATAGGCACTGTAGGGATATTGTACTGTGTATGGGATGGGCACTGTAGGGACATTATATTGGTTGTGATAGGCACTGAGAGGACCTTGAAAGCAGTACCGAAATGTGTGGGAACACTAATCGGCTACTCTCAGAGCCATATTTTTGTGAAAGTGCATATAAAGGACTGGGCAAAGTTAAGGAGGTGGTTTATTGTAGCACAGTATGCGTCCCTCTCTCATGTCTTCCAAATGTTGGACGGTTTTCTAGTAGATGGTAGAGCAGATGTGTGCTCATTGTGAGCAGTTAGTGCAGACAATTAAAGTCATTATGGAGCCCAGTTGAGCCCAGGAACGACAGCAAAAATTGGGGCCGCTCCTACGTATTTGAGGGAAAGATGAAAGAACAATTAAAGGACTTGTCACATGAACTAAGTATTGTTATGCATGTACGTACGAGGGGCTACTTTGAAACAGGAAATATATTCTAATATTAACAATATTAAATATTCATTACAAATTATAAATAAGTAAATTGGAGAGCGTTTCAAGTTGCAGTGGGGCACTTTTTGCTGCTCTATATTAAAGCTACCCAAATCCTATTTTAAAGGCTATCAAGTGATCAAGGGCTGACATTGAGATACCTTAAACACAACCAAAGGAAGCATTTTTTAAAAGGATATTACAGATCACTATGTTTAACAATTATAGGGGGTGAAACTTTGAATAAAACTAATTTTTTTTTTCTATAGAACGCAGTCACATGCCGAAAAAAATCATTGTAGTAAATCAATACATTTCATACGATACGTTAAGCAAAATATATTATGAATTAAATTTGACATTTATGAAATTCACAGTGGAAAAGTGAGTTGCTTCATTAATGTAAGAAGCTTTTCCTACAAATCATATTAGAAAGCTTGTGCTTTGTATTTCATGCCCTTATATTACATAGCAATTAGGAGAGCATAATCCTTGAACAGTGGGAGAAGATATAGCTTGGAGCAATAGAATAATGAGATCATGAAAGTATATGTAAGTAAACAAGATGGGTCAGAAATAGCTTCTACTCTGTAGTACTTCTACTCTGAATATCATTAGAAATGAAATATAGTTGCTTCAAACAAGTTGCATTCATACACAATAAAAGAAATACAAGAGAATGTGACCCATTTATTGAAAAGGCAAAATCATTTGTTAAAACACTACAATAAATATCTAGGAGCAATTATCACAAAAGAAAGTGCAATAATCCATCTTGGAAAAAAAATAAAATCCATTTTGCACAGTTTAAATCTACAATCATAAAATCATGTCGAAAAATCGTTATAAGTAACAGTTAAGCTAGCATCCAGGCTAGAGATCCAGCTACAGTGGAAATCAACAGTACAATAAATATATTTTACATTTGTTAAAATGCCCCAAAGGGTATTTTAGTACTGTATTTTTCAGACTATAAGATGCACCAGATTGTAAATCTTAGAAAAAGACTGATGGCACTTCCTAACTTTGTAATGTGAACACGTGCATACGAAGCATGAAATATAGTAATAAAAAAAGAGACAATTGCACTCTATAGCACTAAGATATATGTAACAATGAATATTGGAATACAAACATGCAATACTGCTATAGAACATGACATGTAATATAACGCCTACTCGAATGCCTCTCTCATAGGCTGGGACCCAACAAGAAGTGGTCACTTTGCCATGGGCTGTTGGGCTCATATAAAAATGGACATTTTTGTGTGCTACATATCTCAATTTTTACATGTTTCCATACCAGTATTGCATGTCTGTTTTTATATATTCATTGTTTTACATATCTTAGTACTACAAAGGGCAACTGTGTCCTTTTTGTTACTATGGTTCATGCTCAGTATGCACCTGTTCACACTAGAAAGGTATGAAGTGCCATCAGTCTTTTTCTTCAATTATAAGGTCATGCCTTCTGATTGAGCACTTCTGCTCTTCAGCGTCAGGCGATTTTAATTCTTTATTTGAAGGTTCCTGTCCACCCATAAATTGGAGGGGTTTTTTTAACCCATACAAAGGCATTAGAGTAGACAGGGACCAAGCAATAAGAGGTCACCTTGGAGTTAGCTGTTGGGCTCACATAACACGTCTTTTTGTGTGCTATCGCAATTTTTTTATTTCTCCATACCAATATTGCATGTCTATATTCCTTTATTCATTGTTACACATATCTTAGCACTACAGAGTGCAACGGTCTCCTTTTTGTTACTATGTTTCATATTCAGTTTGCACCTGTTCACATTAGAAAGGTGGGATATGCCATCAGTCTTTTTCTTAGAATATAGTGTCATGCTTTCTGATTCAGCACTCCTGCTCTTTAGCCTTTGGCGATTTTAATTCTTATTTGCAGGTTCCTGTCCCATAAATTGGAGTTTTTTTAACCCAAAGACAGGCATTAGAGTAAACAGGGATCCAACAATAAGAGGTTGTCTTGGCTGTTGGGGACACTGGACCATAAGGCACAAGAGAAGGATAGTAAAAGAAAATTTGAAACAGAAAATGAGTTCCCGACACATTTATTATGGGGCATCTGCTGCTGTCACTGTTATGAGAGGATCTGCTGCTGACACTGTTCTTGAGGAAATGTCCCCCTATTCTGTACTGATGTCCCCCATCCTAGGCCTCTTTCTGGAATATTTATCCCCCATCCTGGGATATATGTGGCCAATCCTGGTGTATACGTCCTACATCCT
This sequence comes from Anomaloglossus baeobatrachus, assembly GCF_048569485.1. NCBI lineage: Eukaryota > Metazoa > Chordata > Amphibia > Anura > Aromobatidae > Anomaloglossus > Anomaloglossus baeobatrachus. The sequence goes on along the minus strand of NC_134356.1, from coordinate 97,275,181 downwards.
GATATAAATGATCCTCACCCTGGAATATATATCTCTCGGTGCACAGATATAGAAGAGCAGACATGCACTCACATAGGTACAGTGCCTACAAGTAGTCTTCAACCCCCTGCAGATTTAGCAGGTTTGATAAGATGCAAATAAGTTAGAGCCTGCAAACTTCAAACAAGAGCAGGATTTATTAACAGATGCATAAATCTTACAAACCAACAAGTTATGTTGCTCAGTTAAATTTTAATAAATTTTCAACATAAAAGTGTGGGTCAATTATTATTCAACCCCTAGGTTTAATATTTTGTGGAATAACCCTTGTTTGCAATTACAGCTAATAATCGTCTATTATAAGACCTGATCAGGCCGGCACAGGTCTCTGGAGTTATCTTGGCCCACTCCTCCATGCAGATCTTCTCCAAGTTATCTAGGTTCTTTGGGTGTCTCATGCGGACTTTAATCTTGAGCTCCTTCCACAAGTTTTCAATTGGGTTAAGGTCAGGAGACTGACTAGGCCACTGCAACACCTTGATTTTTTCCCTCTTGAACCAGGCCTTGGTTTTCTTGGCTGTGTGCTTTGGGTCATTGTCTTGTTGGAAGATGAAATGACGACCTATCTTAAGATCCTTGACGGAGGAGCGGAGGTTCTTCGTCAAAATCTCCAGGTAGGCCGTGCTATCCATCTTCCCATGGATGCGGACCAGATGGCCAGGCCCCTTGGCTGAGAAACAGCCCCACAGCATGATGCTGCCACCACCATGCTTGACTGTAGGGATGGTATTCTTGGGGTCGTATGCAGTGCCATCCAGTCTCCAAACGTCACGTGTGTGGTTGGCACCAAAGATCTCGATCTTGGTATCATCAGACCAGAGAACCTTGAACCAGTCTGTGTCAGAGTCCTCCAAGTGATCATGAGCAAACTGTAGACGAGCCTTGACATGACGCTTTGAAAGTAAAGGTACCTTACGGGCTCGTCTGGAACGGAGACCATTGCGGTGGAGTACGTTACTTATGGTATTGACTGAAACCAATGTCCCCACTGCCATGAGATCTTCCCGGAGCTCCTTCCTTGTTGTCCTTGGGTTAGCCTTGACTCTTCGGACAAGCCTGGCCTCAGCACGGGTGGAAACTTTCAAAGGCTGTCCAGGCCGTGGAAGGCTAACAGTAGTTCCATAAGCCTTCCACTTCCGGATGATGCTCCCAACAGTGGAGACAGGTAGGGCCAACTCCTTGGAAAGGGTTTTGTACCGCTTGCCAGCCTTGTGACCCTCCACGATCTTGTCTCTGATGGCCTTGGAATGCTCCTTTGTCTTTCCCATGTTGACCAAGTATGAGTGCTGTTCACAAGTTTGGGGAGGCTCTTAATTAGTCAGAAAAGGCTGGAAAAAGAGATAATTAATCCAAACATGTGAAACTCATTGTTCTTTGTGCCTGAAATACTTCTTAATACTTTAGGGGAACCAAACAGAATTCTTGTGGTTTGAGGGGTTGAATAATAAATGACCCTCTGAATAAACTTTTCACAATTTAAAAAAAAATTAAAAAAAGAAATAACATTCTTTTTTGCTGCAGTGCATTTCACACTTCCAGGCTGATCTACAGTCCAAATGTCACAATGCCAAGTTAATTCCGAATGTGTAAACCTGCTAAATCTGCAGGGGGTTGAATACTACTTTTAGGCACAGTATATTGAAGCAGGATATCCAGCAGTCACGTTCCGGTCAAATTAAAATCCAAAATTTTTATTAAACGTTTAAAAATTCCACCCACTTTTAAAGTCCATGTTAAAATCCAATGGACAAAATGGGCCAGCAAGAACTAGTTTCGGACTGTGTGTCCTTACTCTTTCTTGACCACGAGAGAGTAAGGACACACAGTCCGAAACTAGTTCCCCATCCTGGTTAAATGTTACCCATCCTGGTATACATGTTCACCATACTGGGCCCTTTTGTAGTATATACAGTACAGACCAAAAGTTTGGACACACCTTCTCATCTCTAGAACAACTGTTAAGAGGAGACTTTGTGCAGCAGGCCTTCATGGTAAAATAGCTGCTAGGAAACCACTGCTAAGGACAGACAACAAGCAGAAGAGACTTGTTTGGGTTAAAGAACACAAGGAATGGACATTAGACCAGTGGAAATCTGTGCTTTGGTCTCATAAGTCCAAATTTGAGATCTTTGGATTCAACCACCGTGTATTTGTAGAAAAGGTGAACGGATGGACTCTACATGGCTGGTTCCCACTGTGAAGCATGGAGGAGGAGGTGTAATGGTGTGAGGATGCTTTGCTGGTGACACTGTTGGGGATTTATTCAAAATTGAAGGCATACAGAACCAGCATGCCTACCACAGCATCTTGCAGCGGTGTGCTATTCCATCCAGTTTGCGTTTAGTTGGACCATCATTTATTTTTCAACAGGACAATGACCTCAAACATACCTCCAGGCTGTGTAAGGGCTATTTGACCAAGAAGGAGAGGGATGGGGTGCTACGCCAGATGACCTGGTCTCCACAGTCACCAGACCTGAACCCAATCGAGATGGTTTGGGGTGAGCTGGACCGCAGAGTGAAGGCAAAAGGGCCAACAAGTGCTAAGCATCTCTGGGAACTCCTTCAAGACTGTTGGAAAACCATTTCCGGTGACTACCTCTTGAAGCTAATCAAGAGGATGCCAAGAGTGTGCAAAGTAGTAATCAAAGCAAAAGGTGACTACTTTGAAGAACCTAGAATATAAGACATATTTTCAGTTGTTTCACACTTTAAGTATTTCATTCCACATGTTTTAATTCATAGTTTTGATGTCTTCAATGTGAATCTACAATTTTCAGAGTCATGAAAGTAAAGAAAACTCTTTGAATGAGGAGGTGTGTCCAAACCTTTGGTATATATATAAGTATATATACACATGGCACAAACAGTATATAGACCAGCTCACCTGTCTGAGCTCTGATCAGAATGAGTCCTCCTGTTTCCCACACGGATCCTGGACTGGGAGAATATCCTTGGCAATGGATTGGACATGGGGCTCACATGACATCACAATGTCAAGTGAGCCCCGAAAATGCGAGTACCAACACTATTGGAACAGCGCCAGTATGGGAGGGGAGTATAGGCTTTTTTTAGCTAGGGGAAACATGTGAATCGTAAGGGGTTGTCCGAGTAGTGGGCAACCCCTTTAATAAACAGATTAAAAAGAATTGGTCCAAGCACAGTTTCTTGTGGTAACCAATGCTGACTATATCAAATTTAGAAAATTTGCTCTTACTTCCCTATAGAAACCCAACATGTCTTTCATTAATCCATGCTGTCAGTTATTATATCATTCTCTGTAATATATTTTTGTAAGTCATCTCTTATAATGCCCTCAAAAACTTTCCACATCACTGATGTCAGATTACAGGATGGTAGTTACCTGGATCAGCTGCTTACCTTTGTTAAAATATCTGTACCACATCAGCCATCCTCCAATCCTGTAGCACCAACCCTGTTACAAGAGAGTCTAAAAAGATCATGTACAGCAGTCTGTTAATTACTGAGCTCAAGTCCGTCAATATTTGTGATTCGTGAATGAATGCCATCGGGCCCGTGGGATTTATCAATATTTAATTTGTTCAGAGACGGCCATACTTGTGCTAAATTAGTTATATCAGGTGGTGAACTTTGAATTTTATCTTACTGAATTATCCCTGGAACAGTCTGTACCTTGTTGAATATAAATAAAAAGTGACTGTTGAATATCTCAGCCTTTTGTTTGTCCTCTATCATCTTATCATCTTATATTTTTTTTCTATTTGGCATTAAGAAATTGACAAAACATCTTGAAAGTATCCCCCACTTTTGGAGCCTCACAAAAGAGCCTAAAAAAAAAAAAAAAAAAAAAAAAAGAGGATGCTTGGTTTAAAATTTATTTGATAAAATTTGAGCATTAATGTAATTTCTAGAAATCAAATATTTCTCTGGATTAGTATCCCTTGTGCTCCAGAATTTGGTTAATCATATAATCCATTTCAGAGTCACTGGGGAAAGCAGGAGCTGTCTTGATAGTTGGAAAAAACATGTTGAGAACCAGTGAATGTAGCAAAGAAATGTGACTGACAATGTTTAGTGCTCTCACCAAGATATCTGAGCAAAATTGGTTCTGGCCACTTGGAATTGTGTAACTATTAGATGAGATATATTTCAGAAGCATCTGCATTTTATCAAATTAAGTTTTCAGTCTTCTGCCTAGTGAAAAGTAAAGCAAAATCTCTGCAGCTCAATAATTAATAAAAACATGTCTCATGAACTTAGAGAAATTAAAAACAATAGACAAAGGCACAATGAGTTGTTTTTTTTTTTTTTGGTGGCTAGTGCTAGCCATAAAGAAACCCCTGCTCTTTCATCTCAGGACTGAAGTTTCAATGTTTGGTTTTCATTTCAGGCCGCTTTACACGCTGTGATCTTGCTAGCGAGATCACGAGCGTGCGTACCCGCCCCCATCATTTGTGTGTCACGGGCAAATCGCTGCCCGTGGCGCACAAAATCAAGCGGACCCGTCACACTACTTACCTGCCTAACGACGTCGCTGTGACTGGCGAACCGCCTCCTGTCTAAGGGGGTGGTTCGTTCGGTGACACAGCGATGTCACTAAGCGGCCTCCCAATAGAAGCGGAGAGGCGGAGATGAGTGGTACGTAACATCCCGCCCACCTCCTTCCTCATTGCTGGTGGCCGCAGGTAAGGTGAGGTTCCTCGTTCCCGCGGTGTCACACATAGCGATGTGTGCTGCCTCGGGAATGATGAACAACCTGCGAGCTCAACAATCAACGATTTTTTTGAAAAGGAACGACGTATCAACGATGGACGATAAGGTGAGTATTTTCCATTGTTAATAGTCGCTCATTGCAGTCTCACGCAACAACGTCACTAAAGATGCCGGATGTGCTTCATGGAATCCGTGACCCCAGTGATATATCGTTAGATACGTCGTTGCGTGTAACAGGGCCTTTAAAGAGGTTCCTCAAGACAGTCCCAGATAAGGGGGGTTTTGCGGAAGCTTAATAGGTCACACACAGCCTGGTAAATTTTCTGCTTGATGTAAGCAAGTTGCACAACCAGTTCAGATAAATTCTCTGCATCTTGTACCAAGAGTATTGATGACGGTGCACTTTTGGAATCCATGGCCTGAATATCCTGTTATACAAACAAATTATGAGGTTGATTTTTGCAACAGGAGTGTGGTTGCACAAATGAACAGCAAAGCTGCACCAGGACAGTTGAAACAAACTAGTTAACAATAGCCTTGACACAACTGAGTTGAAGATGTAGACAGCACTTGAACATCAGAAATGGAATAAACAGTTGTCTTGGTAGCAAAGACAAAAGTATGAACATTACCAAAATAATTGATAGAAGTTGGTTATTTGGAACTTGATTTAACACTGTGTGGACAACAGTTACAGAAGCTGGACTGAGCTTGATAGTAAATGCTGGTAGCTGGTGTGGCTGAGCAGAATTAGACACTTGGCTGTAGCTAAGTACTATACTTCTTCAGTAGGAAATAAGAAGCCACCTAAGCCTGCCTTAAAATGCCTTGATCTGAATGAAATCAACTCTCCTCTATTGCCTTTTGAACGTCAAATATTAAAGCAAGATTACTAAGTGCTTTGAAATTCAAAGATCACAATCTTATGATGTACAAACTAGTATTTTTGCTCTATTATCATACAGCTCAAATTAACATACTATCATAAACAAAGAAAACTTCCTACCGAACGATGCAGTGAATGACAGCTTGCTGCCCTATAGAATCAGGGCCGTTCTGAGCTGTCAGTTGGGTGATTTGCAGCCTAGTCGTCCAATTGAGTGCAGGCACGTGGCTAGCTATCAGTATGTTTATTGACAGTTCAGCCATTCAATCTGAGACTGGGAGATCTGTGTTTCTTCAGGTTTTCTATATTCTGAGTGATTGCCCAGCTACTTAACTGAGCAGTCAGTTCCAGATCACTGCCAGGTGCAGCATTTGTTGTTGGATGCATGCTTCATTTATCTGTTCTCTGTGTTTTGATCTTTTGGTGCCAGACCTTGAACCTCCTCTGACATCTGTTTGCCTTGCCCTTTGCTTTTATCTGCTATAATCTTGGTATTCTTACCCTGGAATGTTTGACTGTTGTGCTTCACATTATGAATATCATCCCATTATGATTGGCCCTAACTTTTTTATCATTTTTGCCAGCATGGATCTTGTTCATATACTTTGTGATGTGGAGGGAGCGTCTAGTATGAACCATGCTATGTAGATGGCCAAGGGTGAATACAGCCGGTAGCACCGGAGGGGTTACAGGCCAAGGTCCTCGCTGCTGTGGACGTGCGTTCAGTGCTCGCGTGCTCCTGTGCATAGGTGCATACTGTGGCATACGTCCTAAGCAATTCCTTACAGCACGAGTGACAGTGTTATACCAGCAAGGCAACTACACAGCGTGGTCCACACTAGACGCTTCCTATTCATCCTCCCCAGTACTCCTAGGCTGTGACATTATAGCACCTTACCATTGTTGTCCGTACAATATTACCTTTACAGACCATCTAGCAACAGTGATATACATATCGGAATAAGCTGTTTTGCATTTTCCAGCCGATGTTACCGGCTGTATTCACCCTTGGCCATCTACATAGCATGGTTCATACTAGACGCTCCTTCCCAGTACTCCTAGGCTGTGACATTGTAGCACTTGACCAGTAATTGACGGTACTAAATTACCTTATTAGGCCATCTAGCAACAGTGATGTACACTACAGAATAAGCTGTTTGGCATTGTTCAGCTCTCTTGATTGACGCACTTATTGCAACTATATGTACAGTATATCTGATGAGTCCAATCTGACGAAGGCTCAGGCCGAAACGTCAACTTGTAATTTGAATTGGACACAAAACATATATGCAACTTTTCAAAAAAGGACTAATAAAGAATTATTTTGCATTACTATCCAGTGTGACTTTTTACTCTTATTGGGAGATTTAGTGTGCCGAGGTTATCCTCTATCCTTGGATTACACCAGACCTGGATTTGTTTTTCTTTCTAATAAATTGGTTAAAGAGGGAATGTATTGGGGAGTGTTTTTTTCAAATAAAAATGTGTTTGTCGTCTATTTTTTTTTATTACTGACTGGGTTGGTGATGTCGGGTATCTGATAGACGCCTGACCTCACCAACCCCAGGGCTTGGTGCCAGGTGACATTACACATCTGGTATTAACCCCATATATTACCCCGTTTGCCACCGCACCAGGGCACGGGATGAGCTGGGGCGAAGCACCAGGATTGGCGCATCTAATGGATGCGCCACTTCTGGGGCGGCTGCGGCCTGCTATTTTTAGGCTGGGGAGAGTCCAATAACCATGGACCTCCCTAGTCTGAGAATATCAGACCCCAGCTGTCTGCTTTACCTTGGCTGGTGATCCAATTTTGGGGGGACCCCTACGTTTTTTTTTTTTTAATTATTTATTTAATTTAAAATAACAGCGTGGGGTGCCTCAGTTTTGGATTACCAGCCAAGGTGAGGCTGCCAGCTGTGGTCGGCAGGCTGCAGCCGTCTGCTTTACCCTAGCTGGCTACAAAAATAGGGGGAACCCTACGTCATTTTTTTTTTCATTTTTTTGGCTAAATACAAAGCTAAGCACCCCTTAGTGCCACATGAAAGGCACCAAGGGTGCAAAATTACAAAATGCAGGAGAGTGGGAAATTATGTGGTGTCTTTCTGCCATTATAATGACAGAAAAGACTGATATGAAGTGTACAAGCACAAGAAAATCACCAGAGCGCTCTACGCTGTGAAAAGCAGTAGAAAATGGCACTGGAGTGAACATGTGACCGCCTCATGTAGGATGAAGCTATGGATCCTGGGTAAATTTATGTATTTTCCCTCCTTCAGTTTTTTTGCAGTACACAAAAAAACGGAAGGCACACGGATGACAAACAGATGACATACGGACCGTCTACGGAACGGAAACGGATGCCACACGTATGCACCCGTGAAAAAAAACGGACTGTTTTTTGCAGACTGCAAAAATGGATCGGTCATGTTAATGTAGCCTTATTCTGATCTGCCGTTTATAAACAGCAGGCAGAAATAAGTGAATAACGCCCCCCGGCGTCAGAAAATCTCCGGGGTTTCAGGGCTAGCTGAGACCCTGGAGATCATGATTCAGGACGGTTTTTCCGGTCCCCGCTCACGTGATCACAGGTATACACCGTACACCGATGATCACGCTACAGTAAATGACAGCGCCGGTAAAAAATTATTTATCTCCCATCTGGCATGAACAAACATGATAAATCTCCTCCCCGGTCCCCTCCGATCCCCCGGTGTCGCCAAAGTGCCCCCCCTGATGCCCTCCCAGAAATCCAAGATGGCCGCGCGCACAGCAGCGCGCCGGCCACATTCACCCTACTCCTCTGATTTCTGTCGCATATGCCATGACACATGCGACATAAAACTCCTCCCCAGGCCCTGCCAGGTTACCCCTATAACCCCACCAGTGTTCCCCGGTGTCCCACGGTACCTGTGCAGCGTTGATCCCCCGCGGCCCTCTCCTTCACAATAGACGCTGCCGCATGCACAGAGCGGCTGTCAGCTCAAGTTCCTGTGTTCAGACACAGTGAGTGGTGGTTATGCATCTGTAAGCTAAATGGGCGGCACGGTGGCTCAGTGGTTAGCACTGCAGTCTTGTGGTGGCTCAGTGGTTAGCACTGCAGTCTTGCAGCGCTGAAGTCCTGGGTTCAATTCCCACCAAGGACACCATCTGCAAGGAGTTTGTATGTTCTCCCCGTGTTTGCGTGGGTTTCCTCTGGGTACTCTGGTTTCCTCCCACACTCCAAAGACATACAGACAGGGAATTTAGATTGTGAGCCCCAATGGGGACAGTGTTCGCAATGTATGTAAAGCGCTATGGAATTAATAGTGCTAAATAAATGAATAAATTATTATTATTACTGCAATGCCCTGCTCATGAGGTAAGGAACATAATTGATCAGGAGAGCTATATACTACATTTACAAATGGAGGCATTTGATTTTATAGTTGCCCTGCTGAATGACTACCAAACATGAGAGTCCATTATATGCCACAAGAAAACACATCTAAATAGCGAGCTCTGTTGTTTAGTATTCATTCAGCTGGATAACTGACCTTAAAGGGGTATTCCATCTCCAAGATCCTATCCCCAATATATAGTAGGTGGAATAACAATAATATCAGCAAATACCAAGATTTGGAAATGTAGAATAGTTCTCCTGATTAGGCATGCCCTTACCTCATGAGCAGGGCATTGCAGCTTTGGTAGCAACCGTTACGACATGGACTCTGCTGCTGTGGACCCGGGTAGAGTGGGTGCAGATTCATTGCACCCCCACTCCTCACATGGAGGGTCTGCACTCCTAGAAAATGGGGGATACGTTCCCGTTTTTTCCTTACAATAAATTTGTGAAAGAGGGAATGTTTTGGGGAGTTTTCTTTCAAATACATTTTTTTTGTCGATTTTTTTTGTTAGTACTGACAGTTTATGATGTCGGGTATCTGATAGACGCCATGACATCACAAACTGCTGGGCTTGATGTCAGGTGACTTTACAACTAGTATCAACCCCATTTATTACCCCGTTTGCCACTGCACCAGGGCACGGGATGAGCTGGGGTGAAGCGCCAGGAGTGGCGCATCTAGTGCATGCGCCACTTCTGGGGCGCCTGCGGCCTGCTATTTTTAGGCTGTGAAGGCCCAATAACTATGGACCTTCCCACCTTGAGAATACCAGACCACAGCTGTTCGCTTTACCTTGTCTGGTGATCCAATTTGGGGGGGACTCTACTTTTTTTTTGTAATTATTATTATTTATAAAATAATTATAAAAAAGGAGCCTGGGGTGACCTCCACATTGGATCCCCAACCACGGTAAAGCTGCCAGCTGTGGTTTTCAGGCTACAGCCGTCTGCTTTACCCTAGCTGGCTATCAAAAATGGGGGGACCCAACATCATTTTTTTTTAACTATTTTTTAAATAAAAAAAATTAATGGGCTTCCCTGTATTTTGATTGCCAGCCAAGGTAACGCCAGGCAGATGGGGGTGGCAACCCGTAGCTGTCTGCTTTATCTGCACTGAGAATCAAAAATACCGCAGAGCGCTATGTCATTTTTTTTAAAGATTTATTTTTACAGCACTGTCATGTCAGGCAATCAAAATACAGGGAAGCCCTTTTTGTTTTTAGTTATTTAAATAAATAATTAAAAAAAATATATATGGGCTCCCGCTGCATTTTTTGTATTGCTAGCTAAGGGTAATCCAAGCAGCTACTGGCTGCTAACCCCCACTGCTTGGTGTTACCTTCACTGGCAATGGAAAATCCAGGGAAGCATTTTTTATTTTTTTTTGCCAAAAAACTCCAAAACAAATGACGTGCGCTTCGCCATATTTTTGTATGCTAGCCAGGTACAGCAGGCAGGTACGGGCTGCCCCCAACCCCCAGCTGCCTATTTGTACCCGGCTGGGAACTAAAAATATAGGGAAGCCCTTTTTTTAATTAATTCATGAATTTTATGAAATAATTAAAAAAAAAAAAAAAAAAAAAACGACGTAGGCTTCGCCCCATTTTTGTGTCCAGCCGGGTACAACTAGGCAGCTGGGGATTGGAATCCACAGCACAGGTTAGCCCGAGGTTTCTGTGCCCCTCTGCTGCGAATTGCAGTCCGCAGCCGCCCCAGAAAATGGCGCTCTCATAGAAGCGCCATCATCTGGCGCTGTATCCAACTGTTCCAACAGCCCTGGAGCCGGGTGGCTTGTTGGGTAATCAGGAGTTAATACTGGCTTTGTTTTACTAGCCAGTATTAAGCCAGAGATTCTTAATGTCAGGCACGTTTGACCCGGCCATTAAGAATCTCCAATAAAGGGTTACAAAAAAACACCACACAGAAAAAATACTTTAATAGAAATAAATACACAGACACATTAGAGACTCCATCTTTATTACCCCCTGTCACTCCTCCACGATCCTGCTCTTCTGTCTTCTTTCCCCTTCAACACATGCAGCTCTGCTCCATCAGACAGCACAGCTGCATGGGGGAAGACGCTGTGCTCCGTGCAGAAATCACTCTGTGAGAGTGACCACAGGCTCCAGGCTGTAAGCGGTGGCATGGGTTGCCATAGCAACGCTGCTCCGATCACGTGATTCCGGTGCCGCTGCGTGCTGGTAGCGGGACGTCCCCGTCACCGCTACCAAGCGTGTTGCTATGGCAATGGTGATCTCCGTGATTGACTGGCTGTGTTAGCCGGTCAGGAGCCGGCATCTGCGGACACTGGTAACTACGGTAAACATCGGGTAACCCAGAAGCCCTTTCCTTGGTTACCCAATGTTTACCGTAGTTACCAGCGTCTGCCACTCTCACGCTGCCAGTGCCAGCCCCCTGCACACATAGCCAGACTACACATCGGGTTAAATTAACCCACTGTGTACTGTAACTAGGAGTGCAGGGAGCCAGTGCTAAGTGGTGTGCGCTGGTAACCAAGGTAAATATCGGGTTGGTTACCCGATATTTACCTTGGTTACCAAGCGCAGCATCGCTTCCACGTGTGCTGCTGGCTGGGGGCTGTGGTCACTGGTTGCTGGTGAGATCTGCCTGTGTGACAGCTCACCAGCAACCCGTGCAGCGAAGCTCCAGCGATCTCTGCCAGGTCAGGTTGCTGGTGGGATCGCTGGAGCGTCGCTTAGTGTGACGGTACCTTAAGCGAACGGGGAAGCAGATCGGGGAGTCGAGCTAGAGCATGTCGCCGGTACACGGCGATACACAAACGTGCACCGTGTAACAGAGAGATGCAATGACAGGTCCTACATGACGCGTCATAGTCATGTGACCAGTCTGTAGCCAATGAGATAACAGGCACGTGACTGGTCACATGGCTATTTTTCACGTCACGATAGGTCCTGCATCACTGCTGGCAGTGCTGGTTACCGGGAGGATTCAGCGATCATCGAATGGAATAGCGGCAGGAGACAGAGTGCAGGAGGGATCGCGGGGACCGGTAAGTGTTATGGCAATGTTTATTAACTGTATGTGTACATTTATAATGTGTTTTTATGTGTTTGTGATTGCCTCCTATTGTTTCCTATGCGGTTCGAGTTCGGTTCGTCGAACGTTCGCCGAACCAAACTCGAATGAGACGCCCGTTCGGCGAACCGAACTCGAGCCGAACCACGACCGGTTCGCTCATCTCTACTCATTACCTGCATTAAAACAAGCTGTCTTAAATTTTCACCTGTATAACAGACTCCTGTCCACAGACTTAATTAATCAGTTAGACTCTAACCTCTACAACATGGGCAAGACCAAAGAGCTTTCTAAGGATGTCAGGGACAAGATAATCGACCTGCACAAGGCTGGAATGGGATTTTCTTTTATAAATACTGTAGAACAAAAAGCACTGGCAATCTAATTAAAAAAAGTCAGGAATCAGAGGAAGAGGTTAAGGATCCAGAACTGTTATTTGGTTGAGCTCCAGGAAGTCCAGGCATGGCCATAACCCACCATCCTTCTTTTTGACAAGGAAGAATCTAGCAGTAACTGGTGATGAAGATGGCCTAATATGCCCCTTTGTAAATTCTATGTTATGTATTTTTGGAGAACTGATTTCTCAGGACCAGACAAATGATAGATTTATGTTCTTGAGCAATTTTTCCCCCAGGATCAACCTTATGGTGCAATGATAAGGCCTATGGGGCGGCAACTTCTGACTTCCTTTATCTGAGAACTAGAGATGAGCGAACCGGTCGCGGTTCGGCTCGAGGTCGGTTCGCCGAACGGGGGTCCCGTTCGAGTTCGGTTCGTCGAACGTTCGACGAACCGAACTCGAACCAATAGGCTATAATGGGAGACAATCACAAACACATAAAAATGCATTATAAATGTACACAAACAGTTAATAAACATTGCCATAACACTTACCGGTCCCCGCGATCCCTTCTGCACTCTGTCTCCTGCCGCTATTCCATCCGATGATCGCTGAATCCTCCCGGCGACCGGCACTGCCAGCAGAGATGCAGGACCTATCGTGACGTCAAAATAGCCATGTGACCAGTCACGTGGCTATTATCTCATTGGCTACAGACTGGTCACATGACTATGACGAGTCATGTAGGACCTGCGAGTGCATCTCTCCGGTACACGGTGCACATATGTGTATCGCCGTGTACCGGCGACATGCTCTACCACACGGTCGACTCCCCGTTCCGTTAGGGACCGGCTGACACAGCCGGTCATTAACGGAGGTTGCCATAGCAACGCAGCTAGCGGTGACGTCACCGCTAACCGCGGCTCCGAGAGCACCGTTGCTATGGTAACGCGTCTGTGAGCGTCTGAGAGCAGGGAGCCAGCGCTAAGCGGTGTGCGCTGCTCCCTGCTCTGTGCACATGTAGCTGCAGCACACATCGGGTAATTAACCCGATGTGTGCTGTAACTAGGAGAGCAGGGAGCCAGCGCTCAGTGTGCGCTGCTCCCTGCTCTCTGCACGTGTAGCTCCGTGCGCTGGTAACCAAGGTAAATATCGGGTTGGTTACCCGATATTTACCTTAGTTACCAAGCGCAGCATCTTCCACGCGGCGCTGGGGGCTTGTCACTGGTTGCTGGTGAGCTCACCAGCAACTCGTGTAGCCACGCTCCAGCGATCCCTGCCAGGTCAGGTTGCTGGTGGGATCGCTGGAGCGTCGCTAGTGTGACATCTCACCAGCAACCTCCTAGCAACTTACCAGCGATCCCTATCGTTGCTGGGATCGCTGGTAAGTTGCTAAGGCTAAGTTCACATTTCCGTTGATTTGTATCAGTCACATGCGTCGCTTGACGCATGTGACTGATGCGCTGTTCAACGCTGTACAACGGATGACAAAGAACAGAATTCTTTGTCGGATTCCGTTGTGTGCGGGGGGCGGAGTTCGGGGGGGAGGGGAGGAGCCGAGCGGGGCCGTGGCACTGAGGACGTCAGTGCCGCAGTGACTGCAGGACAGGTGTGTGTGTGTGTGTGTGTGAGTGTGTGAGTGTGTGAGTGTGTGTGTGTATACACATGCTGAATGCGGGAGGGGGCGGAGCCGAGCGGGGGGCGGGGCCAGGCGCTGAGGATGTCAGTGGAAGTGCTGCGGTCTGCATGGCTGGGGACAGGTGAGTGTATGTGTGAGTGAGTGTGTGTATGTGCATGTATGTATGTATGTGCATGTATGTATGTATGTGTGTGCACATGCAAAGTGCGGGAGGGGGCGGAGCCGAGCGGGGGGCGGGGCCAGACGCTGAGGATGTCAGTAGAAGTGCTGCGGTCTGCATGGCTGGGGACAGGTGAGTGTATGTGTGAGTGAGTGTGTGTATGTGCATGTATGTATGTATGTGCATGTATGTATGTATGTGTGTGCACATGCAAAGTGCGGGAGGGGGCGGAGCCGAGCGGGGGGCGGGGCCAGGCGCTGAGGATGTCAGTAGAAGTGCTGCGGTCTGCATGGCTGGGGACAGGTGAGTGTATCTGTGAGTGAGTGTGTGTATGTGCATGTATGTATGTATGTATGTGTGTGTGTGCACATGCAAAGTGCGGGAGGGGGCGGAGCCGAGCGGGGGGCGGGGCCAGGCGCTGAGGATGTCAGTAGAAGTGCTGCGGTCTGCATGGCTGGGGACAGGTGAGTGTATCTGTGAGTGAGTGTGTGTATGTGCATGTATGTATGTATGTATGTGTGTGTGTACACATGCAAAGTGCGGGAGGGGGCGGAGCCGAGCGGGGGGCGGGGCCAGGCGCTGAGGATGTCAGTGGAAGTGCTGCGGTCTGCATGGCTGGGGACAGGTGAGTGTATGTGTGAGTGTGTGTATGTGCATGTATGTATGTATGTGCATGTATGTATGTATGTGTGTGCACATGCAAAGTGCGGGAGGGGGCGGAGCCGAGCAGGGGGCGGGGCCAGACGAGGGTGTCAGTGGCAGTGCTTGTCTGCATGGCTGGGGACAGGTGTGTGTGTGTGTGTGTGTGTGTGTGTGTGTGTGTGTGTGTACATACATGTGCGGAGTGCGGGAGGGGGCGGGGCCGAGCGGGGAAGTGTCGGCCTCCCTGCACACGTAACCAGCCTAAATATCGGGTAACAGCAAAGCACCCGATGTTTACCTTGGTTACCCGATATTTACCTTGGTTACGGGCCTACACCGCTTAGCGCTGGCTCCTTGCACCGTAACCAGGGTAAATATCGGGTAACCAACCAAAGCTGGTGACGTGTGCAGGGAGCCAGAGAGCATGCGCAGCGAAATCCGACGGATCTCGCTGCTCAAAAAACGTTACATGCTGCGTTCCTCCCGCCCGGCGGTCAGTCGTTCCACGACTGATCAGTCGGGCGGAGGGTGCAACGCAGCATCATCAGTCACAATCCGCTGCTCATACAAGTCTATGGGAGCAGCGGAATCCGCTAAACGGATTCCGCTGTTTACAAGAGCAGCGGATTGTGACTGATACATTTTAGCGGAAATGTGAACTTAGCCTTAGTGTGACGGGGCCTTGACCGCTGTTACCGCTGACAGCCAGCACTGATCTGCACGCTGCTTCCCGTTTATAGTGATGATTGTAGTGAGGATGAGGTTCCCCAGCCCCAAGTGATGAGCTGGGTAAACTCATCCTCACTACAATCGTCACTACTACTACACTAGAAAGAAAGAAGACAGAAGAGCAGGATCGTGGAGGGCTGACAGGGGGTAATAAAGATGGAGTCTCTAATGTGTCTGTGTATTTATTTCTATTAAAGTATTTTTTCTCTGTGTGGTGTTTTTTTTTAACCCTTTATTGGAGATTCTTAATGGCCGGGTCAAACGTGCCTGACATTAAGAATCTCTGGCTTAATACTGGCTAGTAAAACAAAGCCAGTATTAACTCATGATTACCCAACAAGCCACCCGGCTCCAGGGCTGTTGGAAGAGTTGGATACAGCGCCAGATGATGGCGCTTCTATGAGAGCGCCATTTTCTGGGACAGCTGCGGACTGAAATTCGCAGCAGAGGCGCCCAGAAACCTCGGGCTAACCTGTGCTGCGGATTCCAATCCCCAGCTGCCTAGTTGTACCTGGCTGGACACAAAAATGGGGCGAAGCCCACGTCATTTGTTTTTTAATTATTTCATGAAATAAGTGAAATAATTAAAAAAAACGGGCTTCCCTATATTTTTGGTTCCCAGCCGGGTACAAATAGGCAACTGGGGGTTGGAGGCAGCCCGTGGCTGCCTGCTGTACCTGGCTAGCATACAAAAATATGGCGAAGCCCACGTCATTTTTTTGGTGGGAAAAAAACTTCTGCATACAGTCCTGGATGGAGTATGCTGAGCCTTGTAATTCTGCAGATGCTGTCTGCTCTTCTCCATACAGACAGACAGCAGCTGCAGAACTACAAGGCTCAGCATACTCCATCCAGGACTGTATGCAGAAGTTTTTTGCCCCCTGAAAAAATTATGTGGGCTTCGCCATATTTTTGTATGCTAGCCAGGTACAGCAGGCAGGTACGGCTGCCCCCAACCCCCAGTTGCCTATTTGTACCCGGCTGGGAACCAAAAATAAAGGGAAGCCCTTTTTTTATTATTTCATGAATTTCATGAAATAATTAGAAAACAAATGACGTAGGCTTCGCCCCATTTTTGTGTCCAGCCAGGTACAACTAGGCAGCTGGGGATTGGAATCCGCAGCACAGGTTGGCCTGAGATTTCTGGGCACCACTGCTGCGAATTGCAGTCTGCAGCCGCCTCAGAAAATGGCATTTTTATAGAAGCGCCATCTTCTGGCGCTGTATCCAAGTCTTCCAGCACCTGCCTGCTATACCTGGCTAGCATACAAAAATATGGCGAAGCTCACGTCCTTTTTTTTGTAGTTTTTTGGCAAAAAAAATAAAAAATGCTTCCCTGGATTTTCCATTGCCAGTGAAGGTAACATCAAGCAGTGGGGGTTAGCAGCCAGTAGCTGCTTGGATTACCCTTAGTTAGCAATACAAAAAATGCAGCGGGAGCCCATATATATTTTTTTTAATTATTTATTTAAATAACTAAAAACAAAATGGGCTTCCCTGTATTTTGATTGCTGGACATCACAGTGCTGTAAAAATAAATCTTTAAAAAAATGACGTAGCGCTCCGCGGTATTTTTGATTCTCAGCGCAGATAAAGCAGACAGCTATGGGTTGCCACCCCCATCTGCCTGCCGTTACCTTGGTTGGCAATCAAAATACAGGGAAGCCCATTAATTTTTTCTATTTAAAAAATAGTTAAAAAAAAAATGACATTGGGTCCCCCCATTTTTGATAGCCAGCTAGGGTAAAGCAGACGGCTGTAGCCTGAAAACCACAGCTGGCAGCTTTACCGTGGTTGGGGATCCAATGTGGAGGTCCCCTCAGGCTCTTTTTTATAATTATTTTATAAATATTAATAATTACACAATAAAAGTAGGGTCTCCCCCAAATTGGATCACCAGCCAAGGTAAAGCGGACAGCTGTGGTCTGGTATTCTCAGGGTGGGAAGGTCCATAGTTATTGGGCCTTCACAGCCTAAAAATAGCAGGCCGCAGGCACCCCAGACGTGGCGCATCCACTACATGCGCCAATCCTGGCGCTTCACCCCAGCTCATCCCGTGCCCTGGTGCAGTGGCAAACGGGGTAATAAATCGGGTTGATACTAGCTGTAAAGTCACCTGAGATCAAGCCCAGCAGTTTGTGATGTCATGGCGTCTATTAGATACCCAACATCATAAACTGTCAGTACTAACAAAAAGAAAAAATCGACAAAAGAAATTTATTTGAAAAAACAGTCCCCAAAACATTTCCTCTTTCACCAATTTATTGTAAGAAAAAAAATAAAGGGGTCCCACGACGACTCTGGACCGTCTAGAATATGGGGGGGAGACACTCCGGGAACGTATCCCCCATTTTCTAGGAGTGCGGACCCTTCATGTGAGGAGTGTGGGTGCAATGAATCTGCACTCACTCTCCCCGGGTCCACAGCAGCAGAGTCCATGTCGTAATAGTTGCTACCAAAGCTGCAATGCCCTGCTCATGAGGTAAGGGCATGCCTAATCAGGAGAACTACTGTAGAGGAAGCTCTGCTCACTGGTATATAGATGCTCAGAGGTAATAATAGATAAAATTAGTGAGTAACCTCGGCACTCTAAATCTCCCAGACTAAGTCAGTAAGTCACAACGGATAGTAATGCAAAATCACTCTTTATTGGTCCGTATTAAGAAAAAAAAAATTTTCATAAGCATATATGTTTTTGTCCAAAACAAGTTACAAATGACGTTTCGGCCTGATCCTTCGTCAGATTGGACTTATCTGCATGTAATCATGAAAAATGACAATAATCAGTATCACATAAGAGTGAGAGAACAATAACATAAACTCGAACAATGTAGAGGTACAATTGGGATGCAGCAAAAAAATTGCAACACAGCAAGAAATGAAACACATGATACAAATGTCATAATACAGTACAAGGACAATATAGTAATGACAAATATGGGGTCAGAGTAGGCTTAGACAGCTCTGGTACGAAAAAGATGTCAATCATAAAGTAACATGTGCAGTAGGTGTAGAGCTACAGTATGCATGGCAGAGCTAATGGGTAGACCGACCATAGAAAAAGAACGGAGAAAAAGTGGAGAAAAAATGGAGAAAAAGTGGAGAAAAAGTGGAGGAAAAATTGGAGAAAAAGTGGAGAAAAAGTGGAGAAAAAGTGGAGAAAAAGTGGAGAAAAAGTGGAGAAAAAGTGGAGAATAAGTGGAGAATAAGTGGAGAATAAGTGGAGAATAAGTGGAGAATAAGTGGAGAAAAAATGGAGAATAAGTGGAGAAAAAATGGAGAAAAAGTGGAGAAAAAGTGGAGCACCCTTTGGTGCCTTTCATGTGGCACTAAGGGGTGCTTAGCTTTGTATTTAGCCAGAAAATGAAAAAAAAAAAAAGGACATAGGGTTCCCCCTAGTTTTGTAGTCAGCTAGGGTAAAGCAGATGGCTGCAGCCTGCAGACCACAGCTGGCAACCTCACCTTGGCTGGTAATCCAAAACTGAGGGCACCCCACGCTGTTATTTTAAATTAAATAAATAATTAAAAAAAAAAACACGTAGGGGTCCCCCAAAATTGGATCACCAGCCAAGGTAAAGCAGACAGCTGGGGCCTGATATTCTCAGACTAGGGAGGTCCATGGTTATTGGACTCTCCCCAGCCTAAAAATAGCAGGCCGCAGCCGCCCCAGAAGTGGCGCATCCATTAGATGCGCCAATCCTGGTGCTTCGCCCCAGCTCATCCCGCGCCCTGGTGCGGTGGCAAACGGGGTAATATATGGGGTTAATACCAGATGTGTAATGTCACCTGGCATCAAGCCCTGGGGTTGGTGAGGTCAGGCGTCTATCAGATACCCGACATCACCAACCCAGTCAGTAATAAAAAAAAATAGACGACAAACACATTTTTATTTGAAAAAACACTCCCCAAAACATTCCCTCTTTAACCAATTTATTAGAATGAAAAACAAATCCAGGTCTGGTGTAATCCAAGGGGTTGCCATGACGATCCACACTGTCCCAGTCAATGAAGAGCAGGATGTTCCCCATTGGCTGGGAGAGCAGTGCAGTGACCTGAGCTAACATCAATGGGTCAGCCCAGGTCACTGCAGGGCATGACAAGTGCTGCTGTCAGCGAGGTACATTACCTGCGCTGATCTCCAGCACACTGACAGCCCCTGTCACTGAGGTCAATGACCGCCGCCTTCACACCAAGTCTCGCGAGAGGCCCGTGACGTCACCGCTAGTCAGTCTCGGGTCGGAAGCGAGAGGTGATGTGACAAGCGGCGGCCATGGAGGACAGTGACAGCGCTGAGGTCGGGATGGCGGGACTTCATCACCGCAGGCAGGGCCGGCTCCAGGTTTTTGTGGGCCCCGGGCGGAAGAGTCTCAGTGGGCCCCATAAACACGGAGACACACACACATACACAGATACATACACGTACATATACATATTTAAAGACAAACTCACAAAAATACATATAAACAGACAAATCTATACAGTCATATACACTGACATACATAGATACACATCATATATGCATACATACAGAGACACACACTGCTATGCTGCATACATACATACATACAGACAGACACACACATACTGCTCTGCTGCATACATACATATAGACAGACACACACACTGCTCTGCTACATACATACATACAGACAGACACACACACACTGCTCTGCTGCATACATACATACAGACACACACACACACACTGCTCTGCTGCATACATACATACAGACAGACACGCACACTGCTCTGCTGCATACATACATGCATACATACAGACACGCATACTGCTCTGCTGCATACATACATGCATACATACAGACACGTATACTGCTCTGCTGCATACATACATGCATACATACAGACACGTATACTGCTCTGCTGCATACATACATGCATACATACAGACAGACACGCATATTGCTCTGCTGCATATATATATACATACATACAGACACGCATACTGCTCTGCTGCATATATACATGCATACATACAGACACGCATACTGCTCTGCTGCATATATACATACATATAGACACGCATACTGCTCTGCTGCATATATACATACATATAGACACGCATACTGCTCTGCTGCATATATACATACATATAGTCACGCATACTGCTCTGCTGCATATATACATACATATAGACACGCATACTGCTCTGCTGCATATATACATACATATAGACACGCATACTGCTCTGCTGCATATATACATACATATAGACACGCATACTGCTCTGCTGCATATATACATACATATAGTCACGCATACTGCTCTGCTGCATATATACATACATATAGACACGCATACTGCTCTGCTGCATATATACATGCATACATATAGACACGCATACTGCTCTGCTGCATATATACATACATATAGACACGCATACTGCTCTGCTGCATATATACATACATATAGACACGCATACTGCTCTGCTGCATATATACATACATATAGTCACGCATACTGCTCTGCTGCATATATACATACATATAGACACGCATACTGCTCTGCTGCATATATACATACATATAGACACGCATACTGCTCTGCTGCATATATACATACATATAGACACGCATACTGCTCTGCTGCATATATACATACATATAGTCACGCATACTGCTCTGCTGCATATATACATACATATAGACACGCATACTGCTCTGCTGCATATATACATACATATAGACACGCATACTGCTCTGCTGCATATATACATACATATAGTCACGCATACTGCTCTGCTGCATATATACATACATATAGACACGCATACTGCTCTGCTGCATATATACATACATATAGACACGCATACTGCTCTGCTGCATATATACATACATATAGACACGCATACTGCTCTGCTGCATATATACATACATATAGACACGCATACTGCTCTGCTGCATACATACATACATATAGACACGCATACTGCTCTGCTGCATATATACATACATATAGACACGCATACTGCTCTGCTGCATATATACATACATATAGACACGCATACTGCTCTGCTGCATATATACATACATATAGACACGCATACTGCTCTGCTGCATATATACATACATATAGACACGCATACTGCTCTGCTGCATATATACATACATATAGACACGCATACTGCTCTGCTGCATATATACATACATATAGACACGCATACTGCTCTGCTGCATATATACATACATATAGACACGCATACTGCTCTGCTGCATATATACATACATATAGACACGCATACTGCTCTGCTGCATATATACATACATATAGACACGCATACTGCTCTGCTGCATATATACATACATATAGACACGCATACTGCTCTGCTGCATATATACATACATATAGACACGCATATTGCTCTGCTGCATATATACATACATATAGACACGCATACTGCTCTGCTGCATACATACATACATATAGACACGCATACTGCTCTGCTGCATATATACATACATATAGACACGCATACTGCTCTGCTGCATATATACATACATATAGACACGCATACTGCTCTGCTGCATATATACATACATATAGACACGCATATTGCTCTGCTGCATATATACATACATATAGACACGCATACTGCTCTGCTGCATATATACATACATATAGACACGCATACTGCTCTGCTGCATATATACATACATATAGACACGCATACTGCTCTGCTGCATATATACATACATATAGACACGCATACTGCTCTGCTGCATATATACATACATATAGACACGCATACTGCTCTGCTGCATATATACATACATATAGACACGCATACTGCTCTGCTGCATATATACATACATATAGACACGCATACTGCTCTGCTGCATATATACATACATATAGACACGCATACTGCTCTGCTGCATATATACATACATATAGACACGCATACTGCTCTGCTGCATATATACATACATATAGACACGCATACTGCTCTGCTGCATATATACATACATATAGACACGCATACTGCTCTGCTGCATATATACATACATATAGACACGCATACTGCTCTGCTGCATATATACATACATATAGACACGCATACTGCTCTGCTGCATATATACATACATATAGACACGCATATTGCTCTGCTGCATATATACATACATATAGACACGCATACTGCTCTGCTGCATATATACATACATATAGACACGCATACTGCTCTGCTGCATATATACATACATATAGACACGCATACTGCTCTGCTGCATATATACATACATATAGACACGCATACTGCTCTGCTGCATATATACATACATATAGACACGCATACTGCTCTGCTGCATATATACATACATATAGACACGCATACTGCTCTGCTGCATATATACATACATATAGACACGCATACTGCTCTGCTGCATACATACATACAGACACGCATACTGCTCTGCTGCATATATACATACATATAGACACGCATACTGCTCTGCTGCATATATACATACATATAGACACGCATATTGCTCTGCTGCATATATACATACATATAGACACGCATACTGCTCTGCTGCATACATACATACATATAGACACGCATACTGCTCTGCTGCATATATACATACATATAGACACGCATACTGCTCTGCTGCATATATACATACATATAGACACGCATATTGCTCTGCTGCATATATACATACATATAGACACGCATACTGCTCTGCTGCATATATACATACATATAGACACGCATACTGCTCTGCTGCATACATACATACATATAGACACGCATACTGCTCTGCTGCATATATACATACATATAGACACGCATACTGCTCTGCTGCATATATACATACATATAGACACGCATATTGCTCTGCTGCATATATACATACATATAGACACGCATACTGCTCTGCTGCATATATACATACATATAGACACGCATACTGCTCTGCTGCATATATACATACATATAGACACGCATACTGCTCTGCTGCATATATACATACATATAGACACGCATACTGCTCTGCTGCATATATACATACATATAGACACGCATACTGCTCTGCTGCATATATACATACATATAGACACGCATACTGCTCTGCTGCATATATACATACATACAGACACGCATACTGCTCTGCTGCATATATACATACATATAGACACGCATACTGCTCTGCTGCATATATACATACATATAGACACGCATACTGCTCTGCTGCATATATACATACATATAGACACGCATACTGCTCTGCTGCATATATACATACATATAGACACGCATACTGCTCTGCTGCATATATACATACATATAGACACGCATACTGCTCTGCTGCATATATACATACATATAGACACGCATATTGCTCTGCTGCATATATACATACATATAGACACGCATACTGCTCTGCTGCATACATACATACATATAGACACGCATACTGCTCTGCTGCATATATACATACATATAGACACGCATACTGCTCTGCTGCATATATACATACATATAGACACGCATATTGCTCTGCTGCATATATACATACATATAGACACGCATACTGCTCTGCTGCATACATACATACATATAGACACGCATACTGCTCTGCTGCATATATACATACATATAGACACGCATACTGCTCTGCTGCATATATACATACATATAGACACGCATACTGCTCTGCTGCATATATACATACATATAGACACGCATACTGCTCTGCTGCATATATACATACATATAGACACGCATATTGCTCTGCTGCATATATACATACATATAGACACGCATACTGCTCTGCTGCATACATACATACATATAGACACGCATACTGCTCTGCTGCATATATACATACATATAGACACGCATACTGCTCTGCTGCATATATACATACATATAGACACGCATACTGCTCTGCTGCATATATACATACATATAGACACGCATATTGCTCTGCTGCATATATACATACATATAGACACGCATACTGCTCTGCTGCATATATACATACATATAGACACGCATACTGCTCTGCTGCATATATACATACATATAGACACGCATATTGCTCTGCTGCATATATACATACATATAGACACGCATACTGCTCTGCTGCATATATACATACATATAGACACGCATACTGCTCTGCTGCATATATACATACATATAGACACGCATACTGCTCTGCTGCATATATACATACATATAGACACGCATACTGCTCTGCTGCATATATACATACATATAGACACGCATACTGCTCTGCTGCATATATACATACATATAGACACGCATACTGCTCTGCTGCATATATACATACATATAGACACACATACTGCTCTGCTGCATATATACATACATATAGACACGCATACTGCTCTGCTGTATATATACATACATACAAACACACACCTTGCTCTGCGGGGCCCACACACGCGGCTCCGGGGGTCACACACACGGCTCTGCGGGGCCCACACACGCGGCTCCGGGGGCCACACACACGGCTCTGCGGGGCCCACACACGCGGCTCCGGGGGCCACACACACGGCTCTGTGGGGCCCACACACGCGGCTCCGGGAGTCACACACACGGCTCTGCGGGGCCCACACACGCGGCTCCGGGGGTCACACACACGGCTCTGCGGGGCCCACACACGCACGGGGGGACAGGGAGGGGCGGGGAGGGAGTGATGTCCCACATACTGATCAGGTCACGGTGCAGATGGGGCCCACACAGCGCCGGAGGGAAGCGATGTGCTGGGGGTCGCTGGCTGGCACTGTGACTCCTTCATCTGTGCGACCGAGCAGGACGCCGGGCGGTAGCTCCGCCCACAGATGATGCTCAATGAAGGAGAACACAGTGGCCTTAAAGGGCCGGCAGGCACAGTTTCCAGTGCCAAGGACTGCTGCCTCCGGACCGACCGCAGGTAAGCCGAGCGGGACCGTGTGTGTGTGTGTGTGTGTGTGTGTGTGTGTGTGTGTGTGTGTGTGTGTGTGTGTGTGTGTGTGTGTGTGTGTGTGTGTATGTATGTATGTGTACATGCCGCGGGCAGGAGGGGCCGGAGCGAGCTGAGCGGGGAAGTGTGGGCTTCCTGCACGTAACTAGGATAAACATCGGGTTACTAACCAAAGCGCTTTGGTTGGATACCCGATGTTTATCTTGGTTACCAGCTTGTGGCAGGCTGCCAGCGATGGCTCCTGCACACTGTAGCTGTAAAAAGCCCTGCTTTTTGCTGCTAGAACCGTTCTCGAACGTTTCTAGAACTATCGAGCTTTTGAAAAAAGCTCGAGTTCTAGTTCGATCTAGAACATGGCCCAAAATCACTCGAACCTCGAACTGGAGAACCTCGAACCACGAACCGCGCTCAACTCTACTGAGAACACAACACAAAAATCAGAAAGAGGACCAGCAAGACTTGTGATAACCACTAAAATACATGTGACCAAACAATGGTCTTTACAATATGTACTCTATTTCATTATTTCATAAGTTTGCCAATAAAGTGGGATTATGTAAGGCTAAAATAGGGAAACCACAATACCATTTTTACAGGGAGGCCCTTCAGAACATTACATGATATCCATTCTGTATGAAGCACCCCTATATAAAGTTCCAGCCCCTTTACACACTAAAGAGGCCCGCCTAAGCAAGTGGTGAAAATTCAATGGCAAAAATCTGAACAGGATTTGATAACACCTTCAAATCAAATCCTGTGGAACAAGCTAACTGTTCATCAATCATGTTTGCATCTGAACTACTATCTAGAAAACCCATAATAGGATTTTTATGCCCCCAATCCTAACCCTGGCAGGTATTAAACATTGAGACACCATTGTGGAGAATATATGTTGTCCGAAAATGGGATCCCCTAAACAATCTGGGTCTAGTTTTCCAGCTGCCGTCTTTCCCTGGCCACCGAGGAACAGGCAATAATAAAGTGTCCCTTTTTGCTACAGAAAAAAAACATACTCCATCCCTTTTAAGTGGAGTGCAGGTTCTCCCCCCATGGGACATCCCTGTAAGCTGCTTGAGCTCGAGTGAGGCCTCTTAAAATAATGCAAAACAAGAAAGCCTGCGGAGACACCATCACATCACATCACAGGTTGGAGGAGTGTTTAAACTAGGAATGGGGGGCGAGGGTATTCACTTTATAGAAGGGGAATGTAGTGCAGATAGTGACCAGGGCACAAGTAATGAAATTGGGGGTGGTACGGGGGAAAGGGTTAGGACAGTTAATACAGTAAGCAGGAATACAGGTACAGAGTCATACGTAACGTGCATGTACACTAATGCCTGAAGCCTCACAAATAAGGTGAAGGAATTAGAATTAATATTGTTGGAAGAAAATTATGATATAGTGGGGATATCAGAGACATGGCTGGATGAGAGCTATGACTGGGCTGTTAATTTACAGGGTTATAGCCTATTCAGGAATGACCGTACAAATAAGCGAGGGGGAGGTGTGTGTCTATATGTAAAATCATCCTTAAAACCCATCCTGCGTGACAACATATGTGAGGGTACTGAGAATGTAGAGTCCCTATGGGTGGAGATAAGGGGGGGAGAATGAATAATAAAATACTGATAGGGGTGTGTTATAAGACGCCGAATATTATGGAAGAGGTAGAGAATCTCCTCATAAAGCAAATTGATAAAGCAGCGAGTCTCGGAGAGGTAATTATTATGGGGGACTTTAACTATCCTGATATAAATTGAGGAACAGAAACTTGCAGTTCCAGCAAAGGAAATAGATTTTTGATAACAATGAAAGATAATTACCTTTCACAAATGGTACAGGACCCCACAAGAGGGGGAGCACTACTAGACCTTGTACTAACCAATAAGCCAGACCGCATATCAAATATACAAGTTGGGGGTTACTTGGGGAATAGTGATCACAAAATAATAAGTTTTCATGTATTCTTTAGTAAGATGTCTAGTAGACGGGCTACAAGGACACTAAACTTCAGGAAAGCAAATTTTAAACGGTTGAGAGATGATCTTAGTGCAATAAACTGGGATGATGTACTAAGTAATAAAAGTACACAAAGCAAATGGGAGACTTTTATGAGCATCCTGAATAGGGCTTGTGCAGAAAATATACCCTATGGGAACAAACATGCTAGAAATAGGAGGAAACCCTTATGGCTAAATAGAGCTGTAAGGGAAGCAATAAAAAAACCAGAAAGCCTTAAAAGAATTAAAGAGGGTAGGTAGTGATGAGGCATTATATAATTAGAAAATTAAATAAAATATGTAAAAAGCAAATTAAGTTAGCTAAGTTTGAGACAGAGAGACTCATTGCGAGAGAAAGTAAAAATAATCCTAAAATATTCTTTAACTACATAAACAGTAAAAAACTGAAAAGCGATAGTGTTGGCCCCCGTAAAAATAGTCTTGGTGAAATGGTGGAAGTGGATGAGGGTAAAGCCAACCTGCTGAATGACTTTTTTTCTACGGTTTTTATACAAGAAAATGCCATGGCAGATGACATGACCAGTGATACCATAAATTCACCGTTGAATATTACCTGCTTAACCCAGCAGGAAGTACGCCGCCGCCTCGAAATCACTAAGGTTGACAAATCTCCGGGCCCGGATGGCATACACCCCAGAGTACTACAGGAATTGAGTTCTGTGATAGATACACCATTATTTTTAATCTTCTCAGATTCCTTAATAACAGGGTCGGTACCGCAGGACTGGCGCATAGCAAATGTGGTGCCAATATTCAAAAAGGGGACAAAAACTGAGCCGGGAAATTATAGGCCGGTAAGTTTAACCTCTACGGTTGGTAAAATCCTTGAGGGTTTCTTGAGAGATGCTATACTGGAGTATCTCAAGAAAAATAACCTTATGACAGAGTATCAACATGGGTTTATGAGGGATCGATCCTGTCAAACTAATTTGATCAGCTTCTATGAAGAGGTAAGTTCAAGCCTGGACCAGGGAAATGCAGTGGATGTTGTGTATATGGACTTTTCAAAAGCTTTTGATACGGTGCCACACAAAAGGTTGGTACATAAAATGAGAATAATGGGGATAGGGGAAAATATGTGTAACTGGGTTAAAAACTGGCTCAGTGATAGGAAACAAAGGGTGGTTATTAATGGTACGTACTCGCACTGGGTCTCAGTTCATAGTGAGGTACCACAGGGGTCAGTATTGGGCCCGCTTCTTTTCAACATATTTATAAATGACCTTGTTGGGGGCATGCGGAGTAGAATTTCAATATTTGCAGATGATACTAAACTCTGCAGGGTAATCAATACAGAGGAGGATAATTTTATATTACAGGGAGATTTATGTAAATTGGAGGATTGGGCTGAGAAGTGGCAATTGAAGTTTAATGTAGATAAATGTAAGGTCATGCACTTGGGTAGAGGAAATAACATTTATGATTATGTACTTAATTGTAGAACACTGGGTAAAACAGACACAGAAAAAGACTTGGGTGTATGGGTGGATGGTAAACTTCACTTTAGTGGACAGTATCAGGCAACTGCTGCCAGGGCTAATAAAATAATGGGATGTATTAAAAGAGGTATAAGTGTTCATGAAAAAAATATAGTTCTACCTCTGTACAAGTCACTAGAATACTGTGTACAATTCTGGTCACCGATATATAAGAAGGACATAGCTGAACTGGAGAGGGTGCAGAGAAGAGCGACCAAGATTAGAGGAATGGGTGGGCTACAATACCAAGACAGATTATTAAACTTGGGGTTATTTAGTTTGGAAAAACGAAGGCTTAGGGGGGATCTAATCACAATGTATAAATATATGAGGGGACAGTACAGAGACCTTTCCAAAGATCTTTTTACACCTAGGCCTGCGACTGGAACACGGGGGCATCCGCTACGTCTTGAGGAAAGAAGGTTTAATCATAATCACAGACGAGGATTCTTTACTGTATGAGCAGTGAGACTATGGAACTCTCTGCCGCATTATGTTGTAATGAGTGATTCACTACTAACATTTAAGCAGAGCCTGGAAAAATTTTCTTGAAAAATTTAATATTACCAGTTATGTATATTAGATTTTATGACAGGGTGTTGATCCAGGGAACTAGTCTGATTGCCGGATGTGGAGTCAGGAAGGAAATTTTTTCCCCATTGGAACTTGTTTGCCACATTGGGGTTTTTTTGCCTTCCTCTGGATCAACATGTTAGGCTACGGGTTGAACTAAATGGACTTAGAGTCTCCCTTCAACCTTAAAAACTATGATACTATGATACTATGATTAGTGATGAGCGAGTATGCTTGTTACTACTCGGTACTCGCACGAGTATCACTGTACTCGGGCTACTCGGCGGGGACCGAGTAATCTCGCGATACTCGTGCTGTACTCGTGGTCTTCATCCCTGCATGTTGGCGCTCTTTTGAGAGCCAGCCCTCATGCAGGGATTGGCTGGCAGACCACTGCAATGCCACAGCCCTGTTAGTTGTGGAAATGCAGTGATTAGCCGGCCTGCACAGCGTGACCGAGCCTTTATACCGGCGGGCGCGCTGTGCTCTGTATACAGCCATCTCATATTCCCTGCTTTCCACGCCCACAGGCGCCTATGATTGGTTGCAGTGAGACACGCCCCCACGCTGAGTGACAGGTGTCTCACTGCACCCAATCACAGCAGCCGGTGGGCGTGTCTATACTGTGCAGTAAAATAAATAAATAAATAAAAAAACGGCATGCAGTTCCCCCCTATTTTAATACCAGCCAGATAAAGCCATACGGCTGAAGGCTGGTATTCTCAGGATGGGGAGCTCCACGTTATGGGGAGCCCCCCAGCCTAACAATATCAGTCAGCAGCAGCCGGCCAGAATTGCCGCATACATTAGATGCGACAGTTCTGGGACTCTACCCGGCTCTTCCCGATTTACCCTAGTGCGTTGGCAAATCGGGGTAATAAGGAGTTAATGGCAGCCCATAGCTGCCACTAAATCCTAGATTAATCATGTCAGGCATCTCCCCGAGGAACCTTCCATGATTAATCTGTAAATTACAGTTAAAAAACACACACACCTGAAAAAATCCTTTATTAGAAATAAAAAACAATAACAAAGTCCCTCATCACCAATTTATTAACCCCGAAAAACCCTCCATGTCCGGCGTAATCCACAGTCCTCCAGCGTCGCGTCCAGCTCTGCTACATTCAGGTGACAGGAGCTGCAGAATACACCGCCGCTTCTGTCAGCTTCACACAGCAACTGAGGTGAGTAGCGCGATCAGCTGCTGTCAGTCAGGTAACTCACGGCCACCGCTGGATCCAGCGGTGGCCGCGGGTAACCTCAGTGACAGCAGCTGATCGCTATACTCACCTCAGTTGCTGCATGGAGATGACCGGAGCGGCGGTGAGTAGCGCGATCAGCTGAGCTGTCACTGAGGTTACCCGCGGCCACCGCTGCATCCAGGTAACCTCAGTGACAGCTCAGCTGATCGCTATACTCACCTCAGTTGCTGTGTGAAGCTGACCGGAGCGGCGGTGTATTCTGCAGCTCCTGTCACCTTCATGCAGCAGAGCTGGACGCGACGCTGGAGGACTGTGGAGTACGCCGGACATGGAGGGTTTGTCGGGGTTAATAAATTGGTGATGAGGGACTTTGTTAGTGTTTTTTATTTCTAATAAAGGATTTTTCGGGTGTGTGTTTTTTAACTGTAATTTACAGATTAATCGTGGAAGGAATCTCGGGGAGACGCCTGACATGATTAATCTAGGATTTAGTGGCAGCTATGGGCTGCCAATAACTCCTTATTACCCCGATTTGCCAACGCACCAGGGCAAATCGGGAAGAGCCGGGTACAGTCCCAGAACTGTCGCATCTAATGTATGCGGCAATTCTGGGCGGCTGCTGACTGATATTGTTAGGCTGGGGGGCTCCCCATAACGTGGAGCTCCCCATCCTGAGAATACCAGCCTTCAGCCGTATGGCTTTATCTGGCTGGTATTAAAATTGGGGGGACCGCACGCCGTTTTTTTTAATTATTTAATTATTTATTTCACTGCACAGTATACACACACACACCGGCTGCTGTGTTTGGGTGCAGTGAGACACCTGTCACTCAGCGTGGGGGCGTGTCTCACTGCAACAAATCATAGGCGCCGAAAAGCAGGAAAGTAGGGAATACGAGATTGTTTAATGAGCGGCCGGCTTTTTCAAAAGAGGAAAAGCCGCCGGAGTTTAGTGAACAGCCGTGCAGCGCCGCGCCGGTGATCGGGGAATGGTAAGTAAGAGAGAGGGGGGAGAATGACCGACAGACTGTGAGAGGGGGACAGACAAGACAGAGAGAGACCGACAGAGCGAGACCGACCGACGGGAGATAGAATGAAAAAAAAAATGACCGACATCGCTAGTAAAAAGCACAAAACGTGCGTTTTGGACATCGGAGTGCCACACAATGTTTTACGTAAAATCTTTCATGTATTAATCTCAAAAAGTAACATACACCAGCTCTATCTCACTATTGGGTATGTGCCCTTAACATTTCCGCCATGAAAATTCATTTTGGTGTCATTTTGGAAGGTTTTCTGGTGAGTCCGTAAAAATGGCGTAAAACGCGGACAAAATTGTTCACAGCTGTGACTTTTGAGTGATAAATGCTTCAAGGGGTCTTCCCCATGCTGTTGCCATGTCATTTGAGCACTCTTCTGAGACTTTTGTGACATTTTTAGGGTTTCTACATGCTGCCCGGGGTCACTTCATAAAAATACTCAGGTCTCCCATAGGATAACATTGGGCTCGGTGCTCGGGCCGAGTACGCGAGTATCTTGGGATGCTCGGCCCGAGCCTCGAGCACCCGAGCTTTTTAGTACTCACTCATCACTATGATACATCTTTCTCAACGCTGGCAAGAAACTAGACAGGTCTTTCAACAGGAAGGAACAACCACGGGAAGGGCAGTCTCCAGTCAAGGAGACCACCTATGCCAAACATGGTATCCATCCACAGACAGCTGTTTTGGGGTATCTGCCCCTCATCAGTGTGGAGTAGGAAACTGGCTAGTGGGAGCAATGCCTAGTAGAAGACTACATAGCAAAGGATGATTGACCTTAGGGAGATCAACATCCAACACCACGGATACATCATCACGTGTTTCTCAACGCAGTGATTCTAGAGCAATGCCCCCTGGAAAATATTCAAAACAAGAAAGCCTGCGGAGACACCATCACATGTTTCTCAATGCTGGCAAGAAACTAGCCAGGTCTTTCAACGGGAAGGAACAACCACAGGAAGAGCAGTCTCCAGTCAAGGAGACCACCTATGCCAAACATGGTATGCATCCACAGACAGCTGTTTCGGGGTATCTGCCCCTCATCAGTGGGGAGTAGGAAACTGGCTAGTGGGAGCAATGCCTAGTAGAAGACTACATAGCAAAGGATGGTTGACCTTAGGGAAATCAACATCCAACATCACGGAGACACCATCACGTGTTTCTCAACGCAGTGATTCTAGAGCAATGCCCCCTTGGAAATATTCAAAACAAGAAAGCCTGCGGAGACACCATCACATGTTTCTCAACGCTGGCAAGAAACTAGCCAGGTCTTTCAACGGGAAGGAACAACCACGGGAAGGGCAGTCTCCAGTCAAGGAGACCACCTATGCCAAACATGGTATCCATCCACAGACAGCTGTTTCGGGTTATCTGCCCCTCATCAGTGTGGAGTAGGAAACTGGCTAGTGGGAGCAATGCCTAGTAGAAGACTACATAGCAAAGGATGATTGACCTTAGGGAGATCAACATCCAACACCACGGATACATCATCACGTGTTTCTCAACGCAGTGATTCTAGAGCAATGCCCCCTGGAAAATATTCAAAACAAGAAAGCCTGAGGAGACACCATCACATGTTTCTCAACGCTGGCAAGAAACTAGCCAGGTCTTTCAACGGGAAGGAACAACCACAGGAAGAGCAGTCTCCAGTCAAGGAGACCACCTATGCCAAACATGGTATGCATCCACAGACAGCTGTTTCGGGGTATCTGCCCCTCATCAGAGGGGAGTAGGAAACTGGCTAGTGGGAGCAATGCCTAGTAGAAGACTACATAGCAAAGGATGGTTGACCTTAGGGAAATCAACATCCAACATCACGGAGACACCATCACGTGTTTCTCAACGCAGTGATTCTAGAGCAATGCCCCCTTGGAAATATTCAAAACAAGAAAGCCTGCGGAGACACCATCACATGTTTCTCAACGCTGGCAAGAAACTAGCCAGGTCTTTCAACGGGAAGGAACAACCACGGGAAGGGCAGTCTCCAGTCAAGGAGACCACCTATGCCAAACATGGTATGCATCCACAGACAGCTGTTTCGGGTTATCTGCCCCTCATCAGTGTGGAGTAGGAAACTGGCTAGTGGGAGCAATGCCTAGTAGAAGACTACATAGCAAAGGATGGTTGACCTTAAGGAGATCAACATCCAACACCACGGAGACACCATCACGTGTTTCTCAACGCAGTGATTCTAGAGCAATGCCCCCTGGGAAATATTCAAAGCAAAAACACCTGTGGAGACACCATCACATGTTTCTCAACGCTGGCAAGAAACTAGCCAGGTCTTTCAACGGAAAGGAAAAACCACGGGAAGGGCAGTCTCCAGTCAAGGAGACCACCTATGCCAAACAGGGTATCCATCCACAAACAGCTGTTTGTATCTGCCCCTCATCAGTGTGATCATCATCAAATATCTTAAGACTGATTTCTCAAAGGTTTTATGGACTGATGAAATGAGAGTAACTCTTGATGGGCCAGATGGATGGGCCAGAGGCTGGAGAGGGCAGAGAGCTCCACTCTGACTCAGACGCCAGCAAGGTGGAGGAGGGGTACTGGTATGGGCTGGTATCATCAAAGATGAACTTGTGGGACCTTTTTAGGTTGAGGATGGAGTGAAGCTCAACTCACAGACCTACTGCCAGTTTCTGGAAGACAACTTCTTCAAGCAGTGGTACAGGAAGAAGTATTGTTCAAGAAAAACATGATTTTCATGCAGGACGATGCTCCATCACATGCATCCAACTACTTCACAGTGTGGCTGGCCAGTAAAGGTCTAAAAGATGAAAAAATAACGGCATGGCCCCCTTGTTCACCTGATCTGATTCCCATAGAGAACCTGTGGTCCCTCATAAAATGTGAGATCTACAGGGAGGGAAAACAGTACACCTCTCTGAACAGTGTCTGGGAGGCTGTGGAGGGTGCTGCACGCTTTGTTGATCGTAAACAGATCAAGCAACTGACAGAATCTATGGATGGTAGGCTGTTGAGTGTCATATAGAAAGGTGACTATATTGGGCACTCATTTTTTGGGTTTTGCGTTTGCATGTCAGAAATGTTTATTTCTAAATTTTGTGCAGTTATATTGGTTTACCTGGTGAAAATAAACAAGTGAGATGGGACTATATTTGGTGTTTATTAAGTTGCCTAATAATTCTGTACAGTAATAGTTACCTGCACAAACAGATATCATCCTAAGATAGCCAAATCTAAAAAAAAAACACTCCAACTTCCAAAAATACTAAGCTTTGATATTTATGAGTCTTTTGGGTTGATTGAAAACATAGCTGTTGATCAATAAAAAAAATCCTCTAAAATACAACTTGCCTAATAATTCTGCACACGGTGTATAACCAACGTCTCCTTTATGTTCTTGGACAACCTTTGGAAAAACGGGCTTTTTAATGTAAAGTCATTCCACTGTGTATGTATGGACCAGCACCAGAATTCAGTGTAATAATTCAGGCTGATTCCTTTGTTACAGCGAATAGATCTTAAACTCAGCTAATGATGTTCTTCCGGAATCATTATAGATGAGCCTGAGTGCAAAGATAAACCCGTCCACTGTCAAAAATATAGGACAATCAAAGGGCAAGGAAAAGGTCCATGCTTGTGAGTCCCCAATCAGAGACAGACAATAATTCCAACCAGCTGTTCCTCACCACCAGAAGATTGGAGACGTAAACAGAAATATAACTGACATGCCTCTCTAAACATAGAAAACCAGCTGTGCTCCCTTGAAAATCTTTCTAAGAGTGGTAGTTTGGGCTCTAATTATCCAGACACCAGTGCAGATTGCACTGCTGTGGTGGACTGAGCTTGCTGTTGTACTGTCCATCTTTGTTCAGCCACCTGAAGAGACAAGGTCTGTAATTGTCTTCATAATACAACAACCAGTTCCATGCTATGTCACAATGTGACTGAAGGATAGCAAGGGAAAGGGGGCTCCAATACTATCCTTCATGCTGGGGGATCCTAGGCTATCTCTAATCTTAGGGTTACCACTAATGGTGGAGATGCCTGAGTCTCATGCCTGGCTATTCTCCTTAACAGAACTAATCTGATTCTCCCCTCCCCCACTTCCCCAGGGAAGAAAAAGGCAGAAGTGTGATGGCAACACAGATTTAGTCAGACAGGGAAAAAAGAAAACTCAGACAAACTACAAACTCATAGGAACAAACAGTAAGAAGCTACGGAAAAAGGCAAGAGAAGTAAGACAGTAGCAAAAGGACAACAAAGGTTAACACAACTATGCACTACAACCACCAGTAAGTTTGGATCAAACCACCTCTCCAGCCCAGTATAGATAAACTATAGCTGGCACTAATGGAATTGTCTGGGCAGCATACATAGGAGAAGAGTGAATATGACTGGCTCTCCCATAAAATGTGACCAAAGGAGATTAACAAGCAGCCCAGCAAAGATTAACTCTTGCTAGCCTGCTGATGAACTACGAGTCTGTGGGTTGATGCCCAAGTCTCCCTACGCTAATCACAGACATCAGAGAAGTTAGATTGCAGAGTGCCATGACAGTGGGCAATGCTTACAAAAATCTCCTTGTGACATGTTGTCATTTCTAGTACTGACCCTGTATTTATATTGTAGCAACTCAAAATAAGTTTCACCTCAAAAGAAGTACCATTTTATGGTCCAAAATGCTTAAGGATATACATGTTTCCTTAAACTTTATTAGTGTTTTTTTGTGGGGGGGTTAATGCAGTGTTCGCAATAAATTAAATTTTAGCTTGTTTCTTTAAATTTTGACATGGGGCTGGATTTAATTACTGTGTTACTCGCATCTATCCTGGGAGTGCCACCCTAGAGTATTCTGCGTACCACTATTGGTCTTATTTTATGATAGCAACACAGTAAGCTGATTGTTTTTCTTTTCTACTCCTGAATAAGTGTTTTTACCCCTTATGATATTGTGTATACAGTGTGTCCACCCATATCCTGTCCACCGCCATTAACTTGAGAACGTCAGCAGCTATGGGCATAGAAATAGTGTCTAGGTATAGTAAAGTAGCCATGCCCTACACAATGAAACCACCTATAGCGCCACATGGTGGAAAACAACGAAATTAGCATTTTTATCTCGAAAATAGATATATATAATATCTCGAGATAGAGAAAAAAAGTGAATCACAAAGTTGTAGAGCATCATCAATTCAATACGAATTGACACCTTGCATACAGAAATGCTATGATTAGAATGTGTAAATCAAGGCTGCGGACTTGAAGCGATACCTCATGGAGACCTTCCTACAAGGCATTGGGTATGGTGGCTGTGTACCGCCCCCGCGACAGCCGACGGGCTGCTCGGACCCGGATCTGCAGTGGCTCGAGGGGTCTCCGGATCCGAGGTGGGGTCGCGCGGCCACTAGAAATTAAAAAGGGGTATGAAAGGGTGGATTTGATAGTGTTCGTGACGCCACCCACGGATCGTGGTAAAAATAGGATACCACCGCTGCTGCGTTTAGGAGAGAGGGAAAGCACCCGGGAGTGATGGGATAGCAGCAGTGATGTTAACCCCTCTGTGGGCAGAGGAAGATGTCCCAGGGCTCGGGGGTGGCTGGCTGGGGACTCGTTGGGAGCAAAGGGGCACACCGTACTCACACAGTCCAGAGATGCTGACACGGACATCGGGTAAACCAAAGTCTTGAATGCCCTGCAGCCTTTGTCCGAACACGCTGGGTCCATGTACCTTTGGCGTTGCTGGATAATCTGAAGCCTTGTCCCTTGGCACTGTTTTTAGTCTTGGTGGATCCCTTTCGCCTAAAACTACTCGGATCCCGCTCACATGTGTGGCTAGCAGGGTGAGCTTGATCTCAGGATTCACACTTGGGATTTTCTGGACAGTTTTGGGAAGTCCTATCCCCCTCGTTGCGCTAGTACCCCGATTTTGGAGCTGGTGGAGAGCGGTTCATGATGATTCTGTCCTCGTCGGGTGAATTACTGGGCTGCATAAAGCTACTTCCCAGCCTAGGGTCCGCGTACCCTGTCGTGCCCTGGCTCCTGCCCGATTGTAGCACAAGGCCGCCGATCTGCCCTCCACGGCAGTACCGTGCCCCTTGCCACCACCCCCTGCATTCGGGGTTCCAGCTTCTTCCAGGCCAGGCCAACGTCTGGCACCTGGGACGGGTACAGGAACCCAGCTCCGCAGTGTGACCTTTCCTGTCACTGCTCACTGATAGTCTCTCTAATTTCTGACACCTCTGGCCCTCCATCTACCATCCCTCCATCTGGGCGGCCCTATTCCCCTCTGGCTACCAAATGGGTGTTTGGTGGGTGTGGTGCAGAGTGTTCCTCAGGATTTGTGTACACCTATTCTTAGCAACACCAAAGTGACAGGACCCGTAACCAAGGAGGAGCGGGTACCATGCAGAAGGGCAGGTTGCACGGCACCCTTGTGACGACCTGATAGGCCAGGGCGTCACAGCTGCATGGAGTGGCTTCCACACTCACCTGACCTGACCCCATTGGACTTCTTTCTGTGAGGTCACATCAAACAGCAGGTGTATGCGAACACTCCACCAACATTGCAGGACCTACAACGACGTATTACAGATGCTTGTGCAAACGTGTCACCTACCACATTACACAACGTGCAGCAAGATACAGTATGCTGTCCAGAGTCCAGATGTGCATTGCAGCTGACAGTGTCCACTTTGAGCATCAAAGTTAAATGAGCGCCATATGCATGACCAGCATTCAATGTTTTGGGGGGGGTCATGGGTTTCATATCATAGCATTTCTGTATGCAAGGTGTCGATTCGTATTGAATTGATGATGCCCTACAATTTTTTAATTCACTTTTTATGTCTATCTCGTTCCGTTTTCGAAATAAAAATGCTAACTCCGTTTTCCACCAGGTGGCGCTATAGGTGGTTTCATTGCGTAGCGCATGGCTACTTTACTATACCTAGACACCACTTCTATGCCTATAGCTGCCGCCGTTCTCAAGTTAATGGCGGTGGACAGGATATCGGTGGATACACTGTATGTTCATACACTCACATTTTGAACTTTCTGATTGTACAGCCCACGTACAACCAAATACATCCTGTACATTTAATACAGTATACAACATGTTAAATCACAACCTTCAGCCAGAATAATGGCTGAAAAAATGCAGTGACAAGGTCTAAATATTAAAATAAATATTTTCATTTATGACAATTAAAAACAGCAATTGCTGCTTCAGTCAACAAAAAATAAATTAAATAAACACAGACCAGAGTAACTCCAGAGAATAACATGGGTACGTGTGACATTCGTGTTAAAAACGGATGTCACACGTACCTGAAACATGGACGTCTGAAACCGGCCTAAAGGGGCTTTACACGCAACTACATCGCTAACGAGATGTCGTTGGGGTCATGGAATTCGTGACGCACATCTGGCCTCGTTAGCGACGTCGTTGTTGTGTGTGAAACGTACGAACGACCGCTAACAATCAAAATTACTCACCTAATCATTGATCGTTGACACGTCGTTCTAATCCCAAATATCGTTGCTGTTGCAGGACGCAGGTTATTCGTCGTTCCTGAGGAGCACACATCGCTACATGTGACACCCCAGGAACGACGAACAACACCTTACCTGCGTCCTCCAGCAACGAGGTGGGCATCACTTTCTTTCGGCTGCTCTCCACCCCTCCGCTTCGATTGGACGGCTGCTGTATGACGTCGCTGCAGCGCCACACGAACCGCCCCCTTAGAAAGGAGGCAGATCGCCGGCCACAGCGACATCGCTAGGCAGGTAAGTACGTGTGATGGGTCCTAGCGATGTTGTGCGCCACAGGCAGAAATTTGCCCGTGACGCACAACCAACGGGGGCGGGTGCTTTCACCAGCGACATTGCTAGCGATGTCGCTGCGTGTAAAGCAGCCTTAAGGCATAAACCACTTCCAATTACTTCTTATGGGATTTGTTTGGACATTATCCATCTAGTGGTCCGCAACCCTGTAATTATTTTTTGTTGAATGAAGCACGATTTTCTGTTTTTAGTTGTCATAAATAAAAAGATTTATTTTAATATTTAGACAGTCACTGAATTTTTCAGCCTTTATTCTGGTGGAAGGTTGGGATGTATTATATATATTTCAGTGCGTCTGCCATGATGGTTTATTTATAAGGACTAAAGGACTATTTAGTGTTCTACTATACAACATGTTATGTGACACATGTCATGAAGTTATTTATAATACACTCTTTTTTCAGGGGATCTTTATAGTTTTTTTTCTTTAGGCTATGTGCGCACGTGTGCGCTCTGCACTGCACCTAAAAGGTGCGCTTCAGAGCGCAGCTGAAAAGCTCCGTTCTGAAGCACATGGTGCCGGCAGAGAACATGCGCTCTGCATGCTGCCTCTCCCTATAGACAGCATGCAAACCGCATGAAAGAAGTGACATGTCACTTCTTAGAACGCAGCGATTCGGGCAGCAGCCAAATCGCTGCGTTCTAATAGGCCACGTGCGCATGGCTCCTGCACAATCTCCATAGACTGTGCAGGGGACGCAGGACGCATGCAGTTACGCTGCGCTGCAGAACGCACCGTAACTGCATGCAATACGCACACGTGCGCACATCCCCTTAAAGTATATATTGAGAAACCGTTTAGTGATAACTAGGGATGAGCGGACCCATGGATGTTCAAGTTTGCCGGGTTTAGGACACGAACTTCACCCAAACTGGACCCCAAATCCTGAACCCCATATAAGTCAATTGGGGCCCAAACTTTGGTTCCGTAAAATAGTTGCAGTATGGGCTAGGGGTCTGAAAAAGGAAGCAAAATTGTCCTGCACACAAATGGGGATAATGAATAATAACAAAAAAAAGTGATGTTGGGTCCCCCTTACTTTTGATAACCAGCACAGGTAGACAGCTGTCTGCTTTACTTTGGCTGGTTATCAAAAATAGATTGGACCCCTTGCCATTTGTTTTAATTATTTACATAATTAAAATAAAAGCGGCATAAGGCCCCTCCTATTTTTCATATCTAGCCAAAGAAAAGCAGACAGCTGGAGGCTGGAATTGTCAGGCTGAGAAGGCCTATGGTTATTTGGACCTTCCCAGATAAGCAGCCTGGAGCCACCCCAAAAGTGTTGCATCCATTGAAATATAATAGCAAAAAGAGTTATAGCCTCATACTTGAATGTCAAAGCTTTCAACTACCAAAAAAAATCTAACTCTTTTTGCTATAATATCATGAACAGATATGCACCTGTTCACATGGAGTGCTGGCAAACTTTTTTGTCTTTCTGTATTACATATGGAGTCATGTCCACTTGACTGACTAGACTGCACAGACAAAAACAAAGAACCATTGCATCCAAATAAAGGCCCGTCCTAATGAAATAAAGACAGACACCATTTTGTTGGCAGATATCGGTCACAGCTTTACTGATATATTATTATTTTACAAACTTTTCCAAACTCATTAAAACTTGTAAAACATATTTTATAAACTTTTTTCAAATTCTTTAGAACTTGTAAAGCATAACTTGACTCCAGGTGAGAAGGGACACTCTACCACAGGATCAAGGACTTCCGCTCTCTCACCAGAATGCTGTTGACACATGCTGCTGTGACTTCACTGTACAAACATTTAGAAACTGTTACCAAAAAAGAAAAACAAGTAAAAAACAAGCATTAACAATAGGGAGGGAGGGAGGGAGAGCTGCTCCGGATCCTGGGATACCAGGGGAAGAGGCCGGACACCGGCCCAGACCCAAATATATAGGTAGAAATTACACCCTATAGGTGGGATTGGGAAATCGGGAGGGGCCAGGACGGAGTCCCCTCCCAAACAAAGGAAGAGCAGGGCCTGGACGGGAGAGGGGGCTGGACAAAAACAGCATTGGAGGTTAACTCCTTGCTGCACAGTCTGGGGCAGTTTCATTATGCACTACACTGCCCACCATGCACCCAAGTCCCCCACCCTTCCCCCATTAGCCGTAGGTGCTTTTATTATTTACTGGTGGGTCTCTCTGCACCCAAACATTTAGGTTTTTTAAAACCCATTAAGAGGCAGAAAGGAAGAGTAGGACCCATGTGATGGTGTGATATTGTAGGTTATCTACCATTTTGTGTGGGTTAATGTTTAGGCGTGGTTCACTGTCCATTATTTGTATTGCTTGTGTGTACATTGTATTGTCTGCAGGGTTATAACTCCTTAGAGCGCTTCTGTTCCCAGGTGTGGGGGAGGGGGCCTGGGATTCACCTAACTTCTTTGCTTACCTGGGGGGATGAGGCAGTCTGTTTGAGAACTTGGAGAGAAGGACGAAGATTGATCCTCTGGGCTGAAGGTGACATCCCAGAGAGACTGTGAGAAACCCCGATTTCCCTGGAAAAGGACTGCTGGAGAATTGTGACTTATCCCTGGGACATTTATGCCATTACTAGAATATTTTACCCTCTGTGTGATGGATTATTTGATGGGCATTCTGTATTGCATGGAATAAATATGCTTTGGATTGCTCACTCATCTCTCGCTCTGTTGATATTTTGATATGGGAGAAGGACCACGTCACAACCCAGTATAATAAGATTGCCATGAGGTGGCTTCTGGCTTATGGCCATATTGATATGTAAAAAAAAAATCTAAAATTTGTACTAGATCTTTTTTGGTAGTTGAAAGCTTTGGCATTTCAGTATATATTTTTTGCTATTATATATCATGAACAGATATGCACCTGTTTACATGGAGTTCTGTCAGACTTTTTTGTCTTTCTTATATAGATATGTACATTTTATATAAAGTATATCTATATAATTTGTTATTATTTTTTTATTATATACTGTATATGGCTTTTGCACTAGCACTTTAGTAATGCAATGGCTTATCTTTCTCAAATTATGCAATAAATCTATTTTATATGCTCATCATGTTGTTGATATGTACATTATGATATTTTATTTATTCAATATAATTCTACCTACCTATGCATTTTCTGACATTTTACTTTATCTATTGTATGGCCACATACTCTCCCCCTTTTTCTGCGGTAGTATTTTCCGCCACGTCTGTGTTACCCATATTTTACATATATGTATTTTTGTTTCCTTTTCTGATTACTAATAAAATGACCTATTATTAATATGACCATATTTCAGTTTTCTCTCTTTTTCTCTGTATTTTCTCTGTTGCCAAGGGTCCAATACATAGTCTTACACATCTACACATCATCTAATATCAGTAAGATTAACTTTTTATATTTGATTGTGTACGTGTATGTGCTTCCTAAGATCTTTCAGTACCCCCCATCTGTAGAGTGCAAGCTCTTATGAACAGTAGAGTTCTTTCTTTCTCTCTCCTATAGTGAATGCGATCTTGTGGTCAGCAGAGTCATCATTCTCTCTTGTAGAGTGTAAGCTCTTTTGGTCAGCGGGGTTCTATAGCTCTCCTGTAAATCTCTTATGGTCAGTTGGTTCTCTCTCTACGCTCCCCCACATGTACCCTTTTAAGCAATGACAAGTTTTTTGGTATTGAGATTCCGGCCAATTTATTTTCAACAAATCAATTTTTGGAGGGAAAATTCATTAAAGTCGGCAAATTTACA
Source organism: Anomaloglossus baeobatrachus (assembly GCF_048569485.1). Lineage (NCBI taxonomy): Eukaryota > Metazoa > Chordata > Amphibia > Anura > Aromobatidae > Anomaloglossus > Anomaloglossus baeobatrachus. The sequence goes on along the minus strand of NC_134356.1, from coordinate 97,231,782 downwards.
TTTAAAAAGATCCACTCATCTTTATCTGCCGTTGTTGTTTGCACCACACATCATCCCAAGAAGAAAGATTTTTGGGGGGCAAACAAAAAGATTATTTTGAGTTTTGCTTATAGTGTAATCAGCAGTAATTTTTACATTGCAAGACTATGGAAAAGGAGATTTCTTTGGAAAGCTTGTTCCTGATAAGTGTGCAATGTAAATGATCCTTGTGTCACATAATGTAACTAGCTCAGAGATTTGGACAGATCTGCTATAGAGTGTTGCCACCATCTAGTGGCCATATTGAAGTACTACACAGAAAAGGGAAAAAATTGTCGGGAATCTCGGACTAGAAATGTACAGTATGTCTGATCTGGGCGCTATTGCTCATGAAGACGACAATGTTCTGTTGGATGAAGAAACAAAATAATTAAAAATTGGTTAACTAACTAAAATTATAATATATTAAATATCTCTTTATTAATTCTAAACTGAATAAAAGATCATTGTTTCAATAGATCAGAATTTGTGAAAGACTTAGGCGGGCTTTGCACGTTGCGACATCGCAAGCCGATGCTGCGATGTCGCACGCGATAGTCCCCTCCCCTGTCGCAGGTACGATATCTTGTGATAGCTGGCATAGCGAAAATTATCGCTACGCCAGCTTCACATGCACTCACCTGCCCTGCGACCGTCGCTCTGGCCGGCGACCCGCCTCCTTCCTAAGGGGGCGGGTCGTGTAACGTCATAGCGACGTCACACGGCAGGCGGCCAATAGCGGCGGAGGGGCGGAGATGAGCAGGATGTAAACATCCCGCCCACCTCCTTCTTTCCGTATAGCCGCCTGCGGCAGGTAAGGTGATGTTCCTCGCTCCAGCGGCTTCATACATAGCGATGTGTACTACCGCAGGAACGAGGAACTACATCGTACCTGTCACGGCACCGTAATTATGGAAAAGTCGGAGCCTGCACCGATGATACGATAACGACGCTTTTGCGCTCAATCATATCATCTAGGATTTACACACTACGATGTCGAAAGTGACGCCGGATGTGCGTCACTTTCGATTTGACCCCACCGACATCGCACGTGCGATGTTGCAACGTACAAAGCCGCCCATAGAGTAAGATGGCGACCAGCTACATTGTTAATTGCTGGTATGTACCACAGATTTGATGTAAACATGTGGTACTTGTAGTGCCACATGTTTTGGTTATTTCTTTCCCAGGATCAGGTTCATGGGTGACTGGAAAGATAGGTGGGACTGTCTATCCACATACACCGCCCATGGATGTGTCTGAGGTGTCACATTATACAGGTAAAATAGAGTGTGTGTGTTTGACATGTGGAGAGTCTGCAGCCAGTATGAGAAGTGCCGGGCTGTGGGAAGGAGCCTGTGGGAGAGGTCCTGTGTAAATACTGGTAGAAGTCAGTGTCAAGAGTCTGCCATATCGCGGACTGATGGACTAGAAATCCGCGTGTCTGAGGGAAAGCCTCTGGGAGTGGAAAATTGGATAGTGGACTTGGGATAGAGGTGAAGAAGCCTCTGCAAAGTGACCACCTAAGAGAGAGAGGGTTCACCAGCTGATTGGGGTCAGTAAGATACTTCTGAGGCGAAAGGTATCCGAATCTGAGCCGAATATACCGCGCGTGTAACGTCTTCAAAGCCGTGTGTGTGTGTGTGTGTATATGTATGTATGTATGTATGTATGTATGTATGTATGTATATATATATATATATATATATATATATATATATATATATATATATATACACACATATACAGTCAGGGAAAGAAATATTTGGACAGTGACACAAGTTTTGTTATTTTAGCTGTTTACAAAAACATGTTCAGAAATACAATTATATATAATATGGGCTGAAAGTGCACACTCCCAGCTGCAATATGAGAGTTTTCACATCCAAATCGGAGAAAGGGTTTAGGAATCATAGCTCTGTAATGCATAGCCTCCTCTTTTTCAAGGGACCAAAAGTAATTGGACAAGGGACTCTAAGGGCTGCAATTAACTCTGAAGGCGTCTCCCTCGTTAACCTGTAATCAATGAAGTAGTTAAAAGGTCTGGGGTTGATTACAGGTGTGTGGTTTTGCATTTGGAAGCTGTTGCTGTGACCAGACAACATGTGGTCTAAGGAACTCTCAATTGAGGTGAAGCAGAACATCCTGAGGCTGAAAAAAAAGAAAAAAATCCATCAGAGAGATAGCAGACATGCTTGGAGTAGCAAAATCAACAGTCGGGTACATTCTGAGAAACAAGGAATTGACTGGTGAGCTTGGGAACTCAAAAAGGCCTGGGCGTCCACGGATGACAACAGTGGTGGATGATCGCCGCATACTTTCTTTGGTGAAGAAGAACCCGTTCACAACATCAACTGAAGTCCAGAACACTCTCAGTGAAGTAGGTGTATCTGTCTCTAAGTCAACAGTAAAGAGAAGACTCCATGAAAGTAAATACAAAGGGTTCACATCTAGATGCAAACCATTCATCAATTCCAAAAATAGACAGGCAAGAGTTAAATTTGCTGAAAAACACCTCATGAAGCCGGCTCAGTTCTGGAAAAGTATTCTATGGACAGATGAGACAAAGATCAACCTGTACCAGAATGATGGGAAGAAAAAAGTTTGGAGAAGAAAGGGAACGGCACATGATCCAAGGCACACCACATCCTCTGTAAAACATGGTGGAGGCAACGTGATGGCATGGGCATGCATGGCTTTCAATGGCACTGGGTCACTTGTGTTTATTGATGACATAACAGCAGACAAGAGTAGCCGGATGAATTCTGAAGTGTACAGGGATATACTTTCAGCCCAGATTAAGCCAAATGCCGCAAAGTTGATCGGACGGCGCTTCATAGTACAGATGGACAATGACCCCAAGCATAAAGCCAAAGCTACCCAGGAGTTCATGAATGCAAAAAAGTGCAACATTCTGCAATGGCCAAGTCAATCACCAGATCTTAACCCAATTGAGCATGCATTTCACTTGCTCAAATCCAGACTTAAGACGGAAAGACCCACAAACAAGCAAGACCTGAAGGCTGCGGCTGTAAAGGCCTGGCAAAGCATTAAGAAGGAGGAAACCCAGCGTTTGGTGATGTCCATGGGTTCCAGACTTAAGGCAGTGATTGCCTCCAAAGGATTCGCAACAAAACATTGAAAATAAAAATATTTTGTTTGGGTTTGGTTTATTTGTCCAATTACTTTTGACCTCCTAAAATGTGGAGTGTTTGTAAAGAAATGTGTACAATTCCTACAATTTCTATCAGATATTTTTGTTCAAACCTTCAAATTAAACGTTACAATCTGCACTTGAATTCTGTTGTAGAGGTTTCATTTCAAATCCAATGTGGTGGCATGCAGAGCCCAACTCGCGAAAATTGTGTCACTGTCCAAATATTTCTGGACCTAACTGTATATATATATATATATATATATATATATATATGTATACAGTCCACTGTCCAAATATTTCTGGACCTAACTGAATATATATATATATATATATATATATATGTATACAGTTAGGTCCAGAAATATTTGGACAGTGACACAATTTTCGCGAGTTGGGCTCTGCATGCCACCACATTGGATTTGAAATGAAACCTCTACAACAGAATTCAAGTGCAGATTGTAACGTTTAATTTGAAGGTTTGAACAAAAATATCTGATAGAAATTGTAGGAATTGTACACATTTCTTTACAAACACTCCACATTTTAGGAGGTCAAAAGTAATTGGACAAATAAACCAAACCCAAACAAAATATTTTTATTTTCAATGTTTTGTTGCGAATCCTTTGGAGGCAATCAGTGCCTTAAGTCTGGAACCCATGGACATCACCAAACGCTGGGTTTCCTCCTTCTTAATGCTTTTCCAAGCCTTTACAGCCGCAGCCTTCAGGTCTTGCTTGTTTGTGGGTCTTTCCGTCTTAAGTCTGGATTTGAGCAAGTGAAATGCATGCTCAATTGGGTTAAGATCTGGTGATTGACTTGGCCATTGCAGAATGTTGCACTTTTTTGCACTCATGAAATCCTGGGTAGCTTTGGCTGTATGCTTGGGGTCATTGTCCATCTGTACTATGAAGCGCCGTCCAATCAACTTTGCGGCATTTGGCTGAATCTGGGCTGAAAGTATATCCCGGTACACTTCAGAATTCATCCGGCTACTCTTGTCTGCTGTTATGTCATCAATAAACACAAGTGACCCAGTGCCATTGAAAGCCATGCATGCCCATGCCATCACGTTGCCTCCACCATGTTTTACAGAGGATGTGGTGTGCCTTGGATCATGTGCCGTTCCCTTTCTTCTCTAAACTTTTTTCTTCCCATCATTCTGGTACAGGTTGATCTTTGTCTCATCTGTCCATAGAATACTTTTCCAGAACTGAGCTGGCTTCATGAGATGTTTTTCAGCAAATTTAACTCTTGCCTGTCTATTTTTGGAATTGATGAATGGTTTGCATCTAGATGTGAACCCTTTGTATTTACTTTCATGGAGTCTTCTCTTTACTGTTGACTTAGAGACAGATACACCTACTTCACTGAGAGTGTTCTGGACTTCAGTTGATGTTGTGAACGGGTAATTCTTCACCAAAGAAAGTATGCGGCGATCATCCACCACTGTTGTCATCCGTGGACGCCCAGGCCTTTTTGAGTTCCCAAGCTCACCAGTCAATTCCTTTTTTCTCAGAATGTACCCGACTGTTGATTTTGCTACTCCAAGCATGTCTGCTATCTCTCTGATGGATTTTTTCTTTTTTTTCAGCCTCAGGATGTTCTGCTTCACCTCAATTAAGAGTTCCTTAGACCGCATGTTGTCTGGTCACAGCAACAACTTCCAAATGCAAAACCACACACCTGTAATCAACCCCAGACCTTTTAACTACTTCATTGATTACAGGTTAACGAGGGAGACGCCTTCAGAGTTAATTGCAGCCCTTAGAGTCCCTTGTCCAATTACTTTTGGTCCCTTTAAAAAGAGGAGGCTTTGCATTACAGAGCTATGATTCCTAAACCCTTTCTCCGATTTGGATGTGAAAACTCTCATATTGCAGCTGGGAGTGTGCACTTTCAGCCCATATTATATCTATAATTGTATTTCTGAACATGTTTTTGTAAACAGCTAAAATAACAAAACTTGTGTCACTGTCCAAATATTTCTGGCCCTGACTGTATATATATATGTGTGTGTATGTGTGTGTGTGTGTGTTTTCCTTTAAAGGGGTTATCCGGCTTCTTTGACTTTTTTTTTTTATTACCCTATGGGGCTACATTGGGGCAGGTAAGTAGATAGAGACCACTTACCTGCCCTGCTGTCAGCCCCTCTCCCCCGGCTCAGAGCGGTCATGTGACCGCTCCTGCCGCGATTTTGCTGCTTCCGGTCATTTCATGTCTACATGGGCAGGGCCATGTTGACATGCAAATGTGGAACAGCATGTCGCCTCCCTGCTGGGCGACTACAGTGCGAGGAGTCACCGCCCCCTTCCCTGCACCCTCCCACACATTCCCCCGCACCTCTGTTACTCTCCAGTAACCTCCCCCTGCACTGCTGTGGGGTCTGTGACCTGGAGGCGGGGCCTGGCGGCAGCTGCCAGCACCGGGCCCCCTGCTCAGGATCACACATTCAAATGTACCGGCATCACAGATCACAGATCACAGATCACCGATGCCGGTACATTTGAAAGTGCTGATGAGAAGCAGCGTAGCACTGCTTCTCATCACTGTCCCTCCCTCTGTCTGAGCTCTCTTCAGCACAGTGGTGACGTCAGAGCACAGACAGCGCGCGAACGTGCAGGAGCGTCGGGGACCGAGGACGGGTGAGTATGTACTCCTTACATGTGTTCCCGATGGGGAGCGGGCGGTGCAGAGCCATATGTGTGCAGAGCCATATGTGTGCGTGTGCAGAGCCATATGTGTGCAGAGCCATATGTGTGCGTGTGCAGAGCCATATGTGTGCGGTACAGAGCCATATGTGTGCGGTGCAGAGCCATATGTGTGCGTGTATAGAGCCATATGTGTGCATGTGCGGTACAGAGCCATATGTGTGCGGTACAGAGCCATATGTGTGTGGTGCAGAGCCATATGTGTGCGTGTGCGGTACAGAGCCATATGTGTGCGTGTGCGGTACATAGCCATATGTGTGCGTGTGCAGTGCAGAGCCATATGTGTGCATGTGCAGTGCAGAGCCATATGTGTGCGTGTGCGGTACAGAGCCATATGTGTGCGGTACAGAGCCATATGTGTGCGTGTGCGGTACAGAGCCATATGTGTGCGGTACAGAGCCATATGTGTGCGTGTGCGGCGCAGAGCCATATGTGTGCATGTGCGGTACAGAGCCATATGTGTGCGTGTGCGGTACAGAGCCATATGTGTGCGTGTGCGGTACAGAGCCATATGTGTGCGTGTGCGGTGCAGAGCCATATGTGTGCGTGTGCGGTGCAGAGCCATATGTGTGCGTGTGCGGTACAGAGCCATATGTGTGCTTGTGTGGTGCAGAGCCATATGTGTGTGTGTGCGGTACAGAGCTATATGTGTGCGGTACAGAGCCATATGTGTGCGGTGCAGAGCCATATGTGTGCGTGTGCGGTGCAGAGCCATATGTGTGCGTGTGCGGTGCAGAGCCATATGTGTGCGTGTGCGGTGCAGAGCCATATGTGTGCATGTGCGGTACAGAGCCATATGTGTGCGTGTGCGGTACAGAGCCATATGTGTGCATGTGCGGTACAGAGCCATATGTGTGCGGTACAGAGCCATATGTGTGCGGTGCAGAGCCATATGTGTTCGTGTGCGATACAGAGCCATATGTGTGCGGTGCAGAGCCATATGTGTGCGTGTGCGGTACAGAGCCATATGTGTGCGTGTGCGGTACAGAGCCATATGTGTGCGTGTGCGGTGCAGAGCCATATGTGTGCGGTGCAGAGCCATATGTGTGCGTGTGCGGTAGAGAGCCATATGTGTGCGTGTGCGGTAGAGAGCCATATGTGTGCATGTGCGGTACAGAGCCATATGTGTGCGGTGCAGAGCCATATGAGTGCGTGTGCGGTGCAGAGCCATATGTGTGCGGTGCAGAGCCATATGTGTGCGGTGCAGAGCCATATGTGTGCGTGTGCGGTACAGAGCCATATGTGTGCGTGTGCGGTACAGAGCCATATGTGTGCGGTGCAGAGCCATATGTGTGCGGTGCACAGCCCGATGTGGGACTGTTATTTGCAATGCTATAGTGATAATAGGTCAGGTGCTGGGGCAGAATATACTGACAGGGAATGTGTGTGCAGGGGGTGGGTCAGAGGGTGCGGCTGTACACTGGGGTGGGGCTGGACACTGAGGCCGGGCGGTGACAGCTCTGACTGAGGTTTTGCACAGGAAGTGGTCAGTTTGCTGGATCTTAATGTAAACAAGAAGCTGCACAGAATAAAGGGATAATTCAAGAGGAACAAAAGTTAGAAAACAAAAAATAACAATGTAGGTGTGATTTATATGACAATACAGCACAGATTAGCTTAACAAAAATTTTTGAGTTTATGTCGGACAACCCCTTTAAGCTAGAAGAGGTCCTGTTTTATGTTACCTGCAGTGCAGTTTATCAGACATAATAAACCTACTGAACTATTAAATTCGGTGCATTCCTGTGCTACTTTGAAGATCAGCAAGTGAGCGAGTAACCCCAACTATAAAGTGTGTAAACTGTGCACAACATCGCAGGAGATGGAACATATAAGTGAAGCTAATGGGTGAGCAATAGATCGATAGAAAATGGGTGCCACAAGATGTGTAAGCTCAGGGAATATTTTAAGCCTGATGAATCATTCAGGCAGAAAGGCATAGACTCTCACAAATAATATCCAGCAGTGTTATATATATACTAGAAGGTGGCCCGATTCTATGCATCGGGTATTCTAGAATTTACGTATTGTGTAGTTAATGTACATATATATATATATATATAGATGTTGTTGTCTGTAGTTACCAAGTGTTTGTGTAGGGCGCTGTACATGTTCTGGGTGTTGTCTGGGTATGGCAGGGGGTGAGAGTGGTGTTGTTTGTGTGTTGCGTGTGTTGCGTTATTTGTGGAGCGCTGTGTGTCTGTAGCGTTGTGTGTGTGTGTTGCGCGGTTTGTGTGGGTGTGGGGTGTGTGTGTATGTTTTGGGGGGAGGTATGTTTTGTGCAATGTGTGTTGTGCGGTATGTGCGTATATTTGTGTGTGCCGCGGTGTTTGTGTGTTGGGTGTTGTGTGTTTGTGGTTCCCAGTGTGTGTGTGGTGTGTTGTGCAGTGCATGTGTGGCGGTGTGTGTGTGTGTTTTGGGGTGAGGTGTGCACCCCCCATCATGCTCCATACCCCATGCTGCGCACCCCCCATCGTGCTCCATCCCCCATGCTGCGCACCCCCATCGTGCTCCATCCCCCATGCTGCGCACTCCCCATTGTGCTCCATCCCCCATGCTGCACACTCCCCATCATGCTCCATCCCCCATGCTGCGCACTCCCCATCGTGCTCCATCCCCCATGCTGCGCACTCCCCATCGTGCTCCATCCCCCATGCTGCGCACTCCCCATCGTGCTCCATCCCCCATGCTGCGCACTCCCCATCGTGCTCCATCCCCCATCCCATGCTGCGCACTCCCAAATGTACTCCATCCCCCATGCTGTGCACCCCCCATCGTGCTCCATCCCCCATGCTGCGCACCCCCCATCGTGCTCCATCCCCCATGCTGCGCACCCCCCATCGTGCTCCATCCCCCATGCTGCGCACTCCCCATCGTGCTCCATCCCCCATACTGCACACTCCCCATTGTGCTCCATCCCCCATGCTGCGCACTCCCCATCGTGCTCCATCCCCCATGCTGCGCATTCCCCATCGTGCTCCATCCCCCATGCTGCGCACTCCCAAATGTGCTCCATCCCCCATGCTGCGCACTCCCAAACGTCCTCCATCCCCTATGCTGTGCACTCCCCATCGTGCTCCATCCCCCATACTGCGCACCCCCCATCGTGCTCCATCCCCCATGCTGTGCACTCCCTATCGTGCTCCATCCCCAATGCTGCGCACCCCCCATCATGCTCCATCCCCCATGCTGCGCACTACCCATCGTGCTCCATCCCCCATGCTGTGCACCCCCCATCGTGCTCCACAGTCACACATCAGACAGTATACATGCACACATCTGATCGCATACACTCACACACACACCCCACTTCTCCCTGTGCCCACCAGTGGGCGGTCCCAGCAGCTGTGCTGCACGCCGTTCTCCTCTGCCGACACTCACAGATCCGATCGCATACACTCACACACACACACACTCACAAATCAGAACACACTCACACACATCCGATCGCATACACACACACACTGACGATATCGCACATACGAGCTCACACAATCACATCATCCGGAGATACCACATGCTTCCGGCCATGTGATCCTCCGGCAGGTCCTGGAAGGTCACTGCACGCACAGTATCGCCGCCGAGAAGCAAGCGATATCACGGGATGTTGTGAGTGTGTGGATGCGATCTGATTTGTGTGTGAGGTGTGTGTGAGAGTGAGTGTGATCTGATGTGTGTGTGTGTCTGTTCTTATGTGTGTGCGTGTGTGTGTGTTCCGCTGCTGCAGGACGTGGATGCGATCTGATGTGTGTGTGAGGTGTGTGTGAGAATGAGTGTGATCTGATGTGTGTGTGTGTGTCTGTTCTTATGTGTGTGCGTGTGTGTGTGTTCCGCCGCTGCAGGACCTTGATGTGCTCACCTGGGAGCCGGTGTACGCTGGTAACCATGCTACACAATATTACCCGATGTGTACCATGGTTACCAGCGTACCCCGCCCCCCACACGCACGGGAGCCCACACCAGCGTATGCCGGCAACCCCAGCAATGCGAGGGTATGTGTCGGCTGGGTTGCCGGCGTACGCTGGTGTGGGCTCCCGGGGGTACAGCACTCACCTGGGAGTCGGGGCTCCGTATCGGTTCGGGGAATGCGTGCAGGGGGCAGGGCCAGAGCGAGCGTGCAATGCGTGAGGGGGGCGGGGCGTGGCCGAGTTGCCAATGCGTGCAGGGGGCCGGGGCGAGAGGCAAATCCATGTGGGGGCGGAGCCTGGGCGAGTGGCCAATCCGTGCGGGGGGGGGCAGAGCCGAGCCGAGGCGAGCTGCCAATGAGACGCTTGTCGCGGTAAGGACAGAATTTTGGAGCAAGACAGACAGACAGACAGACAGAATAAGGCAATTTTATATATATATATATATATATATATATATATAAATATATACACACACACACATATACTAATATATCTATATATATATATATATATATATATATATATGTATATATATACTGTATATAATATTCCTTAAAGCTAAAGAAAAGTGATCATAGATAAACGAGCATAAATTCCCAGAGGGTTGATGAGTTTAACCAATAATTTATTGCACATTCATAATTATCTGATGGCCAATCAATAATTAATGCCTAATAAATGATTTAGGCAGAGGGGCATGAAATCTCACAAATAGTATTCAGCGATAATATATGTACAATCCCTTTAAGGTTGAAGAAAAGTGATCATTTATTAATGGACATAAATGTCCCAAAAGGGGACTGATTATAGCCAGCGACATTCTGCATATCTGTAGTTTCCTGATGACATATTGTGACAATGATGGACAGACACCCTTTACAATGGAAATGTTTCATTTTGTGAAGTAACATCATCTGGAGGTATAAAGTAGAGAGCTGTAAGGGATATATATAGTATTGTGTGTACTAGACCACAGGTGATGCAACTACATTGTGATGTCCCTCCAGATGATGGCAGCACTCACGATCTGGCATTGGGCAGGACCCACGAGCGGAAGAGACACGGGTCATCATTTTTGGCCACATGACGAGCCAAGGCTGCAAGGACCTGTGATGAGCACTCCAGCATTAGAAAGAGAACAGCGCATGCAGGAGTGCATACAGCCAGACACTGAAATAGTGCGTGGCTCTAAAGATGGTGACTGAAGTCTTGGCATAGATAGAGTGAAGTAAGTAGCAGTATGAAAAAAATAGAAAAGATTATCAGAATCGTATCAGATCATCATTAAGGTATATTTATATCGCCTAGCAGGGTCACATGCTATTAGTGACATAAAGAAGGTAGTAGCATATATATATAAAATCACTACAGAATATTACATTGACTTCATATCACATAACAGTATTAGTACCATTCTAATGAATGAATATAGTGTATATATACAGTATATTTTATATATATATATATATATATATATATACACATACACACACACACATACATACATACTCACACACATACATATACAGTGTGTCCACCGATATCCTGTCCACCGCCATTAACTTGAGAACGGCGGCAGCTATAGGCATAGAAGTGTGTCTAGGTATAGTAAAGTAGCCATGCGCTATGCAATGAAACCACCTATTGCGCCACCTGGTGGAAAACAACAGAGTTAGCAATTTTATCTCGAAAACGGAACGAGATAGAGAAGAAAAGTGAATTGCAAAGTTGTAGGGCATCATCAATTCAATATGAATCGACACTTTGCATACAGAAATGCTATGATTAGAACGTGTAAAACTCACAAGGCTGCGGACGTGAAGCGATACCTCATGGAGACCTTCCTACAACTCATTGGGTATGGTGGCTGCATGGAGTGGCCTCCACGCTCACCTGACCTGACCCCATTGGACTTCTTTCTGTGAGGTCACATCAAACAGCAGATGTATGCGACCCCTCCACCAACATTGCAGGACCTACGACGACGTATCACAGATGCTTGTGCAAACGTGTCACCTACCATATTGCACAACGTGCAGCAAGATACAGTATGCTGTGCAGAGTCCATATGTGCATTGCAGCTGACGGGGGCCACTTTGAGCATCAAAGTTAAATGAGCGCCATATGCGTGACCAGCATTCAATGTTTTGGGGGGTCATGGGTGTCATATCATAGCATTTCTGTATGCAAGGTGTCGATTCGTATTGAATTGATGATGCCCTACAATTTTTTAATTCATTTTTTCTCTATCTTGTTCCGTTTTCAAGATAAAAATGCTAACTCCGTTGTTTTCCATCTGGTGGCGCTATAAGTGGTTTCATTGCGTAGCGCATGGCTACTTTACTATACCTACACACCACTTTTATGCCTATAGCTGCCGCTGTTCTCAAATTAATGGCGGTGGACAGGATATGGGTGGACACACTGCATATAAACTAACATTATAGTCAATGACCTAGGAACTTGGTCCATGAATTAAAACTGAAAACCATTTAAAGTGACAGTGCACAGGGTATTGATGATACAATCATATGGAAAGTAGAAAGATGTTATACAAAAGGGCCATTTAAAGTGGCAGTGCATTAGATACTGATATTTTACAGTCATGAAAATCTATATCACATAGAAGCATGAGGAAAAAAATACAGTTGTATACTCATAGAGATGAGAGAGGGGAGCCAGCACGATCTTAAAATGCCATGCATCATATAAAAAGTGCAAATTCACAGAATTATTCCAACTGTACTATAATATAAATGAGATTTTTAGCAAATAATTGATCAATTCTTTGAGCCACCCCTGCCAACGTCACGGCAAATCTCAATAGGGGGTCCTACACTATATTCTGTATTTTATGCGCCATGCGGCCTCCTAGATAAAGTTAAAAGCAGAACCATAATGGAGCACAGCACACATACCTGTAACCTGTATATATAACCACTTCTATGTTGCAAAAGAGGCAATTGTGGATAGAGGCCAGCCCAGGTCCCAGCATGTGGAGCAAGCTCTATACAAACCATGTCTATATCAGAACTGACCCTCCCAGTGCCAGACAGCAACCATTGATAAAGGCGGACCAGATCCAAGTATGGTGCTTAATTAGCAATGCCTGTGGAAAGGGTGAGGCAACTGAATGTGAACAGCTACCAACAGGAGGAATATTTTGCAAACCAAGATCAGGCGTGCATAGCATGGTGGTGACCGGCCACCAGAATTTGTAGCATAACTACGACCAAACAGAGAGAGAGGGGAGCCAGCACGATCTGAAATTGGCATGCATCATATAAAAAGAGCAAATTCACAGATTTATTCCAACTGTACTATAATATAAATGAGATTTTTAGCAAATAATTGATCAATTCTTTGAGCCACCCCTGCCAACGTCACGGCAAATCACGGCAATAGGGGGGTCCTACACTATAATCTGTATTTCATGTGCCATGCGGCCCCCTAGATAAAGTTAAAAGCAGAACCATAATGGAGCACACATACCTGTAACCTGTATATAGCCGCTTCCATGTTGCAAAAGAGGCAATTGTGGATAGAGGCCAGCCCAGGTCCCAGCATGTGGAGCAAGCTCTACACATACCAGGACTATAGCTGCCGCCGTTCTCAAATTAATGGCGGTGGACAGGATATGGGTGGACACACTGCATATAAACTAACATTACAGTCAATGACCTAGGAACTTGGTCCATGAATTGAAAATGAAAACCATTTAAAGTGACAGTGCACAGGGTATTGATGATACAATCATATGGAAAGTAGAAAGATGTTATACAAAAGGGCCACTTAAAATGGCAGTGCATTAGATACTGATATTTTACAGTCATGAAAATCTATATCACATAGAAGCATGAGGAAAAAAATACAGTTGTATACTCATATAGAGATGAGCGAACCTGTTCGATAAAGGTTCACCAATTTCATATTCGGTACGAGCCTTAGCTTGTTTGTTCTGGCTCAGTAAACTGGAACCCTTTCCCTGAAAGTCTGTAATGTTTGGTTTTGCTCGATCCCTGATCAAGTTTAAAAAAAATGTTGTTTTTAATAACATGTTATGCTTTTGTATAGGTGAATGGGAGATGTATTTAATGAGTGGAGGGGGTGGGGAGTGGAGAAGCCAGAGTCACACGGCGCCATTTTTTTTCTTCTTCACTTTAGTTGCAGGTATTCCGGCAGCCAATCACAGCACAGCAAACATTCACAAGGTTCCCATGCAATGGCTTGTGTGATTGACTGCCTAAGCCACATGGTCATCTGCAGCTGGCAGACAGCTTAGCTAGGGCTTTAACCCCTTCACGACCTTGGACGGATCTATCCATCAAGGATCGTGTCCTGTTAAGCCCCGCCCCCTGCGGCGGGTAGGCGGCGGCGGTCGGCACACATATCAGCTGTTTTCAACAGCTGACATGTGTGCCTGCATGTTGCGAGTGGAATCGCTTCCACTCGCAACATTTAACCCCTTAAATCTCGCTGCCAAAGTCTGGCAGCGAGATCTTTATGCGCGCGGCCATGTTTTTTACTTACCGCCGCCCCCACCGGAAGTCACGTGAGTGATCACGTGACGTTCGGTGGTTGCCATCGTAGCACAGGGTCATGTGATGACGCCTGCAGCTACGAAGTTTCACTTTCGTTTTTCCTCAGCACGGAGCAGAGGGAAACCGGAAGTGACTGAATCTGCTGTTTACAGCTGTATAGCTGTGATCAGCAGATACAGTTAGGTCCAGAAATATTTGGACAGTGACACAATTTTCGCGAGTTGGGCTCTGCATGCCACCATATTGCATTTGAAATGAAACCTCTACAACAGAATTCAAGTGCAGATTGTAACGTTTAATTTGAAGGTTTGAACAAAAATATCTAATAGAAATTGTAGGAATTGTACACATTTCTTTACAAACACACCACATTTTAGGAGGTCAAAAGTAATTGGACAAATAAACCAAACCCAAAAAAAATATTTTTATTTTCAATATTTTGTTGCGAATCCTTTGGAGGCAATCACTGCCTTAAGTCTGGAACCCATGGACATCACCAAACGCTGGGTTTCCTCCTTCTTAATGCTTTGCCAGGCCTTTACAGCCGCAGCCTTCAGGTCTTGCTTGTTTGTGGGTCTTTCCGTCTTAAGTCTGGATTTGAGCAAGTGAAATGCCTGCTCAATTGGGTTAAGATCTGGTGATGGACTTGGCCATTGCAGAATGTTCCACTTTTTTGCACTCATGAACTCCTGGGTAGCTTTGGCTGTATGCTTGGGGTCATTGTCCATCTGTACTATGAAGCGCCGTCCGATCAACGTTGCGGCATTTGGCTGCATCTGGGCTGAAAGTATATCCCGGTAGACCTCAGAATTCATCCGGCTACTCTTGTCTGCTGTTATGTCATCAATAAACACAAGTGACCCAGTGCCATTGAAAGCCATGCATGCCCATGCCATAACGTTGCCTCCACCATGTTTTACAGAGGATGTGGTGTGCCTTGGATCATGTGCCGTTCCCTTTCTTCTCCAAACTTTTTTCTTCCCATCATTCTGGTACAGGTTGATCTTGGTCTCATCTGTCCATAGAATACTTTTCCAGAACTGAGCTGGCTTCATGAGGTGTTTTTCAGCAAATTTAACTCTGGCCTGTCTATTTTTGGAATTGATGAATGGTTTGCATCTAGATGTGAACCCTTTGTATTTACTTTCATGGAGTCTTCTCTTTACTGTTGACTTAGAGACAGATACACCTACTTCACTGAGAGTGTTCTGGACTTCAGTTGATGTTGTGAACGGGTTCTTCTTCACCAAAGAAAGTATGCGGCGATCATCCACCACTGTTGTAATCCGTGGACGCCCAGGCCTTTTTGAGTTCCCAAGCTCACCAGTCAATTCCTTTTTTCTCAGAATGTACCCGACTGTTGATTTTGCTACTCCAAGCATGTCTGCTATCTCTCTGATGGATTTTTTTTTTTTTCATCCTCAGGATGTTCTGCTTCACCTCAATTGAGAGTTCCTTAGACCGCATGTTGTCTGGTCACAGCAACAGCTTCCAAATGCAAAACCACACACCTGTAATCAACCCCAGACCTTTTAACTACTTCATTGATTACAGGTTAACGAGGGAGACGCCTTTAGAGTTAATTGCAGCCCTTAGAGTCCCTTGTCCAATTACTTTTGGTCCCTTGAAAAAGAGGAGGCTATGCATTACAGAGCTATTATTCCTAAACCCTTTCTCCAATTTGGATGTGAAAACTCTCATATTGCAGCTGGGAGTGTGCACTTTCAGCCCATATTATATATATAATTGTATTTCTGAACATGTTTTTGTAAACAGCTAAAATAACAAAACTTGTGTCACTGTCCAAATATTTCTGGACCTAACTGTAGATAAGAGCGATCGGATTGCTGATCGCTATAGCCCCCTAGGGGGACTAGTAAAATAAAAAAAAAAAGTAAAAAAAAAGTTTTAAAAAGTAATAAAAAAACCAAAAAAAATAAAAGTTCAAATCACCCCCCTTTCACCCCATTGAAAATTAAAGGGTTAAAAAATAAATAAATATACACATATTTGGTATCGCCGCATTCAGAAATGCCCAATCTATCAAAATATAAAATCAATTAATCTGATTGGTAAACTGCGTAGTGGCAAAAAAATTCCAAATGCCAAAATTACGTTTTTTGGTCGCCACATGTTTTACGCAAAATGCAATAACAGGCGATCAAAACGTAGCATCTGCGCAAAAATGGTACCATTAAAAATGTTAACTCGAGACGCAAAAAATAAGCCATCACTGAGCCTTAGATCCCGAAAAATGAGAACGCTACGTGTTTCGGAAAATGGCGCAAAACGTGCGCCACTTTTATTGGACAAACTTGTGAATTTTGTTTAACCCCTTAGATACAAGTAAACCTATACATGTTTGGTGTCTACAAATTCGCACCAACCTGAGGCATCACATAGATACATCAGTTTTACCATATACTGACCACGGTGAATAAAACATCTCAAAAACTATTGTGCGATCACACTTTTTTTGCAGTTTTTCCACACTTGGAATTTTTTTGCTGTTTTCCAGTACAATATATGGTAAAACCTATGGTTTCATTTAAAAGTACAACTTGTCCCGGAAAAAACAAGCCCTCATATGGCAAGATTGACAGAATAATAAAGTTACGACTCTCGGAAGAAGGGGAGCAAAAACCAAAAACGCAAAAACGGAAAGTGTCCGGGGGCTGAAGGGGTTAATGATAGGTAGTTGAGATAGATAGGAGAGAGATTGTGTAGAATAAAGATGTACAGAGTAGGGAAAGGTATGTGCCACAAATCAGCATTTCATGATAGAAATAGGGATAGCTACTTGTCAGTGCCTGGTAAAGAGTTGGCAGTGAACAATCTAAATAGTTATTGATACTTATTACAGCGTGCTCCAAATTAGCCAATCACATTTCTGGGTATTGTTGTCATGCCTCCGTGCCTTGTGCAGTGTACCTGCTTTCCTCTTCTCTGCCACCGCGTATAAGTGCAGTCCTCGGCTGTTGTTGCCGGAGGATGCCCACATGATTGTCGGCTCTGCTCCCACCAAGGCTGCAGGCTCTGTACATGTTGTGTAGGGTTTCCTGCTCTCCAGCATAGGGGGTGTGAATGCACACTTCCTCATCTCTTATAGGGAGATGTGTGCACCTTGCTGAGGTGTCCCCAGCCTATTGCTGGGAGGCACCAGCTATTTAAGGCTCCTCCCCCCCCTCCCCTGATAGGAGGGGAGAGTATTTTGTTTGTATTTTTGTATGTGTTCCACCTGAAGGGCTGGTGTCTTCTGGTCCTGAGTACAGTATGCTGGCAATCACCATGGACTGCAGCCTGGTCCTGTGTCCTGTATTCCTGAATTGGCTGGGTCTTCTGTTCCTTAGTCCAGTTAACTCCCTGAGTCCAGTCACCTGTCTGAAGCTGGTATCCTGTTTGCAGTCTGATTAACCATTTTCACAGCATGCTCAGGTATCTACATATCCAGGGACCAGCATATCTGATTACGGGCATTCCCCCTGGACTCCAGCCTGGTCCTGTATTTGTGTTCCTGCCATTTGATGTACCCTGATATCTTGCTGTGTTACCTGTTATCCTGCTGTGTGATGTATCCAAAGTACTTCCGTGTCCTGTGAGTAAAGTTGTGTTTTATATAACCTGAAGTCTGGATGTACCTGCTGTGCTGACATCACTCTGCTGTAGTCCATGCCCGTGCCTGTACTTCTCTGTTGCAGACCGTGCTTGCTGTACCTGATGTCTAGTGTCTGATGACCTCTGCTCGATGTCTGGAGCCTTACCCGATGTCAATGACCTTTGCCGGGGGACCCATGCCTGACGTCCTACTCCTGGTGTCTTGTGCCTGATGTGTGCTGGTGCTTACCTTGCTCGTTCCTGTTCAGGTCCCTGCTCTGTGTTCTGCTTCCCCAGGCAGGCAGTCACCCTGGCCTACTCAGCTGCCACAGTCCCGGTTTCTTGCCCTGGGAGTGGCATCTGGCATCCCGCCTTGTGGTAGGCGCTTAGTCAAGCCCCTCCACCTGCTAAAGGGTAAGTCCTGGTTCCCTCTGTGGTCCATTGGGTCCACTCTTCTCTCGGACATTCGCTGCCTCCCCTGGATCCGCTGGCAATGGGGTCGTGACAATTCTTAAAGACAGACAGGGAAAGAGACAGACAGATAGGGAAAGAGACGGACAGGGAAAGAGACAGACAGATAGACAAAGAGATAGCGAGAGAGACAGACAGACAATCAGGGAAAGAGACAGACAGAGAGGGAGACAGACAGAGAATGGGAGAGAAACAGAGAGACAGTTACTGTCCCGGGCAATGCCAGTTCTTACAGCTACAGCTAGTTACTGATAAAAATAAGAGCCTTAGCAGCATCCGCATAAAAAGCCAAACTTTTTTCCAAATCCATAAAAAAAAAAATGTTAAAACAGCAGTTTAGACAGAGGTCTACATATTTCAAGCGTAAAACCACACTTAAGGGTGCTTTACACGCTGCCTCATCGCTAGCGATTGCTAGCAATGTCGAGCGCGATAGCACCCGCCCCCGTCGTTCGTGCGACATTTGGTGCTCGCTGCTGTAGTGAACATTATCGCTACAGCAGCGTCACACGCACATACCTTGTCAGTGACGTCGCTGTGACCGCCGAACAATCCCTCCCTCAAGGGTGAGGTGTGTTCGGCGTATCGACGTCACTGCGGCGTCACTAAGCGGCCGGCCAATAGAAGCGGAGGGGCGGAGATGAGCGGGACGTAACATCCCGCCCAACTACTTCCTTCCGCATTGCCGGTGGATGCAGGTAAGGAGATAGCAATGTGTGGTGCCGCAGGAATGACGAACAACATCGTACCTGTGGCAGCAGCGATATTAAGGAAAGGAGCGATGTGTCAACGATCACCGTTTTTGAACAATTTTGCGATCGTTGATCGTCACTCCTTGGTGTCACACGCTGCGATGTCGCTACCGGCGCCGGATGTGCGTCACTAACAACGTGACCCCAACAATGTAGATTGGTAGCGATGTCACTGCGTGTAAAGCATCCTTTAATCCTGACATATCTCTACATCTTAGAAGGCATTAAATATTGAATGCTTAATTAGACAAATTCACAAAAGGTGAGACAACGCTCACAACCAACATTAACCATGACATCGCCAGGGAACATAGCTGACATGAACAAACAGTAGTTGGATTAATTGCCTAATGGAAACCAAAGAAAAACGAAAATTATTTGCATATAAAGCAAAACCTATTTCTAAAAAGTATATGCAGACATAAAATGCATTTACAGTTAGGTCCAGAAATATTTGGACAGTGATACAATTTTCGCGAGTTGGGCTCTGCATGCCACCACATTGCATTTGAAATGAAACCTCTACAACAGAATTCAAGTGCAGATTGTAACGTTTAATTTGAAGGTTTGAATAAAAATATCTGATAGAAATTGTAGGAATTGTACACATTTCTTTACAAACACTCCACATTTTAGGAGGTCAAAAGTAATTGGACAAATAAACCAAACCCAAAAAAAATATTTTTATTTTCAATATTTTGTTGCGAATCCTTTGGAGGCAATCACTGCCTTAAGTCTGGAACCCATGGACATCACCAAACGCTGGGTTTCCTCCTTCTTAATGCTTTGCCAGGCCTTTACAGCCGCAGCCTTCAGGTCTTGCTTGTTTGTGGGTCTTTCCGTCTTAAGTCTGGATTTGAGCAAGTGAAATGCATGCTCAATTGGGTTAAGATCTGGTGATGGACTTGGCCATTGCAGAATGTTCCACTTTTTTGCACTCATGAACTCCTGGGTAGCTTTGGCTGTATGCTTGGGGTCATTGTCCATCTGTACTATGAAGCGCCGTCCGATCAACTTTGCGGCATTTGGCTGAATCTGGGCTGAAAGTATATCCCGGTACACTTCAGAATTAATCCGGCTACTCTTGTCTGCTGTTATGTCATCAATAAACACAAGTGACCCAGTGCCATTGAAAGCCATGCATGCCCATGCCATCACGTTGTCTCCACCATGTTTTACAGAGGATGTGGTGTGCCTTGGATCATGTGCCGTTCCCTTTCTTCTCCAAACTTTTTTCTTCCCACCATTCTGGTACAGGTTGATCTTGGTCTCATCTGTCCATAGAATACTTTTCCAGAGCTGAGCTGGCTTCATGAGGTGTTTTTCAGCAAATTTAACTCTGGCCTGTCTATTTTTGGAATTGATGAATGGTTTGCATCTAGATGTGAACCCTTTGTATTTACTTTCATGGAGTCTTCTCTTTACTGTTGACTTAGAGACAGATACACCTACTTCACTGAGAGTGTTCTGGACTTCAGTTGATGTTGTGAACGGGTTCTTCTTCACCAAAGAAAGTATGCGGCGATCATCCACCACTGTTGTCATCCGTGGACGCCCAGGCCTTTTTGAGTTCCCAAGCTCACCAGTCAATTCCTTTTTTCTCAGAATGTACCCGACTGTTGATTTTGCTACTCCAAGCATGTCTGCTATCTCTTTGATGGATTTTTTTTTTTCAGCCTCAGGATGTTCTGCTTCACCTCAATTGAGAGTTCCTTAGACCGCATGTTGTCTGGTCACAGCAACAGCTTCCAAATGCAAAACCACACACCTGTAATCAACCCCAGACCTTTTAACTACTTCATTGATTACAGGTTAACGAGGGAGACGCCTTCAGAGTTAATTGCAGCCCTTAGAGTCCCTTGTCCAATTACTTTTGGTCCCTTGAAAAAGAGGAGGCTATGCATTACAGAGCTATGATTCCTAAACCCTTTCTCCAATTTGGATGTGAAAACTCTCATATTGCAGCTGGGAGTGTGCACTTTCAGCCCATATTATATATGTAATTGTATTTCTGAACATGTTTTTGTAAACAGCTAAAATAACAAAACTTGTGTCACTGTCCAAATATTTCTGGACCTAACTGTACCTGTGCATGTCTACAACATATGTCCACATTATATAACCACAGCAATAATAAACACAGAAAAATATATGCAGTAAATGTGCAAATATATAAAAAGCACATCTCATTCAATAAATCCAAAAATCCACAAACCTCAAAAAAATATTAACCAAAAAGTCCATGAAAGGATTATAATAGAAGATAAACCCAACTGGTATCCATTCGAAGCCATGCCAAAACATTGGGCAACAATCTTCAATAACATGAAATAATAAATCAACGGCCAAATTTAGTCCAAGAAAGCTCATAGGCATTCAAACAAAGTGTCTTGAGTATAATTAGGTAGGTAAGTCAGCAGGCAAAATTTGTGCAGATCTTATAGACATTCAAAATATGGTATTTTCAAAACTCCAGGCAAAAGGATCAGCAGGCAGCGTAAAGGGCCATTTACATGCTGCGACATCGCTAGCGATATATCTTTGGGGTCATGTCGTTAGTGACGCACATCCAGCGTCGTTAGCGACATCGCAGCGTGTGACACCAAGGAGTGACACTCAACAATCGCAAAAACGTCAAAAATTGTTGATCGTTGAGACGTCGCTCCTTTACTAAACATATCGGTGGTGGTGCATGCTGCTGGTTGTTCGTTGCTCCTGCGGCATTACACATTGCTGTGTGTGACACCGCAGGAGCGACGAACATCTCCTTACCTGCGTCCACTGGCAATGAGGAAGGAAGGAGGTGGGCGGCATGTTACGGCCGCTCATCTCTGCCCCTCCTCTGCTATTGGGCGGCCACTGAGTGACACCGCTGTGACGTCGCTGTGACGTCGAATGCACCTCCCCCTTGAAGGAGGGATTGTTCGCCGGTCACAGTGACATCGCTGCACAGGTAAGTGCATGTGACGCTGCCATAGTGATAATGTTCGCTACGGCAGCGATCACAACATGTCGCATATACGACGGGGGCGGGTGCTATCGCACTCGACATCGCTAGCAATCGCTAGCGATGTCGCAGCGTGTAAAGCACTCTTTAGTCCAGGAAAGCTCATAGACATTCAAACAAGGTGTCTTCAATACCATCACATATAATGGATCAGCAGACAAAGTTTGTCCAGGTATGTCAAAGCTCATAGACAATCCAAACAAGGTAAAAAAATATTTAAAAAAAAAATAAATCATAAAATATAAGCCCAAGGGTTATTATAAATAGTCCACAAGATACGTAGTCTTATACGTAGCCGATTGTAGCGATGCCGAGCGCGATAGTCCCCGCCCCCGTCGCAGATGCGATATCTTGTGATAGCTGCCGTAGCGAACATTATCGCTACGGCAGCTTCACACACACTTACGTGCCCTGCGGCGGCCACATGGCAGGCGGCCAATAGAAGCGGAGGGGCGGAGATGAGCGGGACGTAAAAATCCCACCCACCTCCTTCCTTCCTCATTGCAGGCGGGATGCAGATAAGGAGATGTTCCTCGCTCCTGCGGCTTCATACACAGCGATGTGTGCTGCCGCAGGAACGAAGAACAACATCGTACCTGTCGCTGCAGCGAAATTATGGAAATGACCGACACTACACAGATCACCGATTTTCGACGCTTTTGCGATTGTTTATCGGTGCTTCTAGGCTTTACACGTTGCGACGTCGTTACCGGCGCCGGATGTGCGTCACTTTTGATTTGACCCCGACGAGATCGCAGTAGCGATGTCGCAACGTGCAAAGTACCCCTTACTCTGATTAAATTCAACAAGGACTGGATTTCCACAGTTTCTAATCCCTCCAGATGAGAGCAAGCCAAACTAAATCCCCAAAATGTTGATTTTGACTACTGCTGTGAATGTCCACCCCTTCCCGTATAAAGCCGTTTTATTCCTGCGTCAACCATGACTCAGGATATAGGGCTAATTTTTATAAACCATGCACATTGTTCAGTGGTGGTGGACAAACCAGGACAGTACTCCTACTCCAGCCTAAATATTATTATTAATATTATTATTATTATTATTTATTATTATAGCGCCATCAATTTCATGGCGCTTTACATGTGAAAGGGGTATACACAATAGGGACAAGTACAATAATCATATGTACCGCCCCGCGCTCGGCTGCAGCCGAGCTTCTCGGATCCGGGCTCGTTGGTGGGTGGCTCGAGCGCCTCCGGACCCGGGGTCACTTCGCTCTGAAAGGGGTGCTGGCGCTTTTGGAGGGGGCTAGGTAGGTGTACGGCCGGAGCCGTGTTTGCGTTCGTGACGCCACCCACGGGTTGTGGTGAAGTTGGACACCACCGCTGCGATTACTGGGCACCCGGGGGAGATGGTAGTGCAGCAAGATGTTAACTCCTCCGTGGGTAGGGATGATGGCCCCGGGACCCGTTGGGGATAGCTGGGCGGTGCGCGGCCGGATGGCACTGTTGTACTCACGGTTATTGACACACACAAGTCTCTGGTAAACCAAGTTGATGGTGGTCGGTGCCCGCAGCTGGCTGCGTCTGGTCCCCCACCCGGATCGGTGGTCTTGGCCTTTCTCCTGCACCATGTTGTGTACTTGGGCTGCCTGCGCTTCAGCGTCAGGAGTCCGCTCCCCGGCTTGGTAGATGTCGGTTGAGCCCTTTTGCCCGCAGACACTGGCCCGTGGCATCTCTCTGCCTGTGCGGTGGCTTTCTATCCCCCTCGGTGGGCTGTTGTCTTCAGTCGGGACTTGGGTGGGAAAGGACCTATGGTCCAGACCGGAATCAGTTAATTAACTCAGTCCAGTGGATTCTGGACCTCGTTTCAGGGTCTGAGTACCCCCCTTTGTGCTCCGGTTTCTAAGTCGGTTCCCCGGGTCAGTACCAGCGGGCCACTACCCTGTCCGGGTCCACCACGGTTCCAACGAGTCGTCTTCGCGGCTCCTGCAGGCTAAGGCCACTGTTTGCCTCCTAGCCAAGGTACCAGGGCTCCGACCCCGGCACCCGTCAGGACTCTTTCACTCCACTCCTCTCAACTCTCTACAACTCAACTCTTGCTTTCCCGCCTCAGGCTCTCTGAACTCTTTGGTGGGTGTGGCCAACTGCCTGGCTCCGCCCCCTGGTGTGAAAAGAAAGCTCTGAGAGGGGTGACTAGGGTTTGGATGATGACACCTTATTGGGGGACAGTTGTTGTGCGGGGTCTATCTGTGACTACCTGGCTGGTCCAGGGCATCACACATAAATAATACAAGACACAGACAGGTACAGGAGGATAGAGGTCTCTGCTCGCGAAGGCTCATAGTCTACAAGGGATAGGTGAGGATACAGTAGGTTAGGGTAAAGCTGATTGTGCGCTGTATCAGACTGAGGGTTACGGCAGGTTGTTGGATTGTCGGAAGAGGTGGGTCTTCAGGTTCCTTTTGAAGCTTGTCAAGGTAGGCTAGAGTTTGATGTGTTGAGGCAGAGCATTACAGAGTATGGGAGAGGCACGGGAGATATCTTGGATGCGATGGTGGGAAGAGGAGATGAGAGGGGAGTAGAGAAGGAGATCTTGTGAGGATCAAAGGTCACGTGCAGGTAAGTACCAGGAGACTAGGTCAGAGATGTAGGGAGGAGACAGGTTGTGGATGGCTAACTACTATTTGTCATTGGAGGCCCTTGTGATGGTGACTCCCTGCGTCAACCATTACTCAGCCCATAGGGTTAATTTTTGTAAACAATGCACATTGTGCACTGGACGAACCAGGGCAGTAGTCCTAACTAGAGATGAGCGAACCTCTAAAGGCTCGAGTTTAACTCGGTTCGTCGAACGGAGGCCGCGTCCGAGTTCGGTTCGGCGAGCCGTTCGATGAACCTCTCGAACCCCATTGAAACCAATGGGAGGCAAACACAAACACATAAAAACACATTATAAATGTACACATACAGTTAATAAACATTGCCATAACACTTACATGTCCCCGCGATGCGTCCTGCACTCTGTCTCCCGCCGCTTTTCCTTCCGATAATTGCTGCATCCTACCGGTAACCAGCACCAGCATAGGACCTATCGTGACGTTAAAATAGCCATGTGACCAGTCACGTGTCTATTATCTCATTGGCTACAGACTGGTCACATGGCTTTGACGTCATGCTAGGACCTGTCAGTGCATTTCCCCAGTACGCGGTGATCGTTTGTGTAGCTCTGTCTACCGGCGACATGCTCTGGCACACGGTCGACTCCCCGTTCTGCTTCCCCGTTCCGCTATTCACCGGCTGCCGCAGCCAGTTAATACCGGAGATCACCGTTGCTATAGCAACGCGCCTGACAGCGGTGATGTCACCGCTGACAGGCAGCAGCTTCTGGTCACTCACGGAGTGAAAAGACTGCACGAGAAGCAGCAGCGTCTTCCTCCCATGCAGCGCTGCTGATGTAGCAGATCTGCATGGGTTGAAGGAGAAAGAAGACAGAAGAGCAGGATCGTGGAGGGATAAGAGGGAGTAATAAACATGGAGTCTAAGTGTGTCTGTGTATTTATTTCTATTAAAGTATTTTTTCTCTGGGTGGTGTCTTTTTTCCTTTTAACCCTTTATTGGAGATTCTTAATGGCCGGGTCAAACTTGCCTGACATTAAGAATCTCTGACTTAATACTAGCTAGTAAAACAAAGCTAGTATTAACTCATAATTACCCAGCAAGCCACCCGGCTCCAGGGCTGTTGGAAGAGTTGGATACAGCGCCAGATGATGGCGCTTCTATGAAAGCGCCATTTTCTGGGGCGGCTGCAGATTGCAATTCGCAGCAGAGAGGCCCAGCTAACCTGTACTGCAATTCCAATCCCCAGCTGCCTAGTTGTACCTGGCTGGACACAAAAATGGGGCGAAGCTCATGTCGATTTTTTTTTTTAATTATTTCATGGAATTCATGAAATAATTAAAAAACGGCTTCCCTATTTTTTTTTCTTCCCATACGGGTACAAATAGGCAGCTGGGGGTTGGGGGCAGCCGTACCTGCCTGCTGTACCTGGCTAGCATACAAAAATATGGCAAAGCTCATGTCATTTTTTTGGTGGGCAAAAAACTCCTGCATACAGTCCTGGATAGAGTATGCTGAGCCTTGTAGTTCTGCAGCTGCTGTCTGCTCTCTTGCATACACTAGTGAATGGAGCATGCTGAGCCTTGTCGTTCAGCAGCTGCAGAACTACAAGGCTCAGCATACTCCATCCAGGACTGTATGCAGGAGTTTTTTGCCCCCGAAAAAAATTATGTGGCCTTCGCCATGTTTTTGTATGCTAGCCAGGTACAGAAGGCACCTACGGGCTGCCCCCAACCCCCAGCTGTCTATTTGTAGCTGTCTGGGAACCAAAAATATAGGGAAGCCTGTTTTTTTTTCAATTATTTCACTTATTACATGAAATAATTAAAAATCAAATGAGGTGAGCTTCGTGATATTTTTGTGTTCAGCCAGGTACAACTAGGCAGCTGGGGATTGGAATCCACAGCACAGGTTAGCCTGAGCTTTCTGGGCCCCTCTGCTGCGAATTGCAGTCCGTAGCCGCCCCAGAAAAGGGCGCTTTCATAGAAGCGCCATCTTCTGGCGCTGTATCCAACTCTTACAGCTGCCCTGGTGATGGGTGGCTTGCTTGGTAATAATGGGGTGGGGCTAGCTGTATATTATCAACTGGCCCTAAGCCCGAAATTCATGGTGTCACGCCAATATTAGACATGGCCACCAAGAATTTCTAGTACCGATAAAAAAAAACCACAACACACAGAAAAATATTTTTATTATAAATAAAACACAATACAATTAGTCACTCCATCTTTATTGAAATAAAGAATTCCCCTCCGCAATAATCCTGGGTCAAGGGTCCTGCGCTGTCCAATCCGGATCCAATATCATCTGATCGGTTTGCTGGAAGGCAAAGCAATCAGATGATGTGTCAGGTTCAAGGGCCTGAATCACATGACACAGCAGCTTATTGTATAAACGGCTTTAATACAATCAGTTGATGAATCAGTGCAAAAAAAACCAAAAAACAAACTACACACTTCAGTGCAGACTCCTGTACGATGGCATCAGCTGATAGTTTAGCCGGCCGGGCGGTAAAAAGCCGGCCTCACCGCTCGAATTATAGTGTCAGCTGATTCCGCCAGGTGACCGCATTGAGAGAGAAAGAGAGAGAAAGAGCTCACATCTGATGTCCTGCTCCTCCCCTCAGTGCATAATTAAATTATAATTATAAATATATTATAAATATAACTAAAAAAAAAAAGCAATTCTTTACTGAGACTAGAACTCGCAACCTCATGCTTCATAGGCGAGTACTCTATCCACTCAGCTTCTGGCTCTTATGATAAAGATAGGCAGTAATCTTGAGGTCTGGATTGCTGAAGTCTCAGCTGACCACGCGATTCACTTTATTGCTACGTGGAGCTGATAGAGCACTCGTGTTCTGTAGCAGAGCTGACAGTGTCGTGTGGATTACGTCGGACCTGGAGAGGTATTGGAGGATTTTAATAAAATGCTGAAACAGGGTGTTTTTTTGTCTTTTATTTTAAACAAGCTGTACTACCCGGCTTCGCCCTGGTTAATAACTGCTGTTAACAAAATAGAATGTATTAACAAAAATGTATTCTAAACACAAAACAAATAGATATAAATGTAATTATTAAATTGTTGCCTATATTAACCAATCAGAGCTCAGATTAATTAACTGTAGCAAAATAGAAGCTAAGCTGTGATTGGTTGCTATTGGCAGCCTGATAAATCTCCAGGCAACAGAAAGCCCTCCCCCTGACAGTACATATTAGCTCACACATACACATAATAGACAGGTCATGTGACTGACAGCTGCCGTATTTCCTATATGGTACATTTGTTGTTCTTGTAGTTTGGCTGCTTATTAATCAGATTTTTATTTTTGAAGGATAATACCAGACTTGTGTGTGTTTTTAGGGCGATTATGTGGTGAGGTTGGTGTATGTGTGGTGAGATGTGTGCTGAGGGTGGTATATGTGTTCATGTACGTGGTAGTGTGTGGTGCATTTTGTGTGTGTTCATATCCCCGAGTGTGGTGAGTATCCCATGTCGGGGCCCCACCTTAGCAACTGTACGGTATATACTCTTTGGCGCCATCACTCTCATTCTTTAAGTCCCCCTTGTTCACATTTGGCAGCTGTCAATTTGCTTCCAACACTTTTCGTTTCACTTTTTCCCCATTATGTAGATAGGGGCAAAATTGATTGGTAAATTGGAATGTGCGGGGTTAAAATTTCGCCTCACAACATAGCACCCAGCGCTGCCCGGGATAGTAACTGTCTCTCTGTTTCTCTCCCATTCTCTGTCTGTCTCCCCCTCTGTCTCTCTCTCTCTCTCTTTGTCTGTCTGTCTCTTTCTCCGTCTGTCTCAATCTCTTTCCCTGTCTGTCTATCTATCTCTGTGAGGAAGGCAGCATTAGGAGCTCATGGAGAGTGGCAGCATGCATGGGACACTGTGAGGAGGGGGCAACATGCATGGGACACTGTGAGGAGGGGGCAGCATGCATGGGACACTGTGAGGAGGGGGCAGCATACATGGGGCACTGTGAGGAGGGGGCAGCATGCATGGGGCACTGTGAGGAGGGGGCAGCATGCATGGGACATTGTGAGGAAGGGGCAGCATGCATGGGACATTGTGAGAAGGGAGCAGCATGCATGGGACACTGTGAGGAGGGGGCAGCATGCATGGGACACTGTGAGGAGGGGGAAGCATGCATGGGGCACTGTGAGGAGGGGGCAGCATGCATGGGGCACTGTGAGGAGGGGGCAGCATGCATGGGACATTGTGAGGAGGGGGCAGCATGCATGGGACACTGTCAGGAGGGGGCAGCATGCATGGGACATTGTGAGGAGGAGGCAGCATGCATGGGACATTGTGAGGAGGGGGCAGCATGATGTGAGGACAGTGTGCAGATCATATTTCATAATCGAGGAAGGTGTGGTGGGTACATAGTAGTTTATAAGTGAGGACAGTGTGGTGTTTTAGTTTATTAGGGGCAGTGACACTGTCACAGTATATAAGTGAGGACACTGTGGTGGGAATATTTTATACTCATGCTATGTTTTGATGTGCCTGTGGTGATCCCCATTGGGTGGGTTAGTGCCCTTTATTTCTCATTTATTGTTTTTCAAGTGTTTTACAGAGTAGATCTGCCATAAACAGATGTCGTGTGCGAAAACTCATAGTTTTACGTTGTCACTAAGGGGCGCGACCACTTAAAGTGCCTAGGGCAGCATGAAGGCGAAATACAGCCCTGCTTAACAGACTAATATTTGTCATTGGATACCATTGTCACAGGTTGGCCCACATTGTTACGGAGATAGGGAATACATATTCGATAGCAATTTACAATGGCTGTTGATGAACAACTGATGGCCCTCTAAAAAACTTGAATTGAGGGCCACAATTAGTACACTAGTCCTACGTAGATAATGTTTGTCATGGGAGGAACTTGTCATGGTGTCTTCCTGCATCTATGACAGAAGCCCCAGAAGTAATTTTTAGAAATCTAATGCACATTCTGCACTGAACGAAGTACTAGAGTATTAATCAACAAGTCTTCTTTTCCTATATAATCTGGTGAATGTTGCAAATAAATATCTGAGCCATTTGGGGGAGCTTCTCCAACCCATCCTGGAGGTGGGGCACCATATATCCTTTGTCCATTCACTTGCACAAGTGATATATTTGAGCTCATCAACCAGTTGACTAGTGCAGCTTTAACTTTTCTGTTGGAAGAGTTCAGCCCAACCTGAGGCTTGCAGGCTGCAGTCACTGCTCCCTGCTCCATGTCGCTTGCCCTTCTCCTCTGTAGTCTCTGCCCTTAAATCAGTTAAATGAGCGAGTGAGGGCCTACGATATGAATAAATGAGGGCACTCTCAAATGTACAGAAGAGGGATCTCCAAAATTTATAGAGGAGGGCCCTTCCAAAAGTATGTTACTGGGCCACCTCAGGGTTCTCACTAAATTCAGATTTCCTGACTATTGCAGGACCTCTGAAAATTTGAATTTAGGGCCTAAAAATGACATGGAGGAGGATGAGGGTAAAGCCCACCGTCACAACGTGCACATTGTAAACTGCTATGGAATATGTATTTCACTATCTGAGTCTTAATGACGGAGGGACCACCCAAATGTATTAGTAACAACAGTCCCTCCAAAATGTATGTTACAGGACCACTTGTGGCCCCTCAAGTCAAAGATCAACATACCAACGAGCATGTTCTAGCTGGCCTTGTAAAGTGCTGGGAAATAGCTAATTAGAAATTATGTATGACAGAGGGACCTACAAAATGTATAAGTTAGGGCCCTCCCAATTTTAAAAGTAAAAAAAAAAGCCAAAACACTACGTGTGAAACACTAAAAGGAATATATTTTTTTTGTCTCTGCTTTATTTAGCCTTAAATACAAGTGATTGTGCAGGAAAAACTGTTTCTTAACCCTTTTGGCCTGTAAAAGGCAATTTTGAGTAGGTTTGGTAGATGTTCTTATGCATCTGTAAAAGTGGCATACGACTGTGACATCCTTAGAGTACAGTCACACAACCGTCCCATTTTTGCTGTCCATAAAAAATGTCCTGTTTTTCTTCATATGCATCCGTGTGACAACCGCATCTGTTCCCTTCTGTATACAGACACAAAAAAAATGGAAGGAGGGTTACAGTAAAAGATAGATAGATACAGTGCCTACAAGTAGTATTCAACCCCCTGCAGATTTAGCAGGTTTGATAAGATGCAAATAAGTTAGAGCCTGCAAACTTCAAACAAGAGCAGGATTTATTAACAGATGCATAAATCTTACAAATCAACAAGTTATGTTGCTCAGTTAAATTTTAATAAATTTTCAACATAAAAGTGTGGGTCAATTATTATTCAACCCCTAGGTTTAATATTTTGTGGAATAACCCTTGTTTGCAATTACAGCTAATAATCGTCTTTTATAAGACCTGATCAGGCCGGCACATGTCTCTGGAGTTATCTTGGCCCACTCCTCCATGCAGATCTTCTCCAAGTTATCTAGGTTCTTTGGGTGTCTCATGTGTACTTTAATCTTGAGCTCCTTCCACAAGTTTTCAATTGGGTTAAGGTCAGGAGACTGACTAGGCCACTGCAACACCTTGATTTTTTTCCCTCTTGAACCAGGCCTTGGTTTTCTTGGCTGTGTGCTTTGGGTCGTTGTCTTGTTGGAAGATGAAATGACGACCCATCTTTAGATCCTTGATGGAGGAGCGGAGGTTCTTGGCCAAAATCTTCAGGTAGGCCGTGCTATCCATCTTCCCATGGATGCGGACCAGATGGCCAGGCCCCTTGGCTGAAAAACAGCCCCACAGCATGATGCTGCCACCACCATGCTTGACTGTAGGGATGGTATTCTTGGGGTCGTATGCAGTGCCATCCAGTCTCCAAACGTCACGTGTGTGGTTGGCACCAAAGATCTCGATCTTGGTCTCATCAGACCAGAGAACCTTGAACCAGTCTGTCTCAGAGTCCTCCAAGTGATCATGAGCAAACTGTAGACGAGCCTTGACATAATACTTTAAAAGTAAAGGTACCTTACGGGCTCGTCTGGAATGGAGACCATTGCGGTGGAGTACGTTACTTATGGTATTGACTGAAACCAATGTCCCCACTGCCATGAGATCTTCCCGGAGCTCCTTCCTTGTTGTCCTTGGGTTAGCCTTGACTCTTCGGACAAACATGGCCTCGGCACGGGAGGAAACTTTCAAAGGCTGTCCAGGACGTGGAAGGCTAACAGTAGTTCCATAAGCCTTCCACTTCCGGATGATGCTCCATTCCCAACAGTGGAGACAGGTAGGCCCAACTCCTTGGAAAGGGTTTTGTACCCCTTGCCAGCCTTGTGACCCTCCACGATCTTGTCTCTGATGGCCTTGGAATGTTCCTTTGTCTTTCCCATGTTGAACAAGTATGAGTGCTGTTCACAAGTTTGGGGAGGGTCTTAAATAGTCAGAAAAGGCTGGAAAAAGAGATAATTAATCCAAACATGTGAAGCTCATTGTTCTTTGTGCCTGAAATACTTCTTAATACTTTAGGGGAACCAAACAGAATTCTTGTGGTTTGAGGGGTTGAATAATAAATGACCCTCTGAATAAACTTTTCACAATTTAAAAAAAAAAAATTAAAAAAGAAATAACATTCTTTTTTGCTGCAGTGCATTTCACACTTCCAGGCTGATCTACAGTCCAAATGTCACAATACCAAGTTAATTCCGAATGTGTACACCTGCTAAATCTGCAGGGGGTTGAATACTACTTGTAGGCACTGTAGATAGATAGATAGAGAGATAAGAAAGACATAAAATGTAGAACTCCCCAGCATTTTGTAATCTTGCACCCTTTTGTGCCTTTCATGTGGCACTAAAGGGTGTTTAGACTTATTTTCAGCCACAAATTCGATATTTCCCCCAAAAAACCGACATGGGGTTCCCCCTATTTGTTTTTGTAGCCAGCTAAGGTGAAGCAGACAGAGGCAACCTGCAGACCATGGCTGGCAGCTCTACCTTAGCTGGTAGTCCAAAATCGAGGGCACCGCATGCTGTTATTTTATATTAAATTAAATAAATAATTTAAAATAAAAAATGTGGGGTCCCCCCCAAATTGGATCACCAGCCAAGGTAAAGCGGACAGTGGTGGTCTGGTATTCTCAAACTAGGGAGGTCCATGGTTATTGGATCCTTCCCAGCCTATAAATAGCAGGCCACAGCCGCTCCAGAAGTGGTGCATCCATTTGACGCGCCAATCCTGGCGCTTCACCCCGGCTCATCTTGCTGCCCTGGTGCGATCGCAAACTGGGTAATATATGGGGTTGATTCCAGCTGTGTAATGTCCCTTGCCATCAAGCCCTGGCATTAGTGATGTCACGGCATCTATCAGATACCCGACATTACTACCCCAGTCAGTAATAAAAAAAATAGACAACCAAAAAATTTTTATTTGAAAAAACACTCTCCAAAACATTCCCTCTTTCACCAATTGATTGAAAAGAAAAAAGAAATCCAGGTCCAGCGTAATCCAATAAGAGGGTCCCACGACAATCCATGCTCACTGTCCCAGTCAATGAAGAACAGAATGCTGGGAAAGCAGTGCAGTGACCTGAGCTAACATCATTAGGTCAGGCCAGGTCACTGCAGGGCATAACGAGTGCTGACGTCATGAGGTTAACTAAGTTCATTACAAGCGATGATGAACTCCACTGAACTCGTGATGTTAGTGCTCGTCAGTTCCATGGCCACCGTGTTCTTACGCGAAGTATCCTATGAGCCCATGACATCCCCGCTAGTCACAGTCTCGGGCCACCTGCAAGACTTGATGTGAGAACATGGTGTCATGGTAGTCAGTGATGATCGCTGACATCATGAGTTCAGCGGAGATCATCACAGCAGATAATGATCTGAGCTAACCTCTGATGTCGGCTGTAGTCATCCCTGCAGCTGCTCGCACACTACTGTGTGAGTCACCGCAGGACTGGCAAGGGCAGTGCAACATAGACTGCAAGGGCACCGATAGACAGAAGCCACACGGAAGTGTTTCTGGGGATCCCAGAAACCATATGTGACTCAGAATTGCATGCAGGCATAATCTCCAGGCTCATGATATTCAGTTTCATCACTTTTCCGTCTATTTCAGCGTTTTCCTCAGGTCCAAGACCTCTTTGTTGGGTCCAGCAGAAAATTACTCTAATTTCCCATTGACTTGCGTTATACTCGCTATTTGAACAAATACGCAAATATTACAAAGTACTCGTTACCGATACAAATATTACAGTTCTCACTCTTCTCTAGCTATACATAGAGGGATATGTGGTGGTTCATACTGTATATAGGGGATGTGGGTTCATACTGTATATAGGTTCTATATGGAGGCTCATACTAGGGGCTCTGTGTGGGCTCATATTGTAAATAGTGAGTGCTGTGTGTGGGCTTATTCTGTATATAGGGGCTATGGGGGTTCATACGTTATATAGTCAGTGCTTCGTGCGGCATCATAATGCATATAGGGGCTATGTCGATGCTCATACTGTATATAGAGGGCTATGGTGGACTCCAATAGTATATAGTGGCTTTGTGGGAGCGCATACTGTATTTATGGGCCATGTGGGGCTCATACTATATGGAGGAGGGTTGTGTGTGGTCTCATACTGTTTAGAGGGAGTGCTGTGTTTGGGCTTATACAGTATATGGGGTAATGTGGGCACTCATGCAGTATATAAAGGGGCTAATATTGTATATAGGGGCTATGTTTGGGCTGTGTGTGGGCTCATACCATGATTATGGGGCTATGTGAGGGCTCATCCTTTATATAGGGGACTATGTGGTCTCCCATTCTGTATATAAAGGCTATGGGGTAAGCTCATACTGTATATAAAGGGCTATGTAGGGATTCATACTTTATATAGGAGCAATGTGGGTTCATACTGTATGTATGGCTATGTGGAAGCTCAAACTGTACATAGGAAGTGCTGTATGTGAGCTCATATTATATATAGATCGCTATGTGGGAGCTCATTCTGTATATAGGGCTATGTAGATGCTAAATCTGTGTGAAGGGGCTATGTGGAGGCTCATACTGTATATAGGGGCTATGTGTGAGCTAACACTGTTTGTAGGTGGTGGAGAGACACAAGGGTCAGTGAATGCTCTCATCTGCTGGTCTGGCTGTTTTTAGAACGACCACACAGACCATGGCTCATCCCACTGAACAATCGCACTCTTTCCCCATTTGCAAAACACTACTCAGACAACACAGGGTGAGGGAACCACATATTGGTAAGATTTTATTGGCTCACAAACAGGCAAAACCATATTGTACATTTCCATCAAAAACACAAGATGGTACAAGCGACAATCTCACCCTTCCACTTGCCCTCCAGGGATTAGAATCTTCACGACTTTGGGGCTTTTAGGCCAACTTTCCAGTCCAGCAGCCCTTGCTACACTATCCATTCTCCAGCAACTTCCACTAATTGGAGCTATGAGAGTTATTGTGGCGCCCTGGACAAGCCAGGATGTCACAGGTACTGCAACAACACACCCCACACCCCGGTTAGGAACATCAAAGTCAGACACAAATCCTTGTTGCCTCCCTCCAGGGGCTGATGTCCACACCAGGTGGGGCGGAGCCAGGCGGTTGGCTCCTCCCACCGAGGAGTTCACAGTCCTGGAGGCGGGAAAAGGAAGGCAGTTGAGTTTAGAGTGTGAGTTAGGGAAGTGGTAGTGGAGGAACTGACTGGCCGTGTCCGGGTACGTGGCCCAGGCACAAAAACAGCAAGGTTGGCAGACAGTGGTGACCGTCTGCAGGAGAGGCCGATTGACGCACAACTGTAAGGACCGGGGACGGGCGGTGGCCCGCCGGTACTGGATCGGGAGCGAAGAGAAGCCAGCACCATCCGGCAGGGCCTACGGACCCCGACCAGGCTAGGAGTCGCCGTTAAATCAGTCAAATCCGTCAGCGACGGGAACCTCCGGGGTTTCCCAGCAATAAAGACCCGACTGAAGGCAACCGCTCAACCGTGAAGGGAAATACAGCTACCGCCACAGCTAGAGTTCCCAGGGCCAGCGCCTGCGGGCAAAAGGGGCTCCTCCGGCAAATATACCGCTGGGGAGCGGGTTACCGGTGGGAAGCCATCAGGGCCGAGAACATAGCACCGGTGCAGGGAGAGACAGTTACCGACAACCTACCGGGAGTGACCGTCGCAGCCGTCTGTGGGACTCGTCCATCCAGCCGTTTGTTTTACCAGAGACTCCTGGCACTGTGCTGCCCCGCGACCCTGCACCTGGCCAAGCCCCGCAATCCACCAAACAGACAACAACTCCGGGCCCCGGGACTACCAAAATCCCCCTACCCACGGAGGGGAGAGAAACATCCCAGCTGCTCCCCGTCATCGCTCCCGGGATCCCTGTACAAAGCAGCGGTGGTGCCCCAACCTCACCACACACCGTGGGTGGCGTCACAAACTGTCATCTCAAACACCAACAAAACACCCCTTTCACTCATGGGCGAGGAGCGCCGCTCGAGTCCCCGGATCCGGCCCACCGCTCGAGCCACCGAGAAGCAGCAGCAGCGCCAGAGCCGAGCGTGGTGAGTGCAGCGCCCTGCCGCCCGCGACATTATTATTAGAGAATAAAATATATTTTTTATGTTGCAGCAACAATGACTGTAAGGCAAGAATTACTATAATAAACTATCCCTTTTCAGGCAGGTCTCCTTACACTGTTTCCAGGGTAGAGTGTGCCAAGTGTTGCGTCACCTGGTCTTATATAGACCCGATAACACAATGCAGCTGGACAATCACAGCAATGCCAGAAGCCAAAATGGCTACTGCATTATTGTGATTGGCAGGCAATCCTCCCATGTTTAATAGCTGAAAAACAGCTTCAAAACATTCAGGATGAGGACTCGAGCATAGTGCTTGATGGCCAGGGATACTCAGTCACGTTTTAATGGTGCCCGAGCACCCCAATACTCAAGTATCGAGCAGTGGCGAGTCTGTGTCACCCAGGGATAAGGGGTACTCAGATCCGGGCCAAGGGGTAACTTTTGTAGGTGTACGGTGGCGTGACCCGGTCTGTGATCCCAGGCTCCACAATAAAAGGGGGATTAAGTAGGGGAAATTGTCCGTGACGCCACCCGTGGGTTGCGGTGATGAGATGGTGGCACCACCGCTGCCTCTGGAGACCATGCCCAGGACTGGTGGTGTGGGGCAGCAAGGTGGAATCCCCTACACGGGTAGGGGAGGTGTTGTCCCGGGGCCCAATTGGGAGTTGTGGTGGTGGCAGGGATTGCAGGGAATAGTACACTCACAGTTCGGTTACCGTGGTGCTGGATGAAGCTGGATTGATGTGGAGGGTCTGGAACGCAGATGGAAGAAATACTCAGAGTCTTTTGTAAACCAAATTACAGGTAACTGGTGCCCATGGATGCTGTGAGGACGGGTCCCACACCCGTGTGTGTAAATCAGGTGTTGTTCTCCTGCCTGCGGTCTGTGTCTGTGTCTGCTCCGTGCACAGGTCCGGACAGGGTCCCGACAGCTGACACCGGGGGGCCACTACCCTCTCCCGGTCCACTTTGGGGCCCACAAGTGGCTGGCCCATTCCTCAGGCCCTTACTGCCACTCTCCTAGCACCCCACTGGAGCTGCGTCCAGACTTCTCTCCTCCTGAAAACTGACTGAAAACTAAACTCTGCTCTGCTCTTTCTAAGCTCCTCCTGCCCCTCCCTTTTCCTGGGGAGGGGGTGAGTGGGACCTGATTGGATGGTGTGTTTCTGTGTGTGGGAAACTCCCCAAGGGAGTGTGAGATCTGCACCAAAAACATGGATGCAGACCTCTGTGACACCCTGGTTTTGCCAGGGCGGCACAAGTCGTTCGCTCATCACTGGACCATGACTATAGTCGGACATGTCATACAAAGCAGAACATCACAAAACTCATTTTATGCCAATTTTTAGGTAATGTTTTCTTGCCAAGGTGAATCATTTACATTTTATAGGAGGCTCATGTGTCATTGTGTGACGCCCTGGACCCCAGGGGTCACATAATAACATCACACACACACACCCTCCCCTGGTAGGGAACATTCATTAATCAAAACCCTTGTTGCCTCCTCCAGGGTCTGATGTCCACACCAGGTGGGGCAGAGCCAGGTGGTTGGCCCCACCCACCGAGGAGTTCACAGGCCTGGAGGCGGGGAAAAAGCAGACAGTTGTGTGGAAGAGTTGAGCTCAGGAGGTAGAGGAGTCGAGTTCAGGAGTAGAGTGTTGGAGCTTGAAGTGGAGAGACTGTGTGTGTCTGGGTCGGAGCCCAGGCACAGTCAGCAAGGTCGGCAGACGGTGGTGGCCGTCTGCAGGAGTTAGTGGACGTCTGCGGAACCGTAGGACCGGGGTCGGGCGGTGGCCCACCGGTACCGAACCGGGGAGCAGAGTGAAGCTAAGCACCAAGGCAGGGTACTCAGACCCCGACTAGGCTCGGAAGCCGCCGTAACGGTCAAATTCTCTGATTGCGGTCTGGACCTCAGGGGTTCATTCTCATCCAAGTCCCGTCAGAAGGCAACAGCCCAACCCGTCCGGATAAGAGCCACCGCCAATGGCCAGAGATCCAATGGCCAGCGCCTGCAGGCAAAACGGGCTCTCCCGACACGTACAAGCCAGGGAGCGGACCACCCGTGGGAATCCATAGGGGTCAAACACTTACACACAGGTGCAGGGAAAGACAGCCGCCATCAACCCATCCGGGGAGAGTGAAGACGCCGCAGCCGACTGCGGGACCCGTCCATCCAGCCGTTTGTTTTACCAGAGACTCTGTTATTGACTACCTGAGTGAGTACACCAGTGCCATCCGGCACAGCGCTGCACCGTATCGCTGCCTCCCCGCATCGGCACCTGCACCTAGCCTCTACCCACCAACATACATCCATCTATCTCCCCCAACCGGGGCCCCGGGACCAACCGCCCCTACCCATGGAGGGGCCAACACCTCAGCTGCTCCCCGCCATCGCTCCCAGGAACCCCCGTCACCAGCAGCGGTGCCCACCATCACCACAACCCCGTGGGTGGCGTCACAACCAACATCCCACCACCAAACCTCCCCCTTTTCACTCATGGGCAAGGAGGCGCTGCTCGAGCCCCGGGTCCGGCCCCGTGCTCGAGCCACCAAGGAGCAGAAGCACCGGACCCGAGCGCCAGAGATTCCCCAGGCGAGCAGCGTTCCCAAAACCCCTCCACCTGCAACAACTGTCTTTTAAAAGCAGGTTAATAGAAGGCTACAAATTATTTCTCTAATGTTTTCAAAAATGTATTTTTATTGCATTATTATTAATTATTATTATTATTATTATTTAAAAGAAACTTTATTTAAAGTTCATACAGAGATAAAATAAGTAATTATTTTTTAGACCAAACCAGGATTCCCAAACTTTTATTGTTAACATCTACACAGATCTCGATGAGAGATCGTTCCTTAGTAGTTTATTTGCCAGTTAACCTTCACTTCAGCAGAAATCTATTTCTCTTTTGGATTTTACTGTATTTTTACCATCCAACTTATATAATAATAGTCTTCTTCTGCTTTGAGTTACAAAGGTGTGTGCTTTTTTCCAGCCTAGATTTGGGGCACTCATCTAACCATTAGAAGAAAACTATTAATCACTCCTATGGCTCTTACCTCTAAAAACCTTCAGAATGTAAAAGCTTTTGACTGAATTATAACATATTAATAGGAGTAATGATTTTAAAGCTCTCTATTGACCTTCCCTACAAAGAAACTGCTTACTTAGCTGAATCCACTTGCCAACTATTCATCAGTCAAAATATAAAGGTGGCTTTAAAGGTCATAAACTATCTAGCTCCTGAAATATGATTAAGAAATATGAAAATAAATTATAAACCCATAATATTATTCTTATGCACAACTCATCCTCGGTAGTGCATTTGAGGTATGTAAACTTGATTAACATGTCCCATTGTCGGAAGTTCATTCTCTCTCATATAAGAAACAATCTATAGCCCAGGCAATTATTTTGAATGACTGCTCATGATGACTGTTCGTACTGTACTGAAGTACATTTAATTAAAATACAGTAAAAGTAAAATTAATTTGAGACTGCCAGGTCAGTAATAAAAAGTACAATAAAATCTCCCTTATCCATATGTTTGTATTTTAACCACTTAATGACATATGACGCAATGGTTTATTATTAGTGGCAGTGCCCAGTACTAGATTGAGCATTACTGTACTCGAGACGCTTGATCCTCGATCGAATATTCTCATACTCAGACGTCATCCTCAAGTCCCTACTTCACATGTTTCCAGACTTTATCAGCCAGTAAGCATGGAGGGATTGCCTGTCAATCAAGGTAATGCCATAGCAATGTTGGCTATTAGTATTACTGTGGTTGGACAGCGACATAGCGTTATTGGTAGTAATGAGCAAATATACTCTCACGAATGGTACTAGAGAAAAAAGGGTAAACCCGCTCACCTGTTCCTGAGACCACTAGTTGGACTGTGCACGGAAGGTATTAGGTCGGCAAACCTGAGCAACAATAAACGAAGGAGATTTTTCCAGCAACTAGGTCCAAAAATTGGGTTAAAGAAATATAATATTTTATTTCATGGTTATTAAAAAGAGTTCCATCATGACATCATGGTAAATTGGCTGAGAGTACGCATTTCGAAGATGTTGTTCTTAGTCCGTCTCAAGACAGACTAAGAACAACATGTTCGAAACGTGTACTCTCAGCCAATTTACCATGATGTCATGATGGAACTCTTTTTAATAACCATGAAATAAAATATTATATTTTCTCACGAATAGTACAGTATACGAGATATCCATGTCTCGACAAACATTGTGCACCTTGTGAGATTCGAGTTTCCTCCCTACATGTTTGGCGCCTTATTTTCAGCCACTAAACATACTGGGATTGCTTGCCAATCAAAGTAATGCCATAGCTATCTTTGCTATTGGCATGGCTGTAATTGGCTGGCCAGATTGCGTCATCAGGTCTATATGAGGCCCACCCATGGCACCTTAGGGGCATTTCATCAGGAGCGAGCGTAGGGACAGCTGCTGCATAAGTGACAGTGTTAGTGTGTGGCAGGACCTACTTGAAGATTTAACCAAGACCTCTGTTCAGGGCTAAATCACCAGACCACTGAAAGCTGAGTGTAGTGCAGGGCGAGATTACTGATTAAGTTACAGTTTCTGTAAAAAGGCATTTAGGCAGGGTTGATTGTTTTTAATGATCTACTACTGCGACAAAGAAGAGGTATTTTAAAAGGATTATTCATAACCAATGCTATAAAAGCTTGTTAGTGCAGGATGAGATAGAGTAGACTCCAGACTGCTTAAAATACCTAAAGGTATTTAGGTAGTGTTGATTGTTTTAAATGACCTAGTGATGCCACTTAAGGCCCCGTCACACTAAGCAACATCGCTAGCAACATCGCTGCTAACGAACAACTTTTGTGACGTTGCTAGCGATGTTGCTGTGTGTGACATCCAGCAACAACCTGGCCCCTGCTGTGAGGTCGTTGGTTGTTACTGAATGTCCTGGGCCATTTTTTAGTTGTTGCTGTCCCGCTGTGAAGCACAGATCGCTGTGTGTGACAGCGAGACAGCAACAACTAAATGTGCAGGCAGCAGGAGCCGGCTTCTGCGGAGGCTGGTAACCAATGTAAACATCGGGTAACCAAGAAGCCCTGTCCTTGGTTACCCGATATTTACCTTTGATACCAGCCTCCGCCGCTCTCACTGTCAGTGCCGGCTCCTGCTGTGTGCACATTTAGCTGCAGCACACATCGGGTTAATTAACCCCATGTGTGCTGTAACTAGGAGAGCAAGGAGCCAGCGCTAAGCATTGTGCGCTGCTCCCTGCTCTGTGCACATTTAGCTGCAGCACACATCGGGTAATTAACCCGAT
The DNA here is from genome assembly GCF_048569485.1 of Anomaloglossus baeobatrachus. NCBI lineage: Eukaryota > Metazoa > Chordata > Amphibia > Anura > Aromobatidae > Anomaloglossus > Anomaloglossus baeobatrachus. The sequence goes on along the minus strand of NC_134356.1, from coordinate 97,190,168 downwards.
GTGTGCTGTAACTAGGAGAGCAAGGAGCCAGCGCTAAGCATTGTGCGCTGCTCCCTGCTCTGTGCACATGTAGCTGCAGCACACATCGGGAAATTAATCCCATGTGTGCTGTAACTAGGAGAGCAGGGAGCCAGCGCTCAGTGTGCGCTGCTCCCTGCTCTCTGCACGTGTAGCTCCGTGCGGTGGTAACCAAGGTAAATATCGGGTTGGTTACCCGATATTTACCTTAGTTACCAAGCGCAGCATCTTCCACGCAGCGCTGGGGGCTTGTCACTGGTTGCTGGTGAGCTCACCAGCAACTTGTGTAGCCACGCTCCAGCGATTCCTGCCAGGTCAGGTTGCTGGTGGGATCGCTGGAGCGTCGCAGTGTGACATCTCACCAGCAACCTCCTAGCAACTTACCAGCGATCCCTATCGTTGTTGGGATCGCTGGTAAGTTGCTTAGTGTGACTGGACCTTAAGAAGACACCATTTAATGGGATTATGGTAAAACCACTGCTATAAGAGCTTGTCAGTACACAGATTTCGGAGTAGGGTCCAGTTTGTTTAAAAAGGTATTTAGTCAGGATTCATTGCATAAAATTACTTGCTGCACTAAACAAAATGCCATTTTAAAGGTAGAATTCTAAAATTGCTGCTATCTGACCTGGTTACTACTTATAAGTTTAACGGAGTAAGGAATAGGCTGGAATCACATTAGCGTATGGCATCCAATACGAGAGCATAAGATGCGATATGCTAATGACCCTTGGCTCAAGCCCTGCTGAGAGCATGAACCGAATGTCATGCGACTGTGACCGGATCTTACAATCGGGTCACAGCTGTGAAGCTGAGGGCGGACACTGCAGAGGAGAGGGAGGGGTTATTGCCCCCATCTCCTCCATTGTCAGCCTGTACGTATATCACACTGCACTGGGATAACATCCGAGTGCAGTCCGAAGTTTCTCTCGCACCAATTCACTTGAATGGGTGTGAGGGATACGGCTCTCGCAGAAAATCACAGCATGTTGCTACTTTTCTCATATCCAGAATCTGGATGTGAGAAAAGCTGACCAACTGCTCTCCCTCATTGACTAACATTGGTCAGAGTGCAATGCAAGATTTTCTCGAATTGCACTCGTCCGTTTTTCACGCTCGTGTGAGCGTGCCCATACAGTGTTTCTAAAAAGCCATTTAGGGAGGGTTGATTCATTAAATTACCTGCTGCCTCAAACAAAACACTATTTTAAAGTGAGAATTCTAAAATTGCTGCTATCTGAGTGTGTTAGTGTTTATAGAGATTAATGGAATAAGGTTGACAGAGTGTTTAAAAAAAGCCAGTTAAGCAGGGTTGATTGCGTTCATATTCCTCATGCTAAAAAACGCCATTTTAAAGGGAGAATTATAAAATTGTTGCTATCTGAGCATGATAGTACTTATATAGTTTAATGGTGTAAAGTAAACAGAGTGTTTAAAAAAAAGCCAGTTAGGCAGGGTTAATTGCATTCAATTACCTGGTGATATCCGAAAATAACACCATTTTAAATGGAGAATTATTAAACCGCTAGTATCATGCCTTGTTTATGCTAATAGAGTTTAATAGAACAAAAGTCTACAGTGTGTTTCAAAAAAGGCATTTAGGCAGGGTTAATTGTATTACATTACCTGGCGGTGCCCCCACCAAAATGTCATTTTAAAAAGGAAACTTTTAAAACTGCTACTATCGTTCTATGTTAGTGCTTATAAAGTTTAATGGAGTAAAGTCAACAGAGTGTTTAAAAAAAGGCAGTTGGGCAGGGTTGATTGCATTCAATTACCTGGTGCTGCCCCCAGCACAATGCCATTTTAAAGGCAGAATTCTAAACTTGTTGATCTCTGAGCTGGTTAGTGCTTATAAACTTGAATCGAGTAAGGTTCACACTGTGTTTCAACAAAGCCATTTAAGCAAGGTTAATTTGCAATATTGATTGCAATAAATTATCTGCTAGCCCAAACAAAACACTATTTCAGGCCTCCGTCACACATCCGTGCCTCCGGTACGTGTTTGCCATTTTTACATGTACCGGAAACACGTACACACGGGGACCTAGGTAATCCCAATGGTTAGGAGACACGTAAGTGTTTAGGAACGGAACGTGTGTCCGTTCCGTACTTACGTGTCTCCGTGAGTTCCATACGCTGACATGTCCTTGTTGGTCCGGTAGCACGGGTGTCACACCCGCACACGTACCACACGGATGTAGTGTGGATGCGGTTCAGTGTGACACGCGCCGGAGAAACACACATGTCAGGTTAAAATTAAAAAAACACACGCTCACCTCCACGAGCCCTGCAGTATTTGCCGCGGCTGTCACCTGCATCCGTCTCCCAGTGAATTTGAACAACGCATCTTCTTCACTGGGGACCGGACGCAGCGTCAGCAGGGCGTGGCCAGTGCCGGACGCTGTCATTCAGCACCACAGACAGCTCCGGAAGAATCAGGTAAGGCGGGGCTTTCCGTTCTCCGTGTGTTATTACGTATAACACACGAAGAACACGTACGTGCCATAAACATGGCACACAGGGAACAAACCACCCCTTTAACACGTACGTGATAAAAACATTACGTTTTGTCACGTAAGTGTGGCAGAGGCCTCAAAGGGAGAATTCTAAACTTGCTGACCTCTGAGCTGGTTAGTACTTATAAAGTTGAATGGAGTAAAGTTTACATTGTGTTTCAAAAAGACATTTACACAGGATTGATTGTGTTACATAACCTGTAAGATCAATCAAATAGTCTCTTCAAGGGATAATTCCAATAAGTTCTATTCTGTCATAAGCATTCACTTAGCTGGGTACCTACTTAAAAATGTGTAAGTCATATCTTAAAGGACGGTGAAGTGGACATGTTGCTGATGTTGGTGGATACCGTGCTCATGGCCATGGCCATGTGAAAGAGCAAACTGTGCCTGCTTCTATGGGAATTCACCACAACTCATATTGTCCCAAATTTGTAGAGGGGCATCAAAACGGTGCAAGCTGGTTGTGGGCTGGATTGCAGATAATGTTTTCAGTCTGTTTAGCAGCACCACCTTGTCTTCCACACTGTCCAGTCTCACTGAGAGCTGGACCACATAATCCTCACCCAGATCCTCCTTCCTCCAACCATGACAAATCCAAGGAGACAAGTCAACCCACACTTGGACACTCCGAGGAGTTCTTTAACTTTCCATTTATGACTTTTTCTGGCCTCTCACCATGCACGTTTCTAGAGGGACATGAGAAGGTCGTGGGCGGCGTTTCACAAATATTTGAGCAGCCACAGTCAGAAGAGGCCGATGGTGGGGAATGGCAATTTCTGTCTCAAGAGGTGGATGATGATGAGACACAGTTGCCATCAGGTCAGATTAAGAGTGCAACTCTTCATCCATAGCACCTCAACAAGCAGGAAAAAGCAGTGGGTTTATCAGAGTTTGAAAGCAGTCAAATGTTCCCCAGAGAACACCCACATGGCCAGATCCTAGGCAAAGTGTTTAATGTTCCCCAGTCTGGCTATTTTTTACTAGAAAAATAGGACAGTTATTTTCAGCATCTGCCATAACAAACTGCGCAGAGGCAAGAGCACTAGCAAATTAAGAACCGCTCGGATCCAGGGGTGATGATTACTCATGGCTCGAGGGTTTCCAGACCCGGGGGCATAGGGGCCACACACAAATGCAAAGGGAGTATGTACAGGGGATTTGGTATAGTTTGTGACACCACCCGTGGTGTATGGTAATTGGGAGTACAGCCGCTGCCGTTGGGAGTACCCGGGGTGATGGAGCTGGGCAGCTAGGTGACGTTGCCCTCCACGGGTAGGGGTAGGCCCCGGGACTCTGGTGGTTGAGATGTGGGGACGCAGTGCAGGGGTCAGTCGAGTACTCACTCAGCAATGAAGTAGACGCTGACAACAGGGTAAACCAAGTCTCTGAACACCGTTGCCTCTCGAGGGGCGCTTGTAGAGGTCCCGTCCCCTACAGTGCTACCAGTAGTCCATAAGTTGCCTCCTGGCACTGAATTTGAGATTGTCCGTTGTAGTCCGGTAGCTTGGAGCTATCCGGGCCCCGCTCCCCACTGTGGCTAAGTTAAGGAGGCTGCTCTCAGGAGCTCATGCTTGGGATTTCATGCTGCTTGCTAGGAAAGCCCTATCCCCCTCGTTGCGCTAGTGCCCCCAATCTCTGAGCTGGTGGGAACAGTCTATAAAGGCCTTGTCCTCCGCAGGTTAATTGCCGGGTTGCTTGAAGCTTCTCCCTGATCTAGGGTCCGTGTACTCCGTCGTGCCTTCTGTCCCGGACTGGTGATAGGACAAGGCTGTTGTCCGTCCTCCTTGACGGGTCCCAGGCACCTAGCCTCAATCCCCTGCGACCGGGGATCCGACTTCTTCCCTGGGAGCCTCAACCCGCAGCTTCCTCATAGCTCCACATAGCTCGAGGGCTACCACTGAACTGACTTGACACCTCCCAACTCCCTGTCTGACCCCTAGGTGGCCGGCCCTATTCCTGCTTAAGCAGCCAACTGGTGTGCCTCACAGGTGTGGTGCAAGGTGTATCTAGGATTTGTGAATGCTGGTGGAGGCAGCACTGTAGGATAGAGACCCAGAACCATCGGGGTTGAATACTGCATGGGGAGGGCAGTTTGTGCAGTATCCTGTGACGACCTGAATAGACTAGGGCTGTCACACCACCAGCATGCTGAATCAAGTCAGCCATGCACCCCAATAGGTGGTTGGAAAGCCTGGGTAGAAAAGAAGTGTCTGAGGGTAACACAATGTATTCCGAGGCCCTCCTCACCAACTCTTCAACTGTGTATCCAATTTTTGGGTCCACCCTTGCACATAGTGCATTGCTCTAGCACTCTAGTAGCACCACTCCTTACCAATGGTATGTGATGTGGCGTTCAGCTCTAAACTCACCAGGTGCAAGTGCCTTCTGAGTCTGTTCACACTTCAGAGACTGACACATCATCTGGTGCTTTAGAGCTGCTTAGTTAGAGACAGGCGTCAACCTGTTGTGTGCTTACTAGTGATCGATCAAGCAAGAGTTAATTTCTGCTGGCCTGTGAATTGCTGCTAGGGTTATAGGTTTCTGGATACCAATCTCAGCTACCTACACCCTTTAGAAGATGGTGAAATCTGCTCCTCCATGCCGATAATAGTTTTATGTGATTCCAGTCTATGTGCATACTGATCCAGCTTCTGTTAAACTGCTGTATGCTACTCTGGTGTGTTGGGGAAATACTCTTGTCATTTGATTATTGCTTTCCTTATCTTTATTTCCTGCTGAGCACATTTTGTCTATACCTCTATGAGTGATTGCTGTGCGTCTGAGTTTTTTTTCCCCCCCAGTCTGTCTTTCTGTGTTTACAACTAGAGATGAGCGAACTGGTCGTGGTTCGGCTCGAGTTTGGTTCGTCGAACGGCGGTCTCGTTCGAGTTCAGTTCAGCGAACGTTCGACGAACCGAACTCAGACCACATAGGAAACAATGGCAGGCAATCACAAACACATAAAAACACCTAGAAAACACCCTAAAAGTTGTCCAAAATTTGACAAACCACTCACAACACAACACAAGCACATGGGAAAGTGACAAGGACATATACTCATGCGAAAACAAAAGAGCTGGACAAGGAAAAAGAGGAGGAGACACAGATATAGGCATGGCACGTCATTCTAAAATCATGTAAAACACCGCAAGGTGACTCCAAGCGGAGTCTCCCTTTTTTCCAAAAATTGGGCCACACACACACCCACCCCTTCAGTGGCAGCAGTTGTGCCCCAGTTGTACACTTCACAGCTAGATTTGCATCAAGCACATTCAAAAATACGCCATAATTAACCGTCCCCAGCATGACACCGGGGTAGGTAGCTAAGTCTTTCCTGATCCCAGCTCTGTTCATCTTGGATCATTTTTAAAAACAATGTGTCTCCCTTTTTTTCCAAAAATTGGGCCCCACACACACCCACCCCTTCAGTGGCAGCAGTTGTGCCCCAGTTGTACACTTCACAGCTAGATTTGCATCAAGCACATCCAAAAATACGCCATTCTTAACTGTCCCCAGGATGACACCGGGGTAGGTAGCAAAGTCTTTGCTGAACCATGACTTGTTCATCTTGGCTCCTTTTAAAAAACACAGCAAGCAAGGGTTACTCCAAGCGGAGTCTCCCTTTTTTTCCAAAAATTGGGCCCCACACACACCCACCCCTTCAGTGGCAGCAGTTGTGCCCCAGTTGTACACTTCACAGCTAGATATGCATCAAGCACATTCAAAAATACGCCATTCTTAACCGTCCCCAGGATGACACCGGGGTAGGTAGCAAAGTCTTTGCTGAACCATGACTTGTTCATCTTGGCTCCTTTTAAAAAACACAGCAAGCAAGGGTTACTCCAAGTGGAGTCTCCCTTTTTTTCCAAAAATTGGGCCCCACACACACACCCACCCCTTCAGTGGCAGCAGTTGTGCCCCAGTTGTACACTTCACAGCTAGATTTGCATCAAGCACATTCAAAAATACGCCATTCTTAACCGTCCCCAGGATGACACCGGGGTAGGTAGCAAAGTCTTTGCTGAACCATGACTTGTTCATCTTGGCTCCTTTTAAAAAACACGGCAAGCAAGGGTTACTCCAAGTGGAGTCTCCCTTTTTTCCAAAAATTGGGCCACACACACACCCCTTCAGTGGCAGCAGTTGGGCCCCAGTTGTACACTTCACAGGTAGATTTGCATCAAGCACATTCAAAAATACGCCATAATTAACCGTCCCCAGCATGACACAGGGGTAGGTAGCAAAGTCTTTCCTGATCCCAGCGCTGTGCATCTTTGATCATTTTTAAAAACAATGTAAGCAAGGGTTACTCCAAGCGGAGTCTCCCTTTTTTCCAAAAATTGGGCCACACAGACACCCCATCAGTGGCAGCACTTGTGCCCTAGTTGCAAACAGGATGTTTTGATTTGCATCAAGCACATTCCAAATCCACAAGCATTTACTCTCCCCAGGATGACACAGGGGTAGTAAATTCCTTGTGGATCCATGACTTGTTCATTTTGATGAACGTTAGTCTGTCCACATTGTCACTGGACAGACGCGTGCGCTTATCTGTCAGCACACACCCAGCAGCACTGGAGACACGTTCAGAGACAACGCTGGCAGCATTACTTCTCTCCCTGGAAAAAGACTACCGGTCGAAACGTGCGTAGGAGGTTTCCAGACAGGGCGTCCTTCTGCCTAGGTAACATTATTCTTATAATCATTAATGTTGTTACAACAATTGTATTATATGGGTCCATTCTTGCAACATTAAGTGGTCACTTGGGTCTTACCTTTTGCTAGGATGGGGTTAATGGCTATATCCTCCATGTCTGTTGTTTAGGAGGAGCCCCGTTTATTACTCTATGTATTGACCTTGATTACCCTGCATGTTTGTGTGAATTATCCATTACATGGCCCCATTGTTCTACTCTATTGTATCATGTTTGGATTATTTGTTAATACTTACCCCTGAGTGCAGCAGCCGCCCTCTGTCTCCATTCTCTAGCTTTCATCTTGCCACCATATTTGTACTAATGATTTTTGATAATAAAATTTACAAATTGCTTCTTTAATGTTGGTTTGCGCATTTTCTCTATATGATTTCTAAAATCTCCAAGGCGTAAGTTGAGAGCTCTGGCCATTTTTCAAGATTTGAAGCCCAAAATGAGCAAGGCTCCATTTGCAAAGTCATGGCATCGATGTTCATTTGGAGATACTCCTGTATCATCCTCTCCAGCCGTTGAATATGTGTCAGACTTGTTGTCTCTGGTGGCCTTGCAAAGGAGGGTCTAAAAAAATTATGAAAAGATTCAATAAAATTGCTGTTACCAGCACCAGATACGGTGTTGCTGGTACGGGTAGACTGTTGAAGATGACGAGACCGTCCCATGTTTGGCAAGTTACAACTAGGAGAATCACTCCCTGCACCTGCACGGTTGTTTGGTGGAAAAGCCGAGCTAAGATCGAGTAACAGCTTCTGCTGATACTCCTGCATACGTGCATCCCTTTATATGGAAGGAATTATGTCACAAAATTTAGACTTGTACCGGGGATCTAATAGTGTGGCAAGCCAGTAGTCATCATCACTTCTAATTTTGACAATACGAGGTGTGACGACATGGACTCTCATGGGTTAACGTTTCTTAAAATCCAGCCAGACAGCATGATAGATTGTCTATAGATGGGGGAGAAGTCCCTCATTGTTTTTACAAGACTCTTGTTGACTCAATGTAATTGTGTTGGCCACTGAAAGCTAGACTATTGTTCTCCAGACATTTCCAGTAACCATTGTATTGTAGTTGTGTATTGATAATGTAATTACCTTAGTAGCCATTGTCTAGTCAGTGGCTCCCAGTTTACATGTACACCCTCAGCCTTTCTAAGCACATCATTTAAATGAACATTGCCCATGCAGCTTGAAATTCCTCCAATGGGAGAAGCAATCTTGTCCAACCAATCGATGAGGACGCAGTGTGCCCAGAGGGAGGGCTGTGGCTATAAAAAGGACTTCTTTAAGTCACCAGTGGTTGTTGATGGTTGATGGATTCAGTCTAAGCTCTTTGGAGCTGACTGGAGGATCAGGACATCTTATGGCTTCAATCTAGGGACTCCGGATCCGGTTGGAGACCATATCCACAGCCTAGGGATTTCGACTCCGGCTGCCAGGATTGTAACATCAAACCAGGACTACCTAAGGAGGACACGCAGGTTGGGACAGTTCAGTCACCTGTTACAGACTTTGCAGACCTCAGACAGCTTGGAACCTGTGAGGCATGGACATTCTAAATCCCTGGTGAGCCAGCGGAAGGGTGAGACTCTGTTGCCTGTTACATTTGTGTGTTTTGCTGGTTATGTGTTATGTGCCGTTAATTGTTTGGGGATCCAATAAAGTCTAATTATTGTGGTTCCCTCACCCTGTGTTGTCTGAGTAGTGTTACGCCCACGGTTAGGGAGGCCGGCGTTCAGTTGGGATGAGCCCTGAGCCACGCTGTCTTTCTAAAGGCGGCGGGTTTTAGTGGACGAGAGCGCCCACTGAGCCCCGTGTCTCCACAATTGGTGGCAGCAGTGGGATAAGATTCATCCTCACCCTGGTAGACTTTGCCACCCGTTACCCAGAAGCCGTTGCCTTAACCTCCATAGATGCAGAGCACGTGGCTCAAGCTCTACTGGACATCTTTAGCCGGGTAGGGTTTCCACAGGAAGTATTGACTGACCAGGGGGCACAGTTCCAAAGTGAACTGATTCACACCCTGTGGGAAAAACATGGAGTCCGCCCCATGCGCACAACCCCCTACCATCCTGAAACAAATGGATTGTGTGAGCGCTTCAACAAAACGCTCAAACAGCTCATTAGCCGATATGTGGAGTCCGAGGGGGGGGACTGGGAGAAAAACTTGCAGCAGCTCCTTTTTGCTTACCGGGAGGTGCCGCAGGACTCCACTGGGTTCTCTCCCTTTGAATTGCTGTACGGCCGAAAAGTACGAGGGCCCCTAGAGCTGGTACGAGAGAGTTGGGAGGGCACCTTCCCCACAGAAGAGGTTCCCATACTGGACTATGTTCAAAAGTTTAGGGAAAGGATGAGGCACCTCATGGCGTTAGCCCATGGGAATTTAGAAGTGGCTCAGGAAAGGCAAAAACGATGTTATGACTAGAGATGAGCGAACCGGTCCCGGTTCGGCTCGAGGCCGGTTCGCCGAACGGGGGTCCCGTTCGAGTTCGGTTCGTCGAACGTTCGACGAACCGAACTCGAACGTATAGGCTATAATGGGAGGCAATCACAAACACATAAAAATGCATTATAAATGTACACAAACAGTTAATAAACATTGCCATAACACTTACCGGTCCTCGCGATCCCTTCTGCACTCTGTCTCCTGCCGCTATTCCATCCGATGATCGCTGAATCCTCCCGGTGACCTGCACTGCCAGCAGAGAAGCAGGACCTATCGTGACGTCAAAATAGCCATGTGACCAGTCACGTGGCTATTATCTCATTGGCTACAGACTGGTCACATGACTATGACACGTCATGTAGGACCTGCGAGTGCATCTCTCCGGTACACGGTGCACATATGTGTATCGCCGTGTACCGGCGACATGCTCTAGCACACGGTCGACTCCCCGTTCCGTTAGGGACCGGCTGACACAGCCGGTCATTAACGGAGATCACCGTTGCCATAGCAACGCAGTTAGCGGTGACGTCACCGCTAACCGCAGCTCCGGGAGCACCGTTGCTATGGTAACGCGTCTGTCAGCGTTACCGCTAGCAGCCAGCAGTGATCACTCACGGAGTGAAGGCTGCACGCTGCTTCCCGATTGTAGTGAGCATTGTAGTTAGGATGGAGGTTCCCCAGCCCCAAGTGATGCCCCTCACTACAATCGTCACTACTACTACACTAGAAAGAAAGAAGACAGAAGAGCAGGATCGTGGAGGGCTGACAGGGGTAATAAAGATGGAGTCTCTAATGTGTCTGTGTATTTATTTCTATTAAAGTATTTTTTCTCTGTGTGGTGTCTTTTTTTAACCCTTTATTGGAGATTCTTAATGGCCGGGTCAAACGTGCCTGACATTAAGAATCTCTGGCTTAATACTGGCTGGTAAAACAAAGCCAGTATTAACTCATGATTACCCAACAAGCCACCCGGCTCCAGGGCTGTTGGAAGAGTTGGATACAGCGCCAGATGATGGCGCTTCTATGAGAGCGCCATTTTCTGGGACGGCTGCGGACTGAAATCCGCAGCAGAGGCGCCCACAAACCTCGGGCTAACCTGTGCTGCGGATTCCAATCCCCAGCTGCCTAGTTGTACCCGGCTGGACACAAAAATAGGGCGAAGCCCACGTCATTTGTTTTTTAATTATTTCATGAAATAAGTGAAATAATTAAAAAAAACGGGCTTCCCTATATTTTTGGTTCCCAGCCGGGTACAAATAGGCAACTGGGGGTTGGAGGCAGCCCGTGGCTGCCAGCTGTACCTGGCTAGCATACAAAAATATGGCGAAGCCCACGTCATTTTTTTGGTGGGCAAAAAACTTCTGCATACAGTCCTGGATGGAGTATGCTGAGCCTTGTAGTTCTGCAGCTGCTGTCTGCTCTTCTCCATACAGACAGACAGCAGCTGCAGAACTACAAGGCTCAGCATACTCCATCCAGGACTGTATGCAGAAGTTTTTTGCCCCCTGAAAAAATTATGTGGCTTCGCCATATTTTTGTATGCTAGCCAGGTACAGCAGGCAGGTACGGCTGCCCCCAACCCCCAGTTGCCTATTTGTACCCGGCTGGGAACCAAAAATAAAGGGAAGCCCTTTTTTTATTATTTCATGAATTTCATGAAATAATTAGAAAACAAATGACGTAGGCTTTGCCCCATTTTTGTGTCCAGCCAGGTACAACTAGGCAGCTGGGATTGGAATCCGCACCACCGGTTGGCCTGAGCTTTCTGGGCCCCACTGCTGCGAATTGCAGTCTGCAGCCACCTCAGAAAATGGCATTTTCATAGAAGCGCCATCTTCTGGCGCTGTATCCAACTCTTCCAGCACCTGCCTGCTATACCTGGCTAGCATACAAAAATATGGCGAAGCTCACGTCCTTTTTTTGTAGCTTTTTGGCAAAAAAAAAAAAATGCTTCCCTGGATTTTCCATTGCCAGTGAAGGTAACACCAAGCAGTGGGGGTTAGCAGCCAGTAGCTGCTTGGATTACCCTTAGCTAGCAATACAAAAAATGCAGTGGGAGCTAACATATATTTTTTTTAATTATTTATTTAAATAACTAAAAATAAAATGGGCTTCCCTGTATTTTGATTGCTGGACATCACAGTGCTGTAAAAATAAATCTTTAAAAAAATGACGTAGCGCTCCGCGGTATTTTTGATTCTCAGCGCAGATAAAGCAGACAGCTATGGGTTGCCACCCCCATCTGCCTGCCGTTACCTTGGTTGGCAATCAAAATACAGGGAAGCCCATTAATTTTTTCTATTTAAAAAATAGTTAAAAAAAAAAAATTACGTTGGGTCCCCCCATTTTTGATAGCCAGCTAGGGTAAAGCAGACGGCTGTAGCCTGAAAACCACAGCTGGCAGCTTTACCGTGGTTGGGGATCCAATGTGGAGGTCCCCTCAGGCTCTTTTTTATAATTATTTTATAAATATTAATAATTACACAATAAAAGTAGGGGACCCCCCAAATTGGATCACCAGCCAAGGTAAAGCGGACAGCTGTGGTCTGGTATTCTCAGGGTGGGAAGGTCCATAGTTATTGGGCCTTCACAGCCTAAAAATAGCAGGCCGCAGGCACCCCAGACGTGGCGCATCCACTAGATGCGCCAATCCTGGCGCTTCACCCCAGCTCATCCCGTGCCCTGGTGCAGTGGCAAACGGGGTAATAAATCGGGTTGATACTAGCTGTAAAGTCACCTGAGATCAAGCCCAGCAGTTTGTGATGTCATGGCGTCTATTAGATACCCAACATCATAAACTGTCAGTACTAACAAAAACAAAAAATCGACAAAAGAAATTTATTTGAAAAAACAGTCCCCAAAACATTTCCTCTTTCACCAATTTATTGTAAGAAAAAAAATAAAGGGGTCCCACGACGACTCTGGACCGTCTAGAATATGGGGGGGAGACACTCAGGGAACGTATCCCCCATTTTCTAGGAGTGCGGACCCTTCATGTGAGGAGT